>NC_037603.1:13897115-14268951 GCF_003073045.1 Pomacea canaliculata
GCATGTATGCCTTTCTGCCCTTTTACAGGTTTTGGATTGTTTTTCCCTATCTATATTATTTATATACATTCCAGTTTTTTTCTCTGTTGTTATTTGCCCAGCTTTCATTTTGTGATGTCGATATGTTTTTTTCCCAGATCAAATACAGTGAGTTGCACTGCAATAAGTGTGATAATTGCTCACCATACTCGCTAGCTACTTTATATAGTATATTAGTATCTATACTATTATTCCTCCACTTTTCCTAAACATTCACCATGCCTAGACTTTTCAAAAAACTGCTGCAGCATCGGCCAGCCTTCTACTTTTTTATCTTGACTGCTCATGCTCACATTGTGTTTTTTGCAGTGTCATTTTCACTGACATTCATGTTTTCACCCTGTGTTAAGTGTTTTTCCTAGCATTAACCAACCATGTGTTCATATTGTAAATGCTCTTTTTCACAGATCGACACAAGCATACTGTCTGTACACATTTCTTCATCTATTGAGACCACAAGAATTAAAAATCCGCCATGCCCTTTCTTCGTTTAACCCTTCCCCTAACCCATTATCGATCACTATTTGGTTAAACCATGGCAAATGATTATATATCAGAGGGTATGGACCCCACCATCCACCTCCCGATTTTTTTCTGAGAACAAACAGTCTATCTAACACAAAATTATATTGTTTCCTTCTGGCAAACAACTTGAATGCTGAGTTATGTGGTAGCGATAGCATACTAGTTTGTATCAAAGAGGCCTTCTGCATATATGAAGTAAACAACATTAACATATCATGTCTCTTGCACGACAGAGCGGCTCAGTGTTAATAAACCAATAGTAGCATCCAATCAATGTCACAATTTATGCTGGTAGTATTGATGGATTGAGCTCACAGATGAGGTCATTCACAAACACGTAACACGGCAATCCATCTCTGTTTTATCATCTGGCCACAGTGGCTTTAGATTTGCAAGTTCACTTTTTGCTATTGTGAGAACAGAATCAAATGCAAGACAAAAACTACCGTGTCCAAGTGAAGTGAGTATTTAGTTTTGATTCAGTTTACTGAATGCCTATCAAAAGATTGCAATGTCTTCCTTTATGTTATGATCTGTATTCACTCATATGAGCTTAGGACCCATGATGGTGCGCTACTGATGTGCTTTCACTTCTCATGTCTACATGATTAGAATTGCTAATATTTAAGTCAGAATCTCCAACACTAGAATAGTCTGAAAAGAATTCCTTTTTGACAACCACAGAAGTTGTGTGGGCATGAGAACGGTCTAAACAGGGTGAGTCCTACAACAAGCAGGTGTCATGACAGTCAGTAAAACACCAGGTACTTTGGAAGTCAACATCTATGGTATGCTTTTTAAACATCAGAGTTCAAGTGTCTGGGCAACATTTTCACAGAGGATAGCAAAATCGACAGAGAATGTCAGCTATTAGTTGGCTTCACTCCTCAGACACCTCATCTCAGTGTGACTAAGGCAAAGCTGATCAATGCAATATCCATACCCTCTCTATCAGACCTGGGCACCAACCAAAATGCCCAGGAAAGAAAAAAAAAATATGTGAAATGCATCAGATGGGCAGCTAACAAGATTAGACAGGTCATAAAAACAAAAAAATCCAAAATAGAGGGTGCCCCATGAGTCCACCAGCATCATAAAGTCAACAGTGCAACCACTTAGCCGGGATGCCAGTTGACCAGCCTGCACTTAAAAAAAGATGGTACACAGGGGTGTGGAAAGAGACCCTCTCGTTGCATGGTCTTGCTGTCAGGTAGGCTTCACACTGAGCCATCAGGTGTCTCCATCTCACAAAGATGCTCAAAGGTGCCAGTGAACAAAGAAGAAACAAAGCACATCTGTAGAAGTGGAACCCAATATGTTTTGCCCTGTGCATGAAAGACTACAAATGAACCAACAGTTAATGATACAACAAAGAAATATAAGCAAGTACAGAAGTCCCTAAAGTATGATTTTATCGTCTGTGCTGGCTGAATTCCTTGTGTCAAACCATATAGCCTGAAGTTCCTTGGCACATAAGGTGAGCTATGCAACCCTTTCCCCTTCGTCCTTATCTGCACAGGTATACATTTGTCTTTCTTGATCCCACACAGGTATATGTGATTCTGATCCTGCTGTTTCAGTTAAGCTGTTCAACTATCACAAACCTTTGTTTTAATCTGCTTGTTCTTCTTGGTCTATATCATTTTTCTGCTCTTGATTTGATTTTTGTGTATTTACCTGACATGGGCATAAACTCATAAAGACATGATTGAAACAGAAACAAAACAAGGCCGACCTGTTTACAAACCTGATGTGAGAACAAAGCATACTCTAGCTATAAATGGCATATGTAGACAGTATTAAAAAATGCTAGCCAACACTTCTCACCCATGGACCATGTTACAAAATATGTGCCTGGCTAAACATTATTGCAGGAATGGCAAATCTCCTGTCCACAGAAAGTCAGAAGCATAGATTCTCTTGGGTAGAATAAATCTGTATAAAACTTGTTATTATACATCCTCTTAAAATTTTTTTATTTTTTTGTAATGGTATCAGCAAACATTGTTTGTTGCAGTAGCTAAATGTCCATCCTGAGATACCAGATGTATGTGACATTAGACTCAGCTGCAGACTGGGTCACTAAAAGTAAATTAAAAAGGATGGCTAGCTACCTATGCATAGGCAAGTTGGGGTAGGATGGGTAGACCAATATTTTCACAGCACTATCCAAAGGTATCAATATAACATCTTCACATCTCCTATAAACTGTTCACCTTCTTTGTTCTTTTTTTCTTTTTTTTTTTTACTTAATCTATACCATTAGGATCTTGTGTACCTTTTTCTGTACAGCAAAAATTGCAAATTTCGTTCTGAGAACAGAAAAAGATAAAAAAAAAAAAGGAAAGCAGAATGATGTAGGAAGCCTAAAAAACTAACCAAATACTTCAGTTGCGATGCACATATATTTTTAAAGTCTTTTCATGTTCCCTGTAGCTTCTCACATCCCTCTTAGGATTTTTTTGTTTTATGTCAAATTTTGTACAAGAAACTCTGAAGGCCACATGCTTGATGTGGGTTGCTTACACATTGGCATCTTTATAAGTGTCAGAGATTTGCACCTGTAATTTAAAGGCAATTTTATCAATGGAAAGAGATGCAAAAGCTTTTGCTAGCCATCTCTATCTGCTTTGTAAACTTGTTTTAACAAACAAGCGACCACATCAGGTGCAGTCTTTGTCCAAGTTGCTTTACTGTTTTTTTGGAGTAGCACCGACACGGCATTTCACAGATTGATGAGCTGATATTGTCGTAAACTTGGGGAGAATTTACGAGCGATCGAAAATTGTTCATTAAATTGTATATAAGCTTTTCTGTCATCTTGGTTGGTTGACTGCAAGTCTTGTAACAGTCCATGGTATACAAAGGGAAGCAACTTCTTGATTAAAAAAAAAAAAAAGTGAGGGCTGTTTCGTGCAACTGTAATTAAGAGAACCAAGATTCGCACATGTTTCACAAAATACTTGTAGAAGCTTTTGTGGAAATGTATTGTCTCGTTTACCTTCGTAAGACGCCCACTACCCCCATTTCAGCTTCACTGCTTTCAAGTTTGACTAAAACATACTGCTCACGATTAGCCTTAACTCCAAATATCAAACTCCCGATTTTTTAATCAGCATTATTAAGTTAAGTTTGTGTAACTACAGTACTGGTTCGTTCAAAAGGCAAAAAAAAACCCTGATAAGACATGTAAACTGAACCGGCGAACTATATTCTATTTTTTCAAGTACTAATCTTGATTTGATAAAAAGTTTGTTTCATCATTGCTTTCCTCATTGTTTAAAGTTTGTAAGCGACAGTGCACTTAATTTTACGCATTATTTACTCATTTTGTTGCTTTTTTAAAATCAAGAAACATTGTTCTTGACACAGTTTTTCCTCCAAGTACTCAATGTTAGCGATTACGACCTTTTAAATCCGTTCCTATGCAAATGTACCCGGTTGCTGGGTTAGATTTTTTTTTCCTTTCCCACAATCCTTGTCAGACTGGAAAGAAAATGGCGTGGTGAGAGTCGCAATAACGGCCTCCGCGAAAAATATTCATCTCACGGTACCCAAAGTGTTCACGGGTGCATTTTGTTCTGCGAGCAACCCACAAGTTGGATAAAATTGGAAAGGACTACTTCGAGCGCTGATTGCACCGCATTTGTTATTTACCTTCACATTCGCTGGAGGATCTTCGAATGTCAGAAGCATGTATCTGTCCCATCGGCTATTCGGATCGCGGGCCCTAATCTGAATAAAGAAACAACGAGAAACATAAACTCTATATGTAGATCTTTTCGCTGGACGACTCCTACCAAAATACTGTCCGACAAAAATAAACTCGCACGTTTTTGTTACCTTCATAAATGTCTACAAACGCAGCCAACAAGGCTCTGTTCGCAGCCTTTGCTACATCGATCAATTGGTTCCAGAATATGTGCGTTGATTCGTTGAGTAGGAGATGGGACGCACTGAGTGTCAACAAGAAAAAGTTTAATGATAGTCATTTGACACCTAAAACACCAATTTTTTGTCTGTATATGAAGCCACCGGCGCGAAAAACGGCGGTTTTAATGTGGAAATCTCCGACAATCTCCTCCCCTTCGGAACAATGGCGCACTACTGGTGGCTGCTCCACCAGCAGGCCTGCACGCCACGAAATCTGTCCACGTGACCTGAGCGCATTAGATTTTGATTGGACAAAGTGTGATGTACAGGGACCAGTCATTGTAACGGTAGTGCAAACATGGTATAAACAATAGAGGAAAGGCCGTTTTGGGTTAATTGCTACTGTTAGCCACTTTTTGCTGTGTATTAGAGCGTTTCTTTCATAGCGTACACTTTCATTTATCAAAGAGAACATTTAACTTTTTGTAACGCTATACTCTCACGCAAACCCTTAGTTTCAGACACGAGAGTTTTCCGATGGCATAGCCCTAAATTCCTACGATCGATGTTGGACTGTTTTCAGTTTCACACACTAGTAAAGCTCATTCGCGTCAAGTCAGCGTGTGAACTATGCCAGGTTGTTGGGAAGTGGTAAAAGCAAGGCGGAAGATTCTTACAGACAAGTCAGAATGGCAGAAATAAAACATTCTCATCTGATAGTGGAAAACTTATAAACCAGAAAGTTGTAGAGTACGAGTTTTTGTGAAAGCAGCTGAGTAAGAATAAAGATCTAATCAATAGTTGTTATTTAAAATGAAAATGTTTAATCAGTGATTGCCAAGCAAGTGGATTGACCCATAAAAATCTCATAAACATTCCAAGGGCCTTTGGAAATACCATACTAATTTTTTTAAGGGAAAATGCTACTAGAACTTACAATATTGTGTAAGTCTTCATTAGAAGCGATGATTATAAAATGAAGTTCTTAGACTGAATAAGCACATAATTTGAGTTGACAACAACTTCTGTGGGAAATATGGCTATGACACTATGTTTTACTGTACAAAAATTGTTAAAAATTTTCAAGAACAATTTCCAAGCCTGCTCATCATTCTCCATCGGGCACTCGGTTCTTTCTGTTTACACGGGAGGCTGCCTTACTGTGATATAGCCTTAATTGCTGGCTTGGCATATATATTTAATGTACAGTCATTGTCAGTACCTTAAGGCAAGGAATGTAGAGATTCATTCAAAGAGGAATGTTTAAGTGTTATGGGAGAGAAAACACAATATTATCTACTGTTAAATATCTTTTGTGTTATCACAAACAACAGATGGGCATATGGCCTGTTGTTGCAACAGTTATCGCCTGTCACCAATACAGTCAGGATTTTCTATCCTGGGTTCATGTCTTGTTGCGGTCATGCTATTCTTTCTCTGCATGTGGTATCTGTTTACAAGGTATTTTTTTTCTTTTAGTATTTTAGATTTTGTAACAATGTGGTATTTGAAGGTAACTCACCAGAGCAGCCACATATGGTAACCGGATTTTAGTTACTGTGCTGCAAAATATCTTCTATATCCACCGTCTTCCTACCAACAAATCCTAAAAACACATATGTTCCAGAAGCTTTACTCCATAACACCAATCAATACAGCTGTCAATAGTTGTGATTATAGTCAATTGTCTATGGTCAGGTCATCTTTCTCTGTCAGGCACTGTTCTTTCTGTTTATACAGCTGGCTGCCTTACTGTGATAGCCTAATTATAGTTGCTGGCTTGGCATAAAACTCCCTACCACACCCTATCTTTCTCTGCAGATTTATGACACTCTCCATCCTTATTATTTGTTACCTGATTCTTCTTGTGTCTTCTATCTTTGTCTTTTATTGTCTGCATAGTTGCTTCTCCTTGTCCTTCATATTTTGTCCTCCTAGTTCTCTTAAGTGTGGAGAGTATATGCTCCTTTGTGAGTGTGATTGTGCACTACATAAATCACACGTTTATTATTATTAGGTAGCACCATTTAATCCTTACATTGTGAACGAGTAAATTTTGCAACATGAGCTTTAACACAAACTTTAACTTTTCCTTTGTATACAAAAGCATGTGTATGCACACAGACACAAGCAGAAATCAACCTTCCATGCTGCCATGGGCAGATTGTTTTAGTCTGTAGAACTAGTTCAAGCTTTAACTGATGGGCCATGATGTCTATGTCAGCATATTTTTTGGTTATTATGTATTACTTAAAATAAGAAGCATATACCACCACCACCATCCCCCATGGTACTGCTGCTTAGGCAAGTTTTAAAAATAGAGTTTAAAAATAAGTATGACAATGCATCTATGCTTACATAATTTTATACACTCAATATGGTGCAACAATAACAAGATGCATGCAGGGTAGATGCCTATGATGTAGATAAAGCAGTGTCAGAAATAGATTTCAGCAGAAAAGCTGTACAGTTAACTGCTACCCTTGTCATTTGAGTAATACGCTACATGCCCTAGATGATTTTGTGTCCAGCCAGCACATCGATCATTACTAAGCCTAGATGTCAAACAAGGTTTTTGCAGATATCTATTCCATTATTCATAAAGTCATAGTCGGTCATACTCTCAGCAGATTTCGTGATCAAGAATACATATCGTCAAAAATATTAACTCGACATTTATTGTACGCAATCGATTGTTTGTTTCATCTGTTACGCCCCTCACGCTTGACGATGATTTCACTGTGTTTATCAAACCAAAGACCACGTAAGTACTATGTGTTGCGTTATACCATAACCTGCACAGGCTGCGACCAAGCTGAACAAAAATATGAAATATTTAGTAACTTTGGTTGAACCACGGACGCGCTGAACGACAAAGTTTTCGAGCAATAAAGGAGAGTGACTTCCCCTACAGTTCGACAAAAGTAAGCGAAGTCGTTGTTCACACACATGTGGATGCGTTTCGTACAGTGCATAATCCTCTTATCCGTTACAACCATCACCCATTTCGCGCAAAAATCTGAAAGGCTTGTTGTGATGACAAGGTTAAAGCCTGGACGGAGTTTGCACTGGTAACTGTAACACACACCATTCAGACTAAACTTGACGAGTTGTTGCTGAGTGATAACTGGCATGAACCACTGACCAAGCATCTTCCCTTTCACCACTGAATTAGGTATACGGGAAAAAATTACGTAAGGCAAAGATAGTGAGCTAACGCTACACAAGATGCAATTTCGGTGTCAATTATTGTTTCGCTTTTCCTTGTTACTTGATAATTGACCAAAGTTCTTGTTATTTGGCATACATCACAGGGCTTAAATTCTGCTAAAGCTAAATTCTTTGGGGTCCCAGGGACCCCTTCAGATTTTAAGGGGTCCCTGTTCTTTGCCCAAATTTGAAGGGGACCCCATTGACGAAAATTGAAGGGGTCCTCCGAACTTTTAATGCGTACTGTACGCAGTTTTTTGCGTAAGCAGAAGCCCGGGTACATCCATATCACACTTGAATTTACAGGTTCATTACTTTTCAGCGATTTTGTTAAAAGCTTGAAAATATAAAGTACACAAGACTGCAAGAAAAATATTCTCATAATTGAAAGATCTGTATAATTACCATTGACAAGTTGATTGTATTGTGCAATGAAAGCAAAGTTTTATAATTTGTGCATACCATAATTGCTTTATGATTAGAATCATAATAAGGGACATAGGAAAGTGGTTTACCCAACAGCAACCAAACTATCCCATATATTTAGTTTATTAGACTTGATAAACATAACACATCCTGCCAAATCTTAATCCCGGGTCATAACCTAGGTTATCTCAACATTTTGACTGCAGCATGGATATTGATATCCTAGACTACATGTTAATAGGCCTTTACAAATAAGTTTTTTATTTATCGTTTCAGATGCTGGAAATGAAAAAGTGCAAGTTTATCGTATTCAGTGGTAGAGGTCATACAAAACAAATTTTTATGGTTGTCACTTGCTTCATTTTGGATTTGGTTGCGCAGTGCCCACCTCCCTGTGAGTGTAATCTAGGCATTGCTGACTGTTCAGCCAGAAGACTTACTTCACTCCCACCACTGCCAACAAGAAGCATTCTTGTTGTAAATGCCAGTTTTAATTACTTGTCATCATTTTCTTGCAGCAAAGATCAAATGTCAGGACTGAAAGTGCTTGATCTTAGTCACAACCAGATCTCTGCGATTCCAGCAAGCACATTTTCTTTTGTGTCATGTTTACATCTAGACGTTTTAAACCTTACTGGAAATAACTTGAGAAGTTTGGCATTTGAACTACCATCATCCCTAAAGGTTTTGAAACTTAGCCACAATCAGTTTCAGAAGTTTTCATTGTCTACTGTAAGAAATCTAACAGAGCTTGAGACATTACATCTTTCCTACAATAACATCACTATGATGATCACTAGACTGGAAAATCACAAATTTTCAAATGGTTGCCCATTTGAACCATTCCAGAAGCTAATTGAAGTTTCTCTTCAAGGAAACAAACTAACAATGCTTGATGCTCATGTTTTTCAATGTTTTCAGAAAGTAGTCTACATGTCTTTGGCAGATAATAGAATTGATTCTATTCCAGCACAATTGTTCAGCTCATTCCAGCAGTTAAGATTTCTTGATTTATCAAGAAACAGTTTGACATTTATTCCTGCTGGAACATTCAGTAAAATGTCAAGCATGAAGTATTTATCTCTTGCCAACAATCATCTAGAAACAGTGCCAGTTAATCTGCCCATGATGGAATGGCTTGATCTGTCAAACAATAGTATCAATGCAGTGGCAGAGGAGCAGAAGACTGACTTGTATCCACAGGTTAGAAATTTATTCGCAGTCATATTTTCATTATTTTATGACTAATGTCTCATTCATTAACACTGGTAACATTTTTTAATGAGAATCACTTTTCTTGTTATCTGTATATGTAATGAAGGAAACATAAATGAAGAAAAGTATTTTCTATAATTCCTGTGTTCTTTTGCCTAGAATATACATTGAGGTCACTATATACAGATAAAGGACAAATTTACTGACACCACAAATGTACATGGATGCAGTGCAAGTCAGAGAGCTAATATGGTAACAAAAGCATGCCTTTCAGATATGATATTCACTCTTCAAAGTATGACTCCATATGCAGATTCATTGTTTTTACCTCTATGTGCATGATTGTGGGCTTATGTCACAGACTGTGTCAATGGTATTTTGTACTTGGCCTGATCACATGAAAAAATTGCACTTTTGTAAATACTTGGGGAAAGGGTTTGAGCCCCAGACATGTAAGCATTACGCTTTAACTACAGGTAAACATTTCTTATTAAATGCAGCAGCTTAGAGCGCTTTAAGTTTCTCATGTCTGCAAAAGTTTTTTTTTCATTTGACCATGCTGAATTCAGTAAAAGATGTTCTTTTCATTTTCTCCTCATCAAATGCACCAGTGATGGGTACTTAGCATGGGAGTAAAATGTGGCATAAAGAGAGGGTTGAGCTCCATCTTCTTATCCAGACACATCTCTGCCACAAGGGTAAAGGAGCTTTATTTTTATTTATAACATTTTCTTTTTTAAACTTGTGAATGTTTGCTCATTTTTCAGGAGGTATTTTTGATTGGAAGGAATCCTCTGCATTGTGACTGTGGACTCTTGTGGTTGAAAGAACTGTTTGATTCGAGGAAGTATTTGCTAAAGTACATCCATGTGGATAAGGAGGAGTTTGTGCCTACCTGTTCCCACCCTGCACACATTGCTGGGATTTTATGGGATGTTCTTGAAGATGAAGTTTTTGGTTGCAAGGATAAAGCCAGCAAGGAAGATGATGTCACCAGTGACCATGACAACAAACTGCTGATTCATTTGGAGAATTTGTCCATCAGGGTTAGTGATGTAGGGCATACACATGTATCCCTTGAATGGGACCCCTTAAATCTGATGACAGTGGATAAAGCCTATGCTGCAAGTTTGGGAACCAAAGCTTATGTTAGCTATCACCAGTTTGGTAAGAAGACACAATTTTCTGTTGCCATTCATCTCATAACTGGAAGCTATACTTTGAATGGCCTTCGTCCAAGCACTGCATACATAATCTGCATGTCTTTGGGAGATCCTATGTTGAAAAGTCCCCATGTTAAAGTTGCTGGAGAAGATTGTGTAGAAATTACTACAGAAAAGGAAAAGAAGATGCAAACCTTTTTGGCAGATGGCTATGTTCTGGTTCTTACTATATTACTCATGTGTGGACTGTTGATGATTTTATGTTATTGTTTAAGATATTTTTATCAGAAAGAAAAAAGAGAATGATGAAAAATGTTCTTTAGCTTACCTAACCTTCTTCAGTGTTCTTTAACCCTGACTAAAGGTTGAGAGCAAAATATTGAAGTGGCTATTAGATCTGATGAAGAGGTGACCATACAGACAATTCATTCTTGTTGACAGATCAGGAAGTGCAAGACTACACATGAAAATTTATTACCTTAAAATGATATATACATGCGGATGATATTAAAAAAAAAGATTAAACTATAAATATGCTTACACTGTATTTTTTAATTAGGAAAGTGACTAGCTGTTCCTCTATATACCTGTTGATTACAAAGGCTAAACAGCTGTTTTTAATATTATCTATTACTACCATAACACACCCAAACCCATTTTAGCAGTATTCTGTATAATAAAACTTTTAAACTGAGGTTGTTTTGTTACAGCCTTAAGATACACTTCTCCGGCATCCTTTCACTATGATATAATTGTAATCTGGTTAGCTATGCAACAACTTGAAGTGAAACTGTTAAATCCACCATTCAAGTTTCTTACCATGTTTAATTAAGATGCAATTTTATTGACTTTCATCCTGTCTAATTCTAACCTTTAACTGTTAACAATGGTTATGATGCAGCATTTAAGTCATAAAGAAAAATTTTCAGGAAGCAACTTAAATCTATTTTCCCATGAAATATGTTCCAAATAGAAAATGCAAGTCATGCAAGCTGTTTTTAAACATAAGACACTACATCCATGACAATGACAATGACCAACTTTATTGGTCCCAGTGGGCAATTTGAACATGGGAAGGTGCTCTAGTTACAGTAAGTTAAAAATAAAAGTAAAAATAGAACAAGTTAGGTGCAAGATGTAAATAAGCATGTGAAAGGAAGGCAATTTATATATATACTATAAACAAACAACAACTTGCATCAAGAATAATCATATGCTTATCTACAACATCACACACACACCATTGACACTTCATCTGACATTGAGCAGCTGGACTGCAGGTGGCCCAAATGATTTCAGGTGTCTGTTACTTTTGCATATTGGAATGGAATATCATTTACATGAGCTTAATAATACAAATTCTCTTGATAGTACATGTTCAGGTATAGACAAAATGTGTGATGCTGTCCTAACTGTTGATCACAAAAAGAAGCTAAATCTCTCTGTCTAACACCAATTAGAACAGATGTGGATAATACTCTTCCTATCATGGACAGAGAGACTGAAAAACAAGCAGACAAATGAAAAGGATAAAAGACTCAATAAACAACTGGTAGAAATGGCATAAGAGTGCTTAACTAACTGAAAAACTATTGAGCTTACGAAAAGGGTACATTATTTGTTGGCCACCTTTAACAATGTGTTAGGTGTTTAAATTCCATTTGAGCTGGCAATCAAAAATAGTTCCCAGGTACTTGAAAGAGTTAACAATTTCAACAGGTTTAATGTGTATCACACTGGGAGCAACAAAATCCTCTTTGATTCTCCTAAAGTCTGCAAAAGAGTTAACAATGCAGTGTCATCAGAGAACTTAATGAGGAAGCTGTTCTCCTCTGTACTTCTGCAGTTGTCAGTGTACATGATAAATCTCTCAGTTATATCACAGTGGAAGGGAGATATGTAAGATGATGGGATAAATGGGTAACTGTAAGCTTATGAGATTATAAACATTATTAATATAAGCAACGTTAAGATAAGCATTTGAGAAAATTTCATACGTTATTTGTCTCGGGCCCTTAATTTAATTAAGATCCATCACTTAGTGGGTACACTATTTGAAAAAAAAGGTCTTTCACGTTCATTTTTAAGTTATGAATGACTCTGGTCTTTAAAAAAGATTAAATGGGTAGGAACTGCAAGATTTGCAGGTCAATATATAATGGATTCGTCAAGTTACATGAACTTATCTTACTTAAACCTTCACGTAATGCTTATACCCAATAAAATTTGACAAAACGTTTTACTGTCCCTCACATCAGCTTTTAGTAAGACATCATGCCTAAGAAAATTGAAAACTTGATATTTATACATCAAAACCCTAGCTTAATCAAAAAAGATACATTTTTTCACATTGATTTATGCATAAACATACAAACATGGATTCAATATCAACATAGACATATATACACCTACATATGCATATATATTTTATATGATATTGTAATGATAAAGTTTAACAATCAACACAGAGGAGTTGAGGCAACTGAGCTGTAGTGCAGGTTTACTGATGTGAACTACTTAGGAAGAGTTAAATTTGCAGTGCACGAATAATAAAACTGGTTCAGATAGGGAGGAAAGCATTTACAAGAAACCCTAACAAACATTTATTAAAAAAATCTTCAACAAAAGAAGCAGAAGGTAATGTTACCAAAAAAGTGATTTCCTCAGCGTTAGATCAAGTGAAACAGATGAAACCACATGAAAATGACTGAAGACTTCACTGTATCTTCTTGACAGCAGAAATCTTACATCTACTAAACCCCAGGCACTCTTTTAAAAAACCTCAAAGTTCTTGAACTAAACTCTTCACTAAAACTGTCTTCCTGATGAAATGTGCATGTGTAAAAATGGCTCATATTGACCTGCAGAAGACATCTACTTTTACTCTCTTCAAGAACCATCACATCAAAGTACTTTCACCCAAGCTCCTCACCAACATCAGACTCAAAGTCTTCCTCGCTGTCACACGATTCTGTCTCAAATACGTTCTCATCTTCAGGGAATGATTCCGAAGTCCTAGTCTTATTCTCAGAATAGTTGGAGCTGCCTAACGACCCTGGTCGGCGAACTGGGAGGTTAGAGGACCGAGGGATCAAAGTCCGCTTGGCAGATGCAGTGACATAAGGTGCTGCACGTTTGAAAGCAAGAATGCAGTGCAGGTTGCCTCCAACTTTTTTAGTGTTGCGTGTTTGCAGGCCTTTCCAGGTGCGACGAATGTCAAAATATTCTGGATTCTGACAATTGAGATCGATGCAAATATCCTGCCAGCTGGTGAAAGATTAATGTCAGGGTTAGTAAAAGCTAGTTTTCTGCACAGGTACTACTGTAGTAATAGGACTTTTAATTACCGGGTTCTTTAGTTGCTGACTTAAAAAAAAGTAAATGAAATATACATTTGTACATGATAACAATATTTCTTCCATCATGGCACATGTACATAAACACATGCACAGAAGCACTCTCAAACTAGTCCATGCGCACACAATGAGATGCATGCATACCAAGAACACAATCTTGCAATGTGGGAAAGAATGTAAAATGTTCACACTAGCCAAGTATTTAAAATTATTCATTATCTTAGCAGGAACTTTTATCTTCCTAAAAAAATATATGCAGGAAAACAAACTTGCCTCTTGCAATGGATTGAAGGGTGACAGCGACTGGTATCACCAATTAGGATCCATGTGTCCACCTCATTTTGTGGGAGGATGCCACTATGTCATGAACATGACCACATGTACATAAGTACAAATGCACATGTACCCATCCACACCACACACAGAAGTGAAAAGCAACAAGAAGGTTAATCATAGGCTATATTCATCAGTTGATAAGACTAACGACAAAATAACTACTCAAGACACAGACAATAATAATAATCACTATTTTTTAATATATTTTTTTCCTTGTAGTTTGTCGATGAGCATACCTGTAAGCCTCGGTACAATTGAATGGCACATCTTCATAGCCAATAGGGCAGAAATAATGATTCTGGCAATGGTAGATGAACGCAGAATTTGATTCTTGGAGACCTTGTTTCAGCTTGCTCAGTGCACCTTCTGAGGTCAGGCCAGATGTCTTGTTCTTTCCATGAGGTTTGTACATATAGTAGCAGTGGCCTCTCACTTTGAAGTGTTCATTCAGTTGTCTGAACCACCTGGAAACAAAAAACAGTTGTTCACCTATACAAAGATTTCTACTCATAAATTTATGATAATTGATATATGAGTTTCCTTTCAAAAAATTAACTGCAGTTTTTTAATTACGTGCAAGAAAAAGTTGTTGCATGCGGAGCGCCAGGAGGGGAATTTTCTATAATTTTTTCTCAGATTATAGATGATTCCCCCCTTGGTGCCTCATAGTTGCAGCATCTCTTATTTAGTAACGGCAGAGACTGTTAATTATTTTTCTGCAACTCTTTGTAAGTAAAGGCAATATTCAAGCTTCACAGTCAATGAGCATTAACGATCCTGGAAATCTGATAATTAGCTTTATGATGCTTTAAAAAATTTTGTATGTACTCTAATGCAGTCAGTTCTCACGTTATTTTGCTGTGAGGAAATGCAATGAAGACGTGAAAGCAGAAGAAAAATACAGAAACAAGGGTCATAAATTTTTAGACAAAACCACATGAATGCAATATGAAATATAAGAAAATATATTTTAACCAGAATGAGCTATCTTACTTGAGTAAAGTCATATTTCCTGTGAAAGGACCAAAGCGAATTTGAGCAAATGGTGGCTGAAATCCCAAGATCTCCAAAGCCTGTTCTTGAGTAATGGGATTCAAACTGTTGAAAAACAAGAAAGCATGCAGTGATGTAAGGTAAAGGTCATCTCTTAACCTTTTCAGGTAATGGAGAGGGGGAAGGGTGAGGTGTTAAAGACCTTACTTTTCTCAAGGCCAGCTATGCATGAGGGCGATGCCCATCTCATCTCCCTTGCTGCCCTACCTCCCCCAACTCTATGGAGTCAGGTACACTACTACACTGGCATGCTGATAAATGATGAGATATTCTTAATACTAAAAGCTTTTACCTGCCATGACCAAGTCTGCTGAATAAATAGTTCCAGCAGGACACAACTGAAGAGAGGCCACAGGATGCTTTGTACTGAGGTCGGCACATGCACAGCCTATGACATACAAACATTAAAAGATTAGTGGGGTTCAATTTTTATTCTAATGATTGGGTAAAGGTGAGATACTGTTTTCCCAAGTTTGGGTGAACACCCTCTTCCATTGTCAGGATATATATATATATTTTCATAACTATGACCTCTTTGGGTGCATGGCAATGTTTGTAGCTGTGTTTCTCTATCATCAAATCTGACCTGGTCCATATATATTCATAATTATAAAAATAAATGTGAATGCAACAGTCATTAGCAATTATTTTGATAGGGCCCCTTTAGCTGTACCATGTAGGTAAAGTTACAACCTTTTCAGGACAAACTAGCAACCCAGCAGTTTGCAATAATCTTGTGGTTGTGTTAGCCATGTTAAAGGTCCCCTTTCCACTTCCAAATAAGCGATCATTACCCACTGCAAAGTATTCAGCTTTCGTTTTTAACCAAAGCACATTTATACAAAGCAAGTGATGAGGCAATGTTAAAATAATACAACAAAAGACAGGAGAAAAACAATTGCATACCATCTTCTCAAATCAAGGACCTTCCTCTGAGAAACTGCTTCTGTGAAAGCACACTGTGCAGAGATCAGCGGTATCACTTGTGATCCACTGTCCTCTGAAGATGTTGATGTTGAAGATAATGCACTCAATGAAGAAGAGGAGCTAGGAATAGGTGAAGTTTGAATCTGTACTGCAATGAAAAATGCTAATTTTGAATCTCTGTGAAAGAGTGAAATGAAATGTGTGAATTAAAAAGAGAGAGTGATTAAAAAAGAAAATGTGAGTGAATAAGACATAGTGGGTGGGTGAACAAGTGAAAAAGAGAAAGTGTGTGAATGAGTGAAATAAAGAGGGAGAAGATACTTGAACACATGTGCACCAAATTAGAACTAGTGTCTAATGGCATTTATTGGAATACCCATTTATGTCCTTGCACTCATCAACACAGATCTAATTTTCCTAATGGTGTTTACAAAGGCACTACTTAAATGTTGCTGTACCTTTGTACAAATCTTTGAATAAATTGAATCAATAAGCATACTTGTTTCTTTCTGTACGTTTTTCACATGATCAGCAACATCAGAAATGTTCACTTCCCATGCAAGCTCCTTGTCTTTTTCAGATTTTGAGTCTTCTCTCCATAAAGAACTCTCAGACTTGTCAGATATAAGAAAATTCATTTTTTCTTTGGTCTCAGCAGCAGCAGCTGCAGCCTCAAAACACAATGCAGGTGATGGAGAAGGTAAGCTGTGTCTGCTTGGAGATGGACTTCTTTTAAAGGTAGGAATTCCTGACTTTGCTGAGGATCTGACCTGCTGAACCTTCGAATATTCTTCCTGTTTGACAAAAACTTGTCTGACAAAGTCTTTGTCAGTGTGTTCATCGCTGGTTTTGTCAGAAAAGATTTCCTGTTCCAGCTGGCGTATGATCTCTTCTTCGTTGTATTCATCCTGGATAGTAACAGAAGGTTGTTCATCGATAATCAGAGTTTCTCTCACATTTTCTTGTGTTCTGTCTGATTGTTCTTGCAATGGAGTTGGTGCAGAAACTTCCACACCTGCTGGAAAGATTCTGTTGGGCTCATTCTGTTCATCTGTTCACAAAGAAAACCAATGCATAAAGAACCTTTGAGACTGAAATAGTAAAATGTGGTATAGCAAAGTGAGCAGGGGAAGAAAATTGCTAAGATTTGCAGAAAAGAGGACTCAAGAACTTCCTGTTATTATGGTTTATGCAGACATGCTTAGTTGCTTCCCCTGACCAGTGAACATTTTCTGCTCAATTCAGAAATGAAAGGGATAATGCATAAAATAAGACATTTCCACCTGCTCAAAGAAATGTGGTTAACACTGATATCATACACCCAAACAGGAATTTGCAATATGATGGATTCACCGAACTGAATTGTTCTGACCTTGAATGTTTTATTCAGTAATAAAATAATCTTTGGAAAATGGTGTGCCTTGGATACATTTCTTGGTATGCTGCATTCAAATAAACACAAGCTAGCTAGAAAAAAGTATAAGAAATTACCTCGTCCACCCCCAATGCCACACGACTGAAGAAACATGGCGGCCGAGTGAGCAGCTTGGTAGTCCTGGTTGCTCAAGTGTGACAAAAGCTCTTCAACTTGCCCAATCAGTCTGCTCATCATATTCGCATCCACCAATAAATTTTGCATGTTTTCCTCTGGTTCCACCTGACTGCTTTCTTTGGTTAAATATGTTGAGGCTTCTCTCTCTGGAGCATTTTCCATATCATTCTCCTCTTCTTCGTCCTCCTCAAAAGATTGCATTTCTGTCTCTGGTGCAGTGTCATAGTTGATTTCATCATCAGAACTAGCCTCGTCGATGATGTATGGCTGAGATTGTGGCAGCCTGTTACCCATGTTGTGGCATACAGTAGACTGTCACTGAGAAAGACATACAGAGAAACATCAAAATAAAAAAAAAAGATAAAAACAAAGCAAACAAAAAAAAAAGCTCAACATCTCTCTTAAACAAAAGGAAAAATATTTGAGTTTCATGTAATAAAGGCATCTGATTACTTAGTCCATCTGCTCGACACATTTCTGATTTGATGATGTTTTGGACACTTTCCTGTTCAAGTTATGTCAGTACAGATGGTTACACACAGAGGATCCCACCCCCACCCCCCAAAAAAAAGAATATTCATAACGATGTTTTTGAGCTTAGTATGCTCTCCATAACTAGAAGTATTAAAACAATACACAAACCACAGCTGACAAAGGATGTAAGTCAACAATACTTGCAGCTGTGTGCAGATATGCTACAAAACTTACATGGTGATCATACCATCTTCTTCAAACAAACTAGTGAAAAAAGTATTTCTTATGAAACAGTTACTCTGATTAGTGTAAAAAAAAAAGTGACTCTGATTTGTGTATAGTCCAGCCATGATGGTTCTACAAATGCCTAGTAAACTCTACTCGCATGAAAAAGAAGCATTTAATCTCCCTTGTGAAACTTACCAGTTCCACTTTGATTTCAATAAACAATCCAACGTCAAATTTTATGCAAAATGCAGTGCTGAAACAGTAAACTGATCACCCTGCACTGGCCAGCACTTGGCGGAGAAGGAATGGGGGAGAAAATTAAAGTAAAGTGAAATGAATCAGGAATATCTCAAAGATACATTCAAGATGGTGGAGAAATGAATAACAGCTGGCACATTGATCTGTCTGCCTCCTGCGAAAGCTGCACACGCAAGCTGGCTTAGGGAGTAAGACAGGAGACATTCCTGTCATATTTCTAAACAATCCTTCCCAAGCTGTCACCAATAGCTCACCACCAGAACCTGATCAACACAGTACTCTGCACTGTTGCTGCAAACTAGCTGACTGGTTATCTTTCCATTAGTTAAGGGACTGCTGGCATCCTTTGATGACTACATCATCACCATCATAATGATTGTTATTATACAAACTTCCTTCAGACCTAAAAGACCTAAAATTATTGTTCTGTGTCAAAAGAACTGTCCAAAATTTTAAAAAAGCGTTATAATACAAAACTAAAGTGAGCTGACTATTTCATTCAAAAAAAATATCATACATTAAAACAAAATTGCTACCACAGAACACATACATTCAGTTAAATATGACCCAGTCCTGTTTAAAACTTCTTCCTTTGAATGATAGCGTAGTTTGCCACTGTCTTGGCATAAGCAGATTAAACTGCGTGTGCCTCTTCTCACCCTGTCTAGAAGCTGCCCCACGGGATGAGGTCAGGTGCTCAGCTGCAGTGTACCTACGTCACTGTGACCCGGAGCCAGGTGACCGTCTGCTGCTCGCCGTCCGATCAGCGTTATGAGTCAGCGCTGTACGTAACTTGCGGCTGGCCCGGTGATGTGCGGTGATCAGGCTTTCAAATAACCAAGATGATGCAGAGGGAGGAGGGTAAGGGTGGGGTGGTGGTGCATCGGTGCAGCCAGCGTTCAGGCCCTCCTCCTTACTGGATGCTGCTGCTGCTACCGAGCACAGCTATGTCCTTAGGGGATTTCTGTCCGCTGTGTTAACACGAACGCTGACGACATGAACAGGTAACACAAATGCACAGGTAACACAAATGCACAGGTAACACAAATGCGTGCACTCGCTTAAATCTCGACGACAGTTCGTCACCAAAGACACTGCATACGACGACAGTCGGTTAGTGTAGGACGATGGCGTTACCAGTACCGACCGTGCCTCTACCGCAACTCCACCAACCCTTCCTCACGATCGGAAACTAAATCCTATAGTCCATCTATTGTCGAAAATCTGCAAAGGTATTTTTGTCTGCCTCTGGGGACCTAAATATTCCACACACGCACGCACGCGCGCAAGCAGATTATAATCTATTCTTCTGCCATAAAACAACCGATTTCATGCCTACCCTGAGTCAGGAGTATCAGTTACAAGCCCCTCTGTCTGTCTACAAAACATCAAAAGACGAAGGACTTGAGAAGACTGGCTTCAAGTCCTCTCAGCCACAGACCCTATGACTAATAAAAGACGATTATTTTCAGCAGGTCGTGTGTAGGTGGGGAGGTGCATGCGCTCACTGACAACATCTGGATAGAACAAACGTGCTATCCACTTCAGGTTAAAAAAATTAACAATTTTTATGCTTCTACCAAATCTGAATTGGATTCCTCTCCACAAGCAGCCAGATAGAATAAAATGGAGCAATGAATGAACTCACATTTGTTCCCCTGATTGAATTTATAATTAAACTATTTTGTCTTTAGTCCCATGGTCCTTCGGGATGTTTTCCTAGCTTTACAAAATCAATTTTCATTCTGTCACAGTTAGTCACAAAAGACACATCAAAATATAAATCTCAAGATTAGTCATATAGGCTTAAAAAGATTAGCTGGAAATTGGAATTACATACCGACACTAAGCTGGTATTATTCAGCTGTTACTGAAGCGATACCAACAGACAATATCCAGTACTCAGAAACTGAGACAGAGTACTTGTGTTTTAAAAATAAAATCTTTTCATAATGAAAGTGGGTGATGCACAGCTGTTGAACAGAAGTACTGGTGTGCTTGTTGCCTTCGGCCAAAAAATAAAGGATCTATATTTTGACAACCTTCTGCTCATAATGGTCACTATACACACTATGCACAGTCCCTTAACTCTGTTTTATCAATTTATCTGATGGCTGAAATTGTTACAAACACTGTAATTTTGAAATGTGATAATAGCTCCACTGTTACCTGATTCCTCTTTGCATCTTCTACATTTGTCTTTTTTAGTTATCAGTATTGTTGTTTTCCTTTCATCTTTCATATGCTATCCATGTCTCATTCTAGTCTCAAGAACTGAGAGCATGCTCCTTCATGAGCATAATCATGCACTCTATAAATTGTCTGTTTCTTTATTATTATGTGAGAAGAAATTTGAAAACTTTCAAGATTAATGATGCACAGCCCACTAAAACTGCATAAAAGCATGTCCTTTTATTTTGTCTAGCAGACCAGGCAGGTTTAAAAAATGTGAACAAATCCAAAGGAACTCACATGATCAAAGGGCATGTTTCATCATAATGCTGGCTTCACCAAAAAGAGGGACAACAATCAGACTGCAGGGCTGGCACAATGAATCTGTCAATCAACAATGCATTGTCAGCTGTTGTCTACATCTCTGGTCATTTGGTTCCTGTTGGCCCTCTGAAGGTGTCAGTTCCTGAAAGCATACATACATAAACATCTCTGCAGTTAGCATAAGAACAATGTCATATTGTGCATGCTCATACTGAAGCCTAAGTTTATAGCTTGTAATATTATTGTATGACTGATGATGGCATATGGGTTATGTATTTAAATCATTTCTACTGCTAGTTTCACATCCTGTAGGACATAATATTTACCACAAAAAAAAACTTGCTATGTGGACTTTTTGACCAATTGACACCTTCCATGCTAGGTGATTTTGGTCCAAGTCCACCTGAATTGGTTTTCAACACAACATGATTGCTAGTAAAAGGACCCTTGCTAAATGCAGCTGCTGTGTATAGAGATTTTAGGGCCAAAAAATTTGTCAGGGTCAGACAGTTTTTCCTTTCATTCCAGTGTTACTTATTTGCCAATGGTAAAGCAGTGCAACATGATTGTTTATCCCGTTTGGTGTGGCCTGGGGTTTTGTTTTTCAGTTTTAGTACACATGTGAATTTGTTGCAAGTGTCCATTTACAGTGACTTCTGTTTCTAAAATGAAGTGAAAGTGTGGTCACATCAAAGAAAACAAGTCTTGAAAGTCTCCTCCTGGAGACCAGAAAACTTAATATAAAAGTACAATTAAATTTCATCACAATTCATCTAATGAATCTTGATTAGCTAAAAATTACATTTGTAATATGTCATGCACAAACGCTCCTTTGCCGCCAATGAAGAAAAATTAAAATGTTTACATAAAATTGCCTGAACCTTTAATTGCCCACTAGATGGAAAGGTATGTGATGTTGCTAAGAGAACAGAAAAGACAGTCATGGTCTGTCTAGCTTAAGTCTAGGGTCACCAGGTCTCTTGTTTGTGACTTGTAGAACATTAACTTGCTATGACATTATCATATCCCTTTATTATTAACCCCATCCCACCTTTCCAGCATACATAGGAATGCGTTGACATGAAACTGTTATTCACTTAATTGCTGTCTTGATTTCACATACTCAAAAATAGAGAAATGGAATTATGCTGAAGACTATGTTTCTATTATCTTTATTGTACATTTCATATGTTTAAGACAATAATTTTCTGTATACAGCTATGTTTTAAAAAGTACATAACTTTTTAATACTGATTTCGCATAGATTGTTAGATTTATAAGTCTATGCATCAATAATTCTTAAGTGTTGATGTGTACTATTTAATTATTAACCTTTCAAATTCCCATATTATCTTAAAATCTGCAATGAGGAAGTTCATCGTTGAGTAATTTTCTTCCACCGTTTTTTTATGCTGTAAAACATGAAGAGCTGTACTGGTCCTCATCCTACAGACATACTTGTCACAGGCAGCTTCCTTTATAGACTATATTTACATGAAGAAGGAGATAAGTATAAGGCTCTGCATTTGAATCGCGTAATCCTAGTGACAGCATTTTCACTGAGTGCGCAAATGTCTGTTAGTGCTACACTTGTGTCAGCTTTAGGATCCTGGTCAGAGTATATACTAGTCATGTACTAGAGTTTGAGACATATACATGCAGCTTCTGTCGATCATTGATTTGATTACGATCGCTACAGTCACAAACATGACACCACTAGCTGGAAAAATGAAAACACGTTCACTCACATATTAACACAGCCTCTCTCGGTGTTTATATAACCTTTATGCCGATGGCCAATAAACAAACAAAGCCTGTACAGTTTGACAACAACGAAGTACTTGTGTAGTCAAGGGAAAGTACTGTGCTACACAAAGCGCGCGAAAACTTTGGATTCTCGATAGCGCAGTGAATATTTTCATTATTTGTACATATGTATATAACACCTACACTTTTCCATTCTCAGTGCAAATTGTGATTTGGTCTTAACCTGTCTTTCTCCTCTCGCCGTTGTTCCCCATGCACTTTTGCGTGTTTGCATATATATAAAGGGGTTAGTCCAATATATTGTCGCGATACTATTTAAAACTGAGCAATTTTCATGTTTATTGAATTATTTCTGAAATGTAAAAATCGGAATTACTTTTAGTCTAATTTTGAAAAATGATGTCACGCAAATGATCTCCGATTGCCGATGCTGAGGGTGGGATCCTATGTACTTCATAAAGGTAGGTATACACAATGAACCATACATTTTCAAAATGAAATTCTACAATTTTTCCTCATTGGTCCGCGCTTTGTTTCTCCACAACAAATTTTCAGGGCTGAAATGTTAATTAATATCTGAAACAAAAAATATCATTACAATGAAAAATGTTTTGAATTGTTTGAATGGTATATTAGTGTGATCTTTTGGGCTACCATCTATGAACACATAAACATGTGTGTTTGTTCTCCACTAACCAAAGATAGCAACTTGCAAATGCATAGAAGGTGCTGATAATCAAATGTCTTGAACTGTAGTAGTTTGACCCTACCTGTACGCTTTACCGAGCGTGGATGTGTATGTTACTTACACGGATCATAACCAATATAAGTTTACACCCTGCCCCAGCATGCAGCTACATATTCTCTGCGCTTTGGCTGTGTCATAGCCATTGTTCGCAGCTCTGACAAGATTAATGGAGATTCAGAGACAAGCGCCAACCAGCAAATTAAGTAGCCGCAAACAACAAAGCCTATGGGAGGAGCAGGCCACTCAGGTTACGGGTATCTCACCCACCCCCTTACCCAGAAACAATCTGCAGACAGACAACGATAATTTGAACAATAGTCTTGAAGGATTGACTCCTGCTGAGAAGAGTGTTTCACAGTCAGTGGTAGATACCTGCACTTGTTTCTTTCTAAAAGAAGAAGAGAAAGAAATAGCCAAAGTTCTACCTCAACTTCTGGAAACTTCACCACAGCCGACGAAGTCACAGTAAGCTTGATTTGTGCTTTTGTGGTTGTTATGCGGACAAAGTCCGAATCATCAAACCATCAAAGTATCACACATTGTATTGGTAAACATGTTTGTACTTGGCACATTGACCAAAGTGTCAACATTCGACTAGAACCATTAGTTTCATGGGACACAGCTTTGTCAAACTTGGTCAAACGTTCAACATTTGTCCCATTAAGAAAACTTTTTAGAGTTAGCTTTTGTAACGAACTTTATTGGGCACTAAACGATGGTTTAGTTAGTTGATTTGTCCGTTCTTTGGTTTATTATGAAAGTGCTTCCCTTTTGGAGTCCCATACCCACCTGGGTTTATATTCATGCGGCACATTTACTGGCTTGGTAATGTACCCGAAGTAGGCAATCAGCCCAAATCCTGTATTTATGGACTCAGACATACTCAAATCATTTTACCAGCTGACATGTCTAATACATACTCGAGGAATATCTTTTTGTCGGAATGAAAAACATTGACTGTCTATAGTCTGTTTGCTTGTTTGTTTATTTTAAATGTAGTAGTAGGTTTCTCGATTCCAACACCACACAGGCGAGGAAAGGTTCATGAAGGGGAATGTAAACAGAGAAAACTCCTGACCACCCGGCTTGTATCCTGACAGTTACCCCTGAATCTGGGAGTCAAGGACAGCGAGAAATATATACGCCCCCAGATCAGATTTGATCCCAGGATGTAAAATCCGCAGTCCCGCAGTGGTAACGCGCGAGGGTTCGAATACAAATGTCTCGTTGTTCTCGAAATTTCTACCAGCCAAAGTACAGGATAAGATCGCCGATCCCCTGCAGTGGCTTCAGTCCTGCGGAACCCTTTATGTCAACACCAGGGGCCCTAGTCATGAAACTAGAGTAAGTCGTTTCTCCAGGGCAACACGGGGAACTCAAAGATGATATTTCTTTGGTTACAGTGCTGTGACAAGACCCCTCGGATATTACTTTATGTTTGTTTACCCGATGGCATTGTTACTGTCGCTTTATAACTACTGCTCCACGGGTAAAATATCTGAGGGGTCTGGGCACCGCTTTATAACTTCGGAAACAAGACACTTGTCTTTAAGTTCCCCATCTTGCCCTAGAGTCGTACCCTCACTTTATAACTACGACCCCCGAATCCTGATCCCAAGAATTTATTGCAAGAACGAAATTCTACCCAGTTTTTTTAACAATTAAAATATATTTCTGTCCTATCTAAACTGACACTGTACACCTCTGAGTTGTCTATGACTCTCGAGAAGCTGAAATTATGTAGGCACCACTGTAAGCACCACGAAAGGGTTGTGGGTAAACCTACCTGAGAGGTTGCACCACAGGAGAGTAGATAAAACGCACTCAGTACCACGTGCTGCGTGTGCTCGACATGAACAGACTCCGTATTATGCACGTCCACTGGAGCGGAACGCTTTTTTGAAGGAATATCAAGACAGGACCGGGTAAGAATAACAGTCAGCAGCAAACACTTGACACTGGCAGTGTTGACTGAAGTGGGTTTATGGTTATCACTTTTTGCATGGTCAATTCTCATTCTTTTGTATAAAATAAATGTATCATCTGTCTCCAGGATTTCTCATTCCTCCCCCCTCCCATAATTTATCCATTTATTTTAATTTCATAGATTTGACGAGTACGAGCTATTACTTTTTTGTTGGTTGAATGTTTTTGTAGCTCAATGGCTTAGAGGCTAACGAAAGATTACAAATTAGAAATTAATAAGCAAAGATCTCAAGATTCTTTTTTCAATTTTTCAGATACCTGGCACTTGATACAAATGAAACAATCAATTGAAAAGGGAACTTCTAGACATCCTCAGCTAATGTGCAACTTCAATCTTTAATGAACTGTGTTGCCATGGCGGCAGAATCAGAAGACCGAAACATTTTCATCGCCATTACTCACGGAAATCTGCATCGTTTGCGTTCTCTTCTATCATCAATCGATGACTTGAATGTCAGGGACAGCAATTTCCGGACCCCGCTTATCCACGCAGTGGCTGTGTCTAGTGACGAGGCATTAATTACACACGTGGTGCGACAGCTCGTGCAGCGCGGCTGTGACATCAACGCTCAAGATGCCCTCGGGCGCACAGCTCTGATGTACGCATGTCTGGAGAGAGACAAACTGGATGTTGTCAAGCTGCTGGTCAAGTGCAGGCGCTGCGACCCCAACCTACAAGATGTGGACGGCAACACTGCTTTGATTCATTCGGTAGAGAGCGGGAACACTCCAGCTTTGAGGATCCTGACCCACCATCCGCACATGAAGTCCGCACCAAAGATGGACCTGAAAAATTCTGCCGGTCTCACCGCCCTCCAACTGGCGGCGAAGCTCGGCCTCGCTGAGTGTTGTCGGGAGCTAATGAGAAATGGAGGAGACTCCAGCAAAATTAAGAGCGGAGAACTGTGGCCACAGCTGGCTGAAAACCACACGAAAAACCATTTCGAGAAGTTGGAACTCTCGCAGGATTGTGACAGCGACCTGGATGAATCTCTCAGCTCGTTGCCATCATCACGTGATTACATTCCGAGTTCTTTCGGCCACAGACCACAAAGCAAATTGACCTTTCGCACAAGTTCCCAGGTCTTTGATGATAGTTTTCGACCGGTGGTAGCAGAGGTTGTAGCAGCTGTTCGCAAGACGAACAGGTCCGTCTTGGGCATGAGGAGAGATCTCGAGGTTCATCGCGAGATTTCGAACCTGAGCACAGTGCAATCACGAAACCATCGACTCGACATTTTGGAAAAGACGACGCAACCAAACCACGTGCCTCCTGCACGCGCGTCGCCCAAACGAACCGTGGTGGCTTCCACAGAAGACAGAAAGAAAGAGAGCAAGAAAGACAGGAAAACCATGACCAGACGACCCTTGACCCCAATCTCTAACTGGATGCAAGGTGAATCAACCAGTCTCGCTGGGGACCTACCTCTGCCCTCTCGCCTACCCAGCATCCCTAGTGGCAAAAAACTACGCCCCAAGCCACGTGCGCCGACAGATATGACATAAAGTTGGTGGTTGCTGCTGTAGTTGTTGATTAACTTATTTTTCGGTTTACTAAATCCAGAACTAAGAGTGTCGCGATTCAGCAGAGGAGGACGAGAAGGGAAGTAGTAATAAACAAAAAGGGAAGTGGGTTCAAAAAGGAGAAGTATTGTGTGGACTGTGGACTGTTGTTAGGAGTAATGCTCAAGGAAGAGGTGTGTCTTCAATGCACATTTACAAGATTCAATGGTGGATAGGCGGCGGATATGGGGAGGGAGTTTCATTGTTTCGCTGCACAGTAACTAAAAATTCTGTGACAGGAATAGTGAGGAAACGGCCATCATATAAGTTGTCTGGCTGGAATGCTATCTCTCACCCCACGGACATATAAATATATATACATCCATGCTCACCATGAAGGCGGGATTAATAGCTGGTGGGCCCAATCTGTATCTTTAAAACACTGCACTGAATGAGAAGAACTAAGCTCGTTCCTGAACATTCTTGAAGCAGTCTGAAGCTGACTTCACTGGATTTACTGAACGGCTCTGTTATATGGCGATGGTGCGGCTCTGTTATATGGCGATGGTGCACAAAGGAACCGAGCTGTCGCCGACTGAAAGTCAAGAGTATTGATTGTAAGGGTACATTGTGTTCCCACACCCATATTATTGTGACCATGGCATGTACACATTTAACTATGACCATTCTCCTCCAAATAACATATAATAAAAATACCTTTAAAATGTATCTATACTTTGTAACAAAATGCATTCTCTATAGAACAAATAAAGCGTTAAGATTTGTGTACTATTTGTTTAATTCGATGTACGGACGGCTGCTGTCAAAATGTCAATATAATAATTTTGTGATCCAAAACAAATGTAATAATTTAATTGCTTTCTAACGTACAGCCCCAGCAGAGATGACGAGGATGATTTTTGCTGTTCTGCTGTTAATGTTACTCCAAGAGTAAGTATATATATATACGCCACACTGGAAATTCTCGCACAAAGACCACTCACCTTTATATTTATTTTTCGCTCTTCCAACACCAAGAAAAGCGGAATCTGTGCACACTCATCATACACCAAGCTTAAGTGCAAATTCGTTTATTCTTTTGATAATAATAATAATAATAATAATAATAATAATAATAATTGCAAAATTTGTAAAGCGCATTATACTCACACTCCTAAGGAGAAAACTCTTAGCGCTTAAGAACAAGAACGAAACATGCACAGCATACGTACGAAGGACAGGAAAACAAATAGCATATATAAACTATAAAATAATAAACAACATAAGTACTATAAACTAAGTAATAATTAATTAAAATCAAATACAAAAAACACAAAGAGGAACCAAATAACAAGAACAAGAGCTGAGAGTAACATGATATTGCAGCAGGAAGGGTGTGAAAAAGGACGAGCATTTTGAATTTTTAAATGTAGTTGTCTCTCACTGGGTATCTTGATTAATTTATAAATTTAAAATTATTTGAAAAATAAGTCTCTAGGATATAACTTATATTTAATTTAGGGGTCGACCTAGTCTAGGAGATTATAGCATGCATTAATAATTGATACATTGTAGATACTTTACAAAACAATAATAAACTGGCAGGCTTAAAAATTAGTTTAAAGAAATTAAATTAGAGGAGTAATGAGCTAAGAAAAGTGGTCCAAGGGACACCGCACTTGTGCAGTCTTTTTTCATTGGCTGCTGTGAAAGTGGAAGGTCAAAGGGCTGACCAATAGAAAATCGAGATTTTATTCTCGAGCTCTGCGGAGGGAAACTCGATGAGACGTTTACCGAACACGCATTATCGTCGTCGATGTTATCAGTCTGTTACAAATGGATGTGACGTTTTCTGGAAACATCATGACGGTGAGATTAAATAATTATTTACATTTCTAAATTTCCTTTTGCATTGTCACTGACAAAAGTGTTTGGTTGAAACAGGGTCACATTTGAATCAAACGTGTCCAGTTTAAATACAAAATAGGATGCAGACGACACTGCTTTCGTTTGAGGTCTGACCCGTTATTAATAGCATCATTTACTGATTCAGTATCAGAGAAGGAAGAGAAGATGTTAAATTCGAATATCTTTTTTGATATACAATATATACTATAGTTTTTGCGATCGTTAGCTATACATTTGTTGTTATTGAAGTACATAGCTGAGGTTGGATCGCAATCAAATGAATGGGGCAGGGAACCCGAAACTTCTAATGGAAGTCGATTAAGCATCTCGTTCCACAATAAACGATTGCACTAACTGTATTTTCAAATTACTCCAATCATCAGTTAGTTCAGAGGCAAATGTGAACACTGTCACACATAATATCAGTGCTTATTACAGAGCCTGTCGTGTGCAACTTATAGTTAACGTATGATTTTTATAATTAAACAACATTGCTATCACACTGTTGACTAAATTTTTAATGTGTACATTAAATAATTAGACACAATTTCTTTTCCGTATCTAGTAGCCCAGTAGACAGTTTTTATGGATTTGTTTGTAAGGTTGTTAGATACTGACTGATGTATAAAGAGCTTGTAAACTATTGAAGTGATACATAATGAAATGTGAAATGGTGAAAGTCTCAACTGGTTATCTCACCAACCTTGTCACTTGCAACACTTTAAGGCAGAACATATCTCTCTCAAATTTATTAATTATTGATCATATATCTTCTTATGTCACCACCCTTGATTCTCACCTAATTTTTATGTTGGACACAAGGTGGCATGATAACATGTTAGAACTTAATAGACTGTTAGGCTGTTCTATTAGTATAAGGATTAGTCTACTTTTTTCTCATTTAAAATCCAGTCCTCATGAGAAGTATAGAATAAAAGAGAAAATCATAAATGAGTAACAGCATATGTTTCTAGAGATAAAATAAGTCAATGAAAGTTAAAAAAAATACACTGATGCAGAAACTGATCATGAAAGAAGCATGATATAGCAAGTACACATTTACAGGAAACAAAATTGCATAATGTATTACATGAATTACACATCATTTCAATATAGACTGTACCCTTTAAATGACACCCTCAGAAATCACAATAATGGCCGTTGAAGAGAACAGTATGAATGTTGTACCTCCGAAAATTAAGATTTCTTTAGTCCAGGACCAGCATAATGAGCATTCTGTTTATAATTGCTTCCAACCATGCTGTCTAAAAACCTTGCATGGAATTGAGCCTATTTGTTAAAAATTGTGTAAATAGGTAAACACATTTTAAGAACAAATCTGTTTTCAATAGAGCTGAGCTATTTATCTCTAGTAGTAGCACATTGTTACATTACATTCGGTCATGGCCGGTGACTCAGCAAAGGGCAAACAACATAATTGGCCTTTGGGCAGGAGGGGAGTATAGTGAGGCGGATTTCTACACAATTAGGCCATAATCACTGGTGAATGTGGCACACGTGGCTACAGTGAGGATTTTTGCTACATACTGGGCAAATGAAGACTTACTAGCATGGAGTTGAACTGACAGTAAGAGATATTCATCTTATGTGTTATATGTTAAATAGTTATTTGAACATGTAGACATCTTGGTACTTACAACAGTAACTTGATTTGACAAAACCAAAAATAGTAGCTAGACAGACAACATTCATTTGTCTATTGAAAAAATGGGTTATAGAAAGAGAAGCCATATTTCTCAATGAAGAGTGAATTAATGATTTACTCTTATGCATGCAAGTACAAATGCGCACACACACATAAGTTATATCAACCATCCTGAAGCTAATAATTTCAAGAATAAATCTTCTTTAATATGGAAACAGACTTAGGACACTTTTTACCACTGTCTGTCTTATTTTTCTTGCTCAGACTATCGGCAAATGTCAGTCTCAGAACAAGCAAAAGTCTTACTCCACCATGTAAAGCCAAAGGATCTTGCCTCCCAGTGTTGCAGCAGGTAAAAACATTTTTTTTTAAATCTTGAAAATATACTTATCAAATATAGTGTAATGATGGCAAATTGTTCATCTGAATTCTGTCAAATGGCTAGCCGTAGTCTTATTGTTTATCCCAATTTTCTCTGCAGGAAATTGATTCTGCTGTAAGCAGTAAACAAGAAAAAAATTTTGTTTCATTTTGTCTGACACTTTTTAATCCAGTATCATACATTCACTACACATAAAATCATGAAGTACAGTTCATGTGTTAAACACTAAAAGCCTTCCTTTAAATATAGATAATAATTATCTCCTGAGAGAAAGAAAGGAATACAAATACGTTAATGTTTTGAGCATGGTTGTGGTCATGTGAAAAAAATATATTTCACTGAAAGTATTTTCAACTTCAATGTCGATTTTCCCAGTCAGTTAATGTGCCATGAGTGTCGAAAAGCAAATATGACCGCCTCACCTGGAGTTATGTGCTGTATATGTGAAGTTGCCTCCCTTGGACTATTAGGTTTCTGCAAGTTCACAGCTGTGGGCACGAAGTTTGTTTACCAGCATTAATTATTTAATCCAATAACAAATAGAGAAACAAACCCTTGAAAAACTGTTCCGTTTGACAATAATATCTGTGGATGGAGTCTCCGTTTGTGATTTAAAAATTTTATTATTGTTTTCAGCTTTATTGTCAAGTACGGAATAAAATTAATTAGTGCTCAATTGAAAGGTTAGTGTTACAACCAACGAATTAATATGATTATTAATATGATTATTATGTTTATTTATTTTCGAAAACAAAGATGTGATTTTTTGCGCCTCTCCATTGGTGAACACACAGCAAGAAGAGAAATAATAATTTAAAGGTGTCTGTTGTTTTAAATAGAATCCACTAGTAGCGCGATGGTGGACTTAAACGAGCTTTTTAATGGAGTAGCGATTCTTGCTAGACTGTGATATAAAAGAAGATTCACAATAACTTATAGACTCGAACTGCAGAACGGATAAAGATGCCATGAACCCATGGGAGCATCTCCCTAACATCATGATTACGAATTTCCTCTCAAAGTCGAGTCTAAGGAAAACAAACTTTGCTCAAGTGGCTGCTTCGGTCGGTTGAGGGGAGTGACATCTTAGAGCCCCCGCTTATCTTGGATCGAGCCTATCTCCTCTTCGCTGCCTCAGCACTTAGTCAGGTACTCACTCCACAGCTGTGTGAAATGTACGCTGCGTCACACGGGTGTCGAACCGGCCAGTGCGCGCGCCATCGAGTTAATCCCGTTAATCTACTCAATTTTCACCGCACGGTTAGCATTGGAGCATCCTTCGACAGGAGGATGTAACAGAAAATTTCTTCGAGGAGAAGACTTAGGCTCTCTACCATGAACTACACACTGAATATGTGAAGGTACACGATCCTCTTGGACTGATAATCACTGATCTTTGGAGCTTTACGGTCAGAGTTATGAAATGAAAAGAACAGGCGCTAGCATAAATGCGATGCCATGGGAGCCTTTGACAAATCGTAAAAAAAAACCCAAAGAATAGAAACCTTCATTTATAAATATAAAAAAACAACCCAAGATGTCCTATGAAAACAGCCTTTAAGGGAACACCAATCATGATATGATCACTGCATACTGTGGTGATCCCCAGTCACATCTCGCGACATGATGGATGAAGCGACTCCCTCCAATTTTGTCTGGACGATTTCAGCGGGAATTTTAATGCTGAGCTCTCGAAAAGGAAAGCCCATGGATTGCCATGGGGACGAAAAGGGACTTGATCATTGCAAGGAAGACGGGTTCCATTCTGTGCAGAAGAAGCAATCATTGTTCCGAGGTATAAAGGCAGTTCGCCATTTTTTGCAGAATTTTATGGGACAGCATTAGCATTTGTTATCTGCATGAAGCCGACCAGATGATCCCTTAGAGATTCTGAAAATTGTTCACAGAGATACCCATCCACACGCATAGAAAGATCCCTAAGGATACGTGCCTGCGCGGACGAGAAGATCCATAAAACTACTTGGCCGTGTGCAGTTTATGTTGTGTCTACTTTTACATGATCTCCGAAGATGTGTAACTAGAGCTCAGTGAACTAGTAGGGTGCAACATTTTATTAAGGATTGAATTCTTCCCTTCTCGACGTACACGCCTGCAAACACATACATTAAAATGTCACCAATACTTATATCATGATATTGCTTGAAAACCTTTATGTTGTGTGAGCTCATATCCAATGGGAGGGCTGGAAATATGTTAATTAAAAATATGACAACTTCAACATTTTGACTTCTTTCTGTGCATGGAGATGTTTGTATATCTTCCAAAAAAAAAAAGTATTTACTCAGATTTTGGAAAATAATATCTTTCACAGCCTCATCTAATCGTTACAAAACGACTTTGAACCCCACTAGTCCATAAAAAAATTTTATTCTCAGTTTCACGAGTTCTGTGTTTGAAGAAGGACGGGTATTATTACTTTTTGTGTGTAACGATTATATCAGTAGTGAAGTAATAAAATGTACAGTTAACCGTCTATGCCCAAGATTACAGATGTATAAAAAGTCATGAGCCGAGGCAGCAACGGATGGTGGGTGGATGGGTACATGCCGTATCTCCTGTTCAGCTTTAACATACCCTCCCATAAACGATTTGTAGGTTAGTTGGTTGTTGGAGTTTTATGCCGTGCCAGCAACTAAGGCGGGAAATGATTTGCAGGCGGTATATCCCGAACTACAATTCGTTTAAAAGTATTTGGGTGTCTGGTAGCAGCTCTATTTCATTACCTAGCAAGATCCACATTTGCAGACATATATAAATGATTTTCAGCCAGCTGTTTGGTACAGGAGGCAATAACTGATGACATAGGTAAATATGGACATCGCTGCTGTTGACAAAACGAAGAGTATGCTGTAATAGTGGGAGCTTTCTTCGGTAACTTTCTGATTTGCTTACCTGCTCATCCATACACCTTATGTTGTCCGTCTTACTGTGTTGTTGTATGCATGCGCACGCCTGTACAAATACATTCATTCACGCGCGCGCACACACAAACACGTTCTCACGCACGCAGAACAAACTTACTTTTTTTTTTTTTTAACTTATGGAGGATTCTCCATGGAATTAGTGAACTGCTTTAAATCTTCCTAAACGATGGACAGACAATCCTTATTATGGCCGGCTAATCTTACACAAGTGCCGAGCGCTGGCGTGAGGCTGACTTTCACATCGATGTGTAAACATTACGTCACAGCTCCTGTCGTAACGTCACAGCACGTTCGCCGAGGGTTCTTGCGTGCGCGCGAACGTGTATGAAAAAGAAAAGAAAGAAAGATGCTTGATTGAACTTGTGTTCAGTAAGTGCCTCGAGGGAAAAGGGAAAAACTCCTCAATGAGCGATATCTTGGCACGTGTTCAAGTCCGCTGGTTCGGAGGACTCCCTAGGCGCTTTGATTTAATGGCCGGCAGTGGAAAGAGATATGTTTGTAGCTAGGGGAGATTACAGCTGCGAGTGTTTTCCGTCTGCATCTATTGATTCTTTTCGGAGCAGACATGCATTTCTTGCACAATTGAGGTATATGGAGAATTTATGAACACGCTAGTTTGGTCAATATTTAATATCGGCACAACAGCTGTGTGCTGTTTGTTTTCTTCAAACCAACAGTTTGAAATATTCAACATTAACATTCCGATATTCCCATTTCCACTTTTTAAGGGGAAAAAAAATTAAAATTGAAACATGCTAGAAGTTTGAGATCCTTTATGCCTGTCATGGAGTATAAATACATAATCGAATCATCGTGGACAAGGTGAATAAAAGTTATGCATGGTGTGTAGGCGTCGCAACTGATTTCAGAAACTGCTGAAGCTGCATCTTTGAGCAAAATGGCGGGTATTACAGCGACCGGCCAGTGAAGCAGACGACTATTGATTTTTTGCGATCGTGACTTCCTCTGACCCCCAAGGGTTCTAAGAGCATGTCTGCTTTTGAGATATGTCATGTACACGATCCCCGCAGGGAGGTCCGCCCGCCTGGGTCCACATTTCAAGTCAATGAACCTGGACTTGAGGCAAGCCAGCCATTTTGTAACGGCCTTCGATTAGCATGCAAGGTCATCTTTTTTTTTCCCCACTGGCACAAGGCTGTTTGAAGGTCGTTGACCAGTCGTGTAAATCCTGCAAGAAACCGGTTTCCTCATAAGAGTAGAAGTGTGTTTGTATGTTTGCATGCTTGCATGCCACTGTGAGCCGAACAAATCCCAACTCAATGATTACCTGATGCGTGTACATATAAATATTTATGTCGAGTAGCCATGTTGCTGATGAAAAAGAAGGGAAAAAACGACAGGTCTAATACTGTGACTGTTGGGTAAAAAAAAAAAAAATCCCCAGCCATTTTGTAATGGCCTTCTACTAGCATGCAAGGTCACATTTTTATCTGCCACAACGGTCTTTGAAGGATGATGACCAATGTCGCGCGAAATTCTACAAAAGACAAAAACAAAAAAAGAAAACAACCCAACAACAACAAAACAAACAAACAAGAAAAAAACCAACACAAAACAAACAAAAACAACCAAAAAAAAAAAAAAACCCGGCTTCCTCATAAGAACAGAGAGGTATGACCTGCATACTTGCATATCACTGATCAGCAGTCAGGAAGACAAATCAGCAAGAGGTGTGGATCGCCTGATGTATGCTCATTTCCAGATGAATATGTCATGTCAAAAATGAAAAAAAAAAAAAAAAAAAAAAGAAGAAAACCCCCAGCACATGACAGATCGCCATAATTCCGCGAGTGTTGGCTTTAAAAAATAATAACTGCAGGGAATGCGTGTGCAAATTCAGTTATGCCCGCCCTCCAGCTGTTTTCTCTGTCGGCATTCAAACAGCATAAGTTATCCATTCAGCAGCCCCCTAATCTACTTCCTGTCCACTGCTGTGCTAAGTGTCTCTCAACGACCTCAACCTGAAACTGTCAAATAATGATTGCTTTATCAAACTTTGTTATATGACAGTCATATTAACATTTGAAAACATGGTCAAATATGTGACTATGTGTTCGGTTAAAGGCCCTTGCATGAAATGTCTGTCACAACAACAACAACAAACACTTTTTATTTATTAATAATATTTTTTATTGAGGAATATTTGTTCAATTTATATTTTACAAATAAAGTTTTATCGTTTACTGGGAAGATCATTATTAGTGCCGGAAGGAGCGTGGTACGACCACATCAATGATTATACATGTTTAGTTCGATCTTTGACCAGATATTTATTATATATGAGTTGTACGATTTTTTATTTTATTTTGCACGATCTTTGACTATATAATGATCATGAGTTGTTCGATCTTTGACCGCATAACGAATATATATGAGGAGTATAGTATAGTCTTCGATCATGTAATGAAGCAGCGAAAGCTTTGTATTCATCCGTTGAAAATCCTATAACTATTTTTTTTTAAATCTACGGCTATGGACATAGTTTATAAAAATAATTTTAAATGAAATTTTACATTTCTGAAGACAGATGTAGTCGTGCAAACATTCTGAGTTGTCTGCAGCTGCCATTACACAGCCTCGTAGTCTGGAGTGGCCTCGGGGAAAGAAGAAGGAAGGTTCTTTGTATGTGGAGCTTTAGAGGAGTGTTCTCAAAAATTATGTTTAGCAGTGTTCGGTGTGCAGCCATCGGCATTCTTTCTGGAACTCCCGCGTGTATTCCTCATCTGTACTGAGCATAATGTACACCCTGGGTTGGTGTCAGTGACTAGATGCTGAGCCAAAAATAACACCAGTGAAGTCGTGTTTGTGCCAGTTCCGGACTGAGAGGCAGAATAGTGGGAACAGAAAAAGTTAAAGCTGTGGAAAATAGTGAGGGATGGTACTATATTTAGACAGAGTGATGTTCGCTTCACCGACAATCTTCAGAAAAAAAAACCCAATTTTACAAACCGAGCGCCTTGTCATCGAGACTGTTGAGTGTCTTAACTTTTGTTTAATCCAATGAAACATGGACATTTCTAAGCTTGTCAAGCTCAACTGGTCATAGATATGATGCTAAGCGCTTAGCCCGTCAAACCCTATTTTTCATTAGCAAATATACAGAAATTTTAGCGGTCTACTCCACTGTAAATTTACACTTCGTATTGGGTTCCTCTTCGTTGTTATACGTTAGTTTGTTAATCGATATGGTCGGCTTTAGGTGGATTTGAATGACCTAGTAGTCCTAGTTATATACCAACAATCGTATAAACAGAACGACTAGAACTTGTGTATTAATCAAAAGTCAAAATGTGATAATGCGACTTTTAAGCCTTTCCTTATTCTTTGCCATCCTTCTCTCCGTTGCTCGATCATTTATTCATTTACATGTTGGTCCTGTCGTCTTAGCCACCTCCTTAATCTTTCAACCGCCAGACTGTTGTTTTTCGTTGTTGTTTTTTTTTTTTTTGAGGGGATGGGTTGAGCTTCTTGATCACCACTCTGCAAAACTGACTAGGACCGTGAAACCTGTCTGAAACAACATGGAAGGACGCGGATTCTGTCAGAAGTATCTGCGATACCTATACCCGCCTTTCCTCCCATTTTTTAAAAACTTTTGTTTCGAAAACATGAAGAATTTGTTGATCAAACTTAACGCTTCTTGCTTGACAATTAGTTCTGTTCTGCCGTCTCGGTAAATATTTTCTTTCCTGCGCTGAGCCAATCGAGAATTTTTGGAAGAGGTAGTGGTGTATGTTTGCAGGCAGACGAGTGAGTCTGGAAACCGAGACAACGAGATGGATTGCAGACGAGTCAGAGTTTCCTCCTGTAGAGATAAAGAAGCAAAACACGCGCGCGAGACGTCCCAGTAAAAGCACGGTTAATTGAGCGCTGTCGAGAATTTCACAAACTCTTCGGTTATCTTCCTGCTATTCCTTTTTAGTCAGCGCTGCGCCAGAGTCTTACTCTCTATTAATAAACTTTGAATCAGCTGATACCTTCTGTTCTGCTTTCTTTATAAATGATTTTTCAACAGCAACGACACGAATCATATTTTCAAATAATAATAGTAGCAGCAATGGCATAAGATGAAGAAGGGAAAGAAGATTTGGGGGAGAGGAGGCTATCCAGCTGTTGACTCGGCGGTTCAGTGATTTTAAACGGTCAGGATGCTTACAAAAGCTGTGCATGTACTGGCTTGAGTTTTTTTTGTTTTTTTTTTTTAAGTTTTAAAGCAGACTGTGTTGACTTGACATCCTTCAGCTTGACGTCTGCTACGAGCTTGCAGGCTTAGTGGATGCAGGAGTTTGGAAAAAATTATTTTCCTTCGCCCCGGGAGGGTTCGCTAACTACGTCCGTTAAAAAGCGAGAGCTTGAGTAGCTTATGAATGTTTACTAGCAGCTTTCGTTTATCATCATCATGCTTCTGCTTCTCCTCGTCGTCCTCCTCCTCCTCCTCCTTCTCATCATCATCATGCTTTTGCTTCTCCTCGTCCTCCTCCTCCTCCTTATCATTATCATCATTATCGTCGTCTTCGTTATCACTGCATGAGATGTTGCTTTGGGAGCAAACTGAAATGTGATTGCATGCTGTAGAAAGTTAACCGCTATCTGTGAACGATCTCTGTCTCATCTAGGGGAAGCCCAGCGGTTAGAGCACTGGCTTTCAAACCTAGAGCCGCACTTGTTCGATATCCGCGATGCGCACTGAACTTCCCCAAGTCAATAAATCTGCCGGAAAGGGGCACTTAACTCCATACTGGTTTGGAGAAATGAGACGATGAGGAGATGGGCATCGCCCTCACAAAAAGAAGTGCTGGACCCTAAAAAAGTGGGGTCTCTAACGCCTCACTTCTCAAATAACATAGTAAAAAAAAAAAAAGGTTACGAGAAGACCTTCGCATCTGTTTCACGTGCGTCCAATTTTCCTTTGTGAAAAAAAGAAAGTACGATATAAAACACACTTGCTCGCTGCCGCTAAGGGTGCACCTGACTCAGAGAACCGACTGAACTCATGATAAAAACGGGAGTTAATTCCTCTCAAATGAGCGATAACAGTTACGGGGAAAAGGCATTGGGAACCAACGGGATAATCAGTTTATATGACGCCATTGAGCGCGAAACTCACTCCTACATCAGACGTACAGACCGAGATGTTTTTAGTTAGCAACCTCAGTTCTTTTTCTGGGCTTCTGCACGGACAATCAATCAATTTGTAACTTGACCTGGATGCTTTCGTCCAATGAATGCTCACACAGACATGTCAGTTACTAGCCATGCTATTTGCAGGTCACAGACACCTTTATTAAGGTCATTCTTAGCCGGACGAACTTAAATGAACCTTGACCGAGCTCTGCTAAGTTTTTACCTGTGTATGTATGAAAAACCGTCATTCAAAAGCTTTGCCGAATTTAGTCAAGCATTTGTCAATATCAATGACTAAAGACCTTTGTAATCCTCTGTTGCTGTGGTGGTAACAGCTTTTGTAGTTATTATTGAATTACTGCGTTATAAATGTAGGGCTGTATCCCTCGGATAAAAATTTTGTGTGTGTGTGTGTGCATTAAAAAAAATGAGTCTAGTTTACTAAGTTATTGCCATGTCACCATCGCATGTATTCAAGCATCTATGTGGACAGAATGAAACTTAGTGCGCTCTTAATACCATCCTCGCTTCACAAAACTGCAGTTAAAAATGTTTGTGTGTGCAGATGCGTGGGTGGAGGTGGGAGCAACTGTCCAAACACAAAAACCGTTCACAAGCTTTTCATGTCTGGGGGATTAGAGTGGTATCATAAAAACCGCTGGGTTGTAATTGGTGTAATTTCAGGCTAACAGACGCATTAAACGTCTCCGGGAGAAATCATTCTTTAAAAAATTTTTTCTGGAAAGCTTGCACTCGCCCAACACTCAAAAATGATGAAGAGAAGGGGTAGAGTGGGGAAATTTGGGGAGAATGCTCATCTGATTGATCGGGTATAGCATTCCACTGTCGTTTTTTTTTCTCTGTAGAAATAGCCTTCCCCATCTCAGCATGAACGATCACAATCGATTATTGTCTGCTGCGAAATTTCTTTTCCTTTAAAAGAAAAAAAAACTCACTACACAAATTTCCTCTTGAGCTCGATAGATGTGAAAATTGAAAGAAATAATGAGTTATACGTGGTCAGCGAACCGCTAACTAAATAACAATATTCTTTGCATCCTCCGGTTTTGATCAACATTTCAATTACCGTAGAGAACATAATAAACACCAGGGACCGTCACGTGACCGGTCATGCTCGCCTCGTCTTAGAACTGATGTGGCACCCAGACGATAATTTGTTCATTGATATCATCCTTAAACTGCTCTGTAGCAACTCACCTCGCGGCCAGGATGAAGCAGTTCAGGAAATCCTCTGAATCAGCGGAGGCGACCCTTCTGTTTGTGTGTAGTTTATTTTAAGACAACTGTGTGATATCGTCTGCTGACGCGGAAGCGATGTCAATAAAGTGCGTGCGGAGGCCGTAATGAGCGCGTGCCATGAGTCTCAGCAGACTCCATGTAAACAACTGGCAGGATGTCTGGAGTCTCTCATTGTCGGGCTGTATTTATTTCTTCTTTTCTCTCTTTCTTCATGTTTGACGATGGACAAGTTTCATATGCATGTGAACAGCCGTGTAAATGTCATCCATATCAGTAACTACATATTTAAGACAGATTTTTATGTTCTGGAGGTGGTTGTGATCGTTGGGTGGCTGGTGGTGGGTGGGGTAACGTGAAACCACTTCGTATTCGCTAAAAAGGAAACATGTACGAGATAATTTTTTTATTCCTGATTAAGAAAACTGTATTAGCTAAGTCATGGTCTGTCTATTTAACACAGATTATGTATTGGATGTGGGTTAGTGGGAACTCGAACTCGTTTATTGAATAGGACAAAGGTCACATGTCAAGCGGGGAGGGAGGGCAGAGAAAGGTCAAAATGGTTACATTCAAATATACAATGGGACTTTCATTTAAAAATCTTCATTGTTAATTGACTTCTTCGGAAAAAAGTCAACGCGAAATCTCGCCAAACTCTAGTTTTATGTAACGGTTTCCTGTCCCTTCCTTTTGTTGTTAGCTTTAGTTAACGATCATGCCCTCGTCAGCTCATCACTCTCGTCTGTCGCTCAACATTTGTGTCGCAGAGATCGTAGCCGGATGATGAGACTGAAACTGTTCATTCTTCGTATGTAGAACGCACTCACATCGTCGATTATTCGATGCTGAAATAACATAATACCCGTTTTTAATCAGGCAAATATGGACGAACATTTGACCAAATTTGGAAGAAGTTTTCGCACGACGGTTAGACAAAACCTTTGCCAAACTTGGTCAAATATTTGTTTCTTCAATATTTGTCTGGTTAAGAACGGGCTTTAAATGTTAGTCCTTACAGTAAGTGTACATATAATATGTTATTTCTCTAACAGGTGTCTGAAGTCCGGATGCTGATTCTCTTCTAAAGTTAGTGCGCACATTTTTTTTAAAGAAACTTTTTGGTGTACAAGCCAGAGTCGCACTAATAAGACCTACCAACTCGACTAAGAAGACAAGAAATTATTGAAAGTTGGGCGAATTTTGTTGACATGTTGACTTTTGAAGGCGCCTAATCACTGTCGTGCAATTCTGTTCATGTGAAGATTTCGGCACCGCTGCTTTGAAGTCTCTAGGTTCTGCTTAAAAGCCATCCATCGTAAAAGTTATTTGACCTGTGTATATTTGTACTTCTGCTGTCAACATAAAACACAGCTGATAACAGAGACAATCAATGGGAATTTAAGTGTATTAATGGAGACACACAGGAAATTAAAAACCCAGACACCATGAACACATGGCCAAACGACCGTCCTGTCGCGACAAGCAGTGTCATAAAAATGGTCGAGCTGGTGTCGAGGGCCCTATAGCTACCGAGATACGGGTGTCTCGAAGCTGTGTCTTGACTACATACACTAAACCTGGAGTATCCTCCGGAGAAAATCAAAGAATGCGTAAAGCATCTCCTTCCACAAGTAAAGACTGGTCTAGGAATGGAAGGTGTGCACTTAGTGGGACTACAAAAATACCTACAAAAGAAAACACCGAGAAAACCCCAGTTTCAGGGAAGACACTTTGTACACCCCACATTAGAAACAAAACACAATGCTTGGGAAAGGAAAACCAGGAACATCCTAACAACCACGTGCGTCTTAACCTCGACACATCTAGATGCAAACCAGGTCTCAAGTCATCGCCTTCTTCACAACTTGGGAAAAACAAATCGACGAAACCATTTCCAGTCACAGAGAAGCTCCAGCACCAGAGAGAACATGAATCAATGGTAAATAGTAAACGTGTCGATGGAAGGGCTGAAAGAACAAAAACAAAGAAGGAAGGTGCAACTGGACCATCCTCTCGGAGTTTAGCGAAACATATCGAGGGCGATGTCGGTACTTCCGGGATACGCTGTCAAATGTTACATTGTAGACTGTGCAGGTCCAGTCTCACGGCACGCGAACCCTCCCGAAAAATCGAATGCAAGTCCAGGGATACAGAGATACAGAAACAGAGTGATCTGCAGAGCCGAAACACGCCCTCGCCAAGGGATCTCATTGGACAACAGCACGTTCAGTCACGTGTTTGCTTATTGTCTAGAGGTCAGAACGGTGGAATTGGGACCCCGGAGAACACTAACTTGAGATTAAACAGAAGAAACCCAGAGAAACATCCCGCGTTAACAGCCCCAATTGCCTGTCTACCCGGAAAAGACGCTCGCCCTTTGAACGCATGCTCAGCACCTCTGACCAAAGGTCGCCTGAAGTATGCTCACGTGACTGACAAAGGCAGCCGTACGTTTCTTTTTAATTCCAGGCATGACTGGCATACCAATTTAAATAATGTAGGAGCTCCAGAAATAAATGTAGACAGAGTTTGTGGAGGTGTCCCCGACACTGCCAGCAGCACCTCCTTCCAAACTGCGGCCATCTTCCTGCCGAGTTGTTTCAGCACTGACGTCGATCGATGGCGAGAGGACCGGGCGAGTTCGCGAGCTGCGGCCGAGGGTGCTGGGCAGCTCATTCGGCGGCCAGCCAGCGCCGCTACCGGTCTGCGGCACCAGTCGCTCAATGTCGACACGACTGAAGCTGCTTCAGCCGGACCGTTTGCCCTTGCATCCACAACAGGGGTCGTCAGCTAGCTCATCGTCATCACCGTCGCTGCCGTTATCCACCGTTTGCCAAGAGATCGAGACTGGTGGTGGAGGCAAAAAGTCTCGGCTGCCGGAAAGATTTTCTGCTGATCATGACGGGGACCTTTGCTATCAAGTGCACCGCCGCCTGAACCCACCCAGGACTCCCAGCACAAACGGTCGATCGAAACTTTGCAAAGTTTCTTCTCTAGCAAAAAAGGAGGAATTTCCCACCGCTGGTCAGCGTGACAAAAGCGCTGTTTCGAGCGAAGGCATTACATCGCAGATTTCGACCGGAAGTCCAGGAAACCTTTCATTTCTGTCACTGCCTTTTCCGTCTTCCATCTCAACAAAGTCTGAGGCATCACCGCATCGAAACACAAGCAGACACCCATCTTCTTCTCGTTCTTCTTACTTAACACAAGATACGCGGGCAAGATGGAGGCTTACATCTAACATTAAGAAGGGCAGCCCTTCATTAGTGTCTAGGAGCATTTCTCGCGAGAACGCGCGCCGGTCTTCACCGCTTTTACCCGAATCTTCGGGACCTAGACCCAAGATTAACCAAGGAATCGCCGGCATTAAAAAGGATACTGATTTGGAGAATCACTTATTAAATTTGAGCTGCACCAAACCTGCAGAACATAAAGCAAGTTCAGCAGAGCACCAGTTCTGTAGTGATGGCGTGGTTGGTAAGAAAGCTCGTGAGAGCTCAGTTTGTCAGAGCATAAAAACTGGAGCGGAACTGTGTGAAACAGAGATTTCTTCTTCACGAGGTGCAACTGTCAATGTCCAGACCCTAACTGATTTCGTTTCGGTTGAACTAAATCTTAAAGAAGAAGAGAATTCAAAAGACTTCAGCGCTAGAGGAGAAAAAGTGATTGAGCTTGAAGGTAACGACAAAAACATTTTGAAGAAATACGTTAAATGTGGATTGTCTGATTGTTCTTTGATCGCTGTAGAAAAAGGGCTAGTACGACATGGAGGACAGAAAGTGACAGATTCCAAGAGGTCTTGTCGAATAGACAGGTCTGTGCAAGAACTTAAAGCCATCGTTTCACCTCGAGTGGCTGCAGTCACTGTGAAGCCTGCTTTGAACACTACTACTTCTCCTTCTGTAAAGACGTATAGACAGATTGCCCGGCACCGTCCCAAGCAAGTAAAGACTGTTGAGACAGAAAATGCCATTGGTCAGCCACTCAAATCGGATGTCAGTCAGTTGCCGACATCCTGGAGACATGCGCCTAGTCAGCATCGGCTGGCAGAAGCAGAAACGTCTATCATAACCGGAGTCGATATTCGGGGGCCGAGTGCTGAGGATGATCACAGCTCAAAATCTGAGAAGCGCGCAACGCACCGATCAGAGTCGGATGCACCCGGTGTCGACGGTCATAACAGCTGTCTCCGTTACGAAAGTCGACACGAAATTCCGCACACTAAAGGGATCCCACGCTCAAAAGCCTATAAACCAAGCAAAAGGAACGAATATCGTGAGAACACTGAGCTCGATTTGTCGCCCTCGGCTAGCTCTCGCGCCAAGATACTGCTGCGCTCTCCTGTCGCCGGCTCTTGTCTGGGTCACAGCGACCTGCTTAACGAAGGTGCAGTCACATGCAACGCTGCGGCTGATCATCAGCGAGGTGGCAGCGGTCGCCGCTGGGTCATGAGTGCAGAAGGTAAGGGATCGCCTTCCAGTCAGAACAAGAGACAGTTGCTCCGACGGTCATCACCTGGTAAAACAGACAAGGATGGGAATGGCAACGAGTTCTTTTCTCGTCAAAGTGCAGCCAACGGTACACACGACGCAGCACGACAGAAGGATCGCTCCTTTGTACCTCGTGTTAGGAAGGTGAACCGTACAAATCAGATTACTCCAGCCGGAAGTTCCAGCTATTGTCTGAGTCAGAGCAGAGGAGCAGCGAGAACCTCAAACACTTCGGTTACCAAGGTTAAGGTCATAGATAAGACAAGCCAGCAGGTTAAAGAAAACGAAAGTAGAGCTGCTCCACTGACGGCTATAGCATTGACTGCCAAATGTCATCAACAGTCTCAGACTCCAGAAGCAAGGGCTTCTGCAAGCTCTTTGGAGACCTGGTCGAGGTTGAAGTGTTACAACAGGGGAGAGAATAACTTGGTGAGCATTAGCACTGAAGATAACATCACACATGCCCAGCACCTGTCGGAAACGTCGCACGAACAGGAAGTGAGTGATTCGTCTGCAGGGGACCCAGCGATAACACACAGGTGTGTCGATGGCGACGCTCAGAGTGTTAGTGTCAGTATCAGCATGACGAAACCCTCTGATGTAGGTCAAGTTTACAATCTGCTGTCCCAAAAACCGAAAATCATAGCTGCTTCTTGTATAGACACCTCTACTGACCATATCAAGCTTAACTCTGGATTTGAGACCACAGAGTTTGTTAGAAGGAAGACTCAGCAGAAACTGAACGCAGAAGCTAGAAACGACCTGCAGACCACTTTAGCACCTGAGCTGAGTGTCGACAGGTGCTCCTTGTCTTTGAGTAGTGAACTAACCCAGGCAAAGGAGACTGATAAGGTCAGCGCTGTTTTACAAAGCAATAACACCGACCATATTGACACGAATCGCACATATATCAACACTCGTGGAGCTACTGTACTCTCAAGTTTCGAAGGTGGGAGTGCAGGACTGCAAACACACACGTGTTACAGTCCTGCTGAAAGTTTTTCACGCGAGAGAAATTTGTCCGCAACGAACGGTAGAAGTGCTGGGGTGAGAACAGTTTATTCACACAGCGCATGTTGTTGTCGATGCTGGCCATTTACTGCCACATAGTTTGTCATCAGATAAATTATCGCTGTCATTAAGAAAACAGTCCGCGACCAACACTAAGGCAAAACGGATTTCCACAGAAGTGCACACAGCTGATCGGGTCGATTACCCAGGAGCAGTTGTAAATCGACAGAGCCGGTTGCCAAACGCGAGGAAACATGAGTCTACAGGTACTCAGCCTACTAATCCTTTGTACTCTCGCCAAGAGGGTCAGACAAGCACCGATGTAATCTGCCTTGCGACGTCATCAGCAGCAGAAGACGCGCACGCGCCTTTCCGCCGTGCGGCGCCACTCGCGCTGGCAGGACGCACGAAGGACGAAGCGGGCGACGGTTTTTGTGGCCAGGTGCCTACAATTTCCACGGAAGCTGCTGGTCCTTGTAACGCCACCCTCGAGCCCTCGACGGAGGAGGAGGAGGCCGGCGTACGTGTCTCGCAGCGAGCGGGCAGCGTTGTGACAGGAGAACCTCGGAGGACAGCGAACACGACACAACAAACCGCGAGGCGGGTCCCATCGTTAGAACGGCTGATAGCCGTGGGAGAGAAACAACAACTCGCGAGCGTGGTACGAGAGGTGACGGTAGTGAGGCCAGTTACCTTGCCGCCGCAAGCAAGGATTTTGCCGCTGACCTTACCTCGCATGTGTGCGATGACCTTGTTTGTCACGAGGTTGACAAAAACGAGTGTTTCTTGACACCAAGAAGTAATTTAATCGCCGAACACGCAGCTACAGGCAGCGCTCGGTCAAAAACAATAAGCTCAGTCGACTGTTGCACACCTCAGGCCAGGAGTGATTACTTTTACACTCCTCCAACAAAGCCAAGGATCAAGAGGATCGACCACAACGAAATTTCGTCATCGATAATCAGACTGAAAGATAAGAAAACGATCAAAAAAGATCGCTGTGTTCACCGGATTGAGAAACAAAATTTAAATTCGTTTTTTCCTCGAAATGTTTCTCTTGACAAGGATAGTTACACAAACGAGGACTGCATCGTCGACAACGAAAGCTCCCAGGAATGAGTATATCCCAGAGGACACACTTGACAGTCGCCACGCAAGCAGCAGAGCAGACGTGAGCATCACTCCCCATCCCTACCTCCAGCCACCATTTCAAGGGTTTAAACAAACGGAAACTGAAGGATCCCTCGTTGCCTCGACTCAGGCGTCTCAGTGTTATGCAAACACTCAACTTGGCTGTATAGCCACGACTACTTTGACTCGTGACCTAACAGAGTGCGTTCACTGTGGTACTGATAGGACTGAAAAAAACTTGACAAACACTTTGTGTCATCAGGAGACATCTTTCGAAACGGATTTTATGTCATCGCCGGGGCTGAGTGAAAGCAGCGAAGAGGACAGATCAGAAAACGCTTTTAACACAGCGCACCCTTCAAATATCACCTTTAAACGGAAGTTTGATGTTAAACGACTTTTTCGAGGTCCAGACGACGAGAGTTATTTCAAAACAGTTTCCCGTCTCAGACAGGTAGGCGCGCTGATTCAAGGAGTGACCCACCTGAGCACAAGCCCTCGCGTGCGACGCTCGTGCCTGTCAAGTTGTCTGCCGATTCGCACGAAAGTTGTCCCTTCGTCTGAGGACCGGGGGGTGCAGCAGGAAGACAAGTCCGCGAACGATAGAACAGCGATCGAAAAACGCGCAGTTGAAAGGTCGGCGTTGGCCAAACAGCGCGCGAGGCGGCCACGCTCACGGGAGGAAAACACAATCATTGGGTTGGGACACAGACAGCCGCCACCGCCTCTTCCGCCACAGGGCCGTGACAACATTCCATCGAGCATACCCGCCATCACATCGCGTGTCGCAAATAGCCGGAGTTCATCACCACCGCCCTCGCACGTTTCACCGAGCGAGGCAACTACAGCTACAGTGGCAGCGGCTGCTGGTGCTGCTGAGTTGGCTACAACAGCATCTCTGCAACAACCAGGCTTGTGCTTATCTCCATCAGTCCCGCAACCACTAGCCTCACCTGGCTCGACCGAACCTGATCGGAGGGAAGCACGTGCGTGGCTAGAAACAGATGAAAGAAGACTGCGCTCGATCAGCACAGGTGAGAAAGTTGGTGAACAAAAATGCATCCTGTCGAGGGAGAGTGGAATGGAACAAGACAGCCAGCTGCAACAGCTGCAGCAGTTTCCTCCGCAGATCGCGGAAACCGATGGTGTGCAAAGTGTAGGTAATGGGGGACCTTGCAGTCCTGCTGGCCAAGATAATCTCGACATCACAGAAGTTGGTGATGGACAGTGGGCCACTAACCAGGGAATATCGTATCTGTTAGCATCAAATGCTGTGGATAATGTGGCTGATGATTCCATTCATGAAACCGTTGTTTACTCAGAGTACAGTCGTGACGCAGGTTTGGAAAGTTCAGAGTCCAGTAATATTGACCTTTGCACTCAAAACCTCGTCTCCTCAAATACCTCGGACACTGACACCAGGATTCCACTGTTTCTAACGAAACACTCAAAACATTATCAGCATCTTCTTCGACATCATCGACTAAATCGGCAAAGTTAGCTATATTGTCATCGTCATCTTCATCATCAAACACATTGCCACCAGGAAATATTTTAGCGTCACTGGCATCAACGATCGGGATACAACAGGAACTGTCAAAAGAAGGAGGAAAAGAACATGAAATAAATGCTCTACTGAGTTAGGCAAAGACGATTTGTTTAAGTCATCGGAAGAGGATGCGTGCGATGTGAGTGATCGTGAAGCCGTTGAGAATGCCGTCCAGTTCTACCGTGCATGAGAGTTCAGGACTCGCTTAACGCTCGGAAACAATTCTGTGGAGTTTGATGTCGCAGGTGGTTGTAATATGATAGGGAACTCTGGTAGGACTATACCCTTGAGATCTGCTAGCCATTATTTTGATGGAGCTGGTTCGGCCTCTGTCCTTGCCGCCACTTGTCAGACGGACGACACATGTTCTGCAGCAATCGACTCCCACGTGCGCCGCGCGTCCTCTCGTGACACTTCGGCCATTGCCACTCCTGCCCTCGTCAGACCTCGATCAGCCACACATTTAGCAGCAGAAGAATTTCAGCCTTCCAGATCTGCACGCCGTCTGAAAGACGACGCTGCGGGTAACGGTAATAAATCAAGGAAGCAGACTTCTCTCACAGCTGGGAGAGCTAAAGAGGAAAATTTCCAGCAAGGAGCGAAGAAAGAAGAAAGCACAGAACGACTGACAGATGAAGTGAAAGGGAAGAACAGCAGCAGCAGCAGCGACAGTATTCGCCTGCAAGAACACCAGCAGCAGCGCCAACAAGTGCACGTCATTGCCAAGCTCGGTATACGCGGGCGAAGGAGTGGTGGTGTCGGCGGCGGCAGTAATGGAGGAGAGAGTTTTAGTAGGGGTGGGGGTAAGAGCCACGGGAAAGGTAAAAGTTTTTCACCTGAGTTGAGTCAACCCAAAACATCACGCGATGCGCCAAGTTACGCAGGCAGCGTTTCAGAGACTCTTGAAGGGAGTGGAGCAGCCAATCGTAAGTCGGGCTCGTCTTCATCGAGGACAAAAAGTTTGAAGACAGCTGCTGAACGCATTTCAGAATGTTCTGAAAAGGGCCCAACATTTTCACCGCCAGCAACTTCCTCTCCTGCCAAGAGAGAGAGTCGGTGGAACAGGAAGGAGGTTGTTGGAGTGAAGGAGAAAAAAGAGGGCAGAATCATTGCAGGGGGGAAGACAGGCAAAGGAAAACCTGTGGCAAAGACAGAGACGAGTACGAAAGAATTATTCGAGAGGCGCGTTAAAGCACTCGAGGAAGACAGGAGCGAAGATAAAGAATGTCGACAGCGCTCGGACAGTGGAGATAACCACAGCGAGAAGACGCCTCGGTGGTGCAGTGAATGTGTTAAAGAGACTGGCGGACAGAAAGTTAACGAACTACCCGAGCAACACAGTGGAGAGAACATTTCACCTGTAAATGAAGATGTGCCGGGTACACCCGTTTCAGCAGCTGATGCTCAGGACGAGAGAGTGAAGGACAGAAGTCAAATATCACAGTATTCGACTGTTGATGCAGGAAAAGGTGATGGTTACGACATCGAGCAAGCTGCTTATGCCACAGCTTTATCTGCCCCCTGCTCTCTTCTCTCCTGCGTAACGACCAAGCCTGCCCTTGCATTTGATGGATGTCTAACCTTGCCCACCTCGCCAAGTCGGGAATCGGCTCTAACCGTTGCAGATAAGAGTGTAGCGGTTGCGCACACTTTAGTTGTCGAGGGTTTTTGTGAGAACTCCGATAACGCCGATGTTGAAAACGGCAACGACAGTGACCTGAAAGATAAGTTCAATGATGTGCGACCAAACCTCGGTCACAGTTGCAGTGATGGAAGCTTGGACAGGCGAGAGCACCCTGCAGGGCTTCGGCAGTTGAGTTGTCGGCCCTGCATGTCAAGCACCGCCTCCGATTCTGTGTTGTTACTGGAGGGGATTGAACCAGGTAGCATCAGCCATGGTTTCTCTTTAAACGCAGCAGATACAGTTGAGAGCGATGGAGTTACCGTTACTGTGATTAAAGGAGAAAATATAAACAACGAATCAACACCGAGGGTGAATTCTGCTTCTGTTACCTCTACTCGGCAAACGAGTAATCAAGAACGAACGAAAGACAGAAAAGTATTTTCCTACCCTTCCACAAAATCGTCTGACAGGACTCTCAAAGATCAGACAAAACGAAAAGGTACGACTCACGTGATCAAAAATGCTAGCGGCTCTGTTCTGACGCACGATAACAGGTGCCGAACTATTTCTGGATCATCTGTAAACCCAGACACACTGACAAAAGAGCGAAGCAGTGGTGGTAGCCCCGCCAAAAAGAAGAGGCTAGTGGAAGAGAAGGTCAAAACGGCTCAACTTTCTTCGTTCACGCCGACTATTTTTAACGTGCACCGAGAAGACAGTGCAAATGGAAAGCACAGCAACGAAAGACGATTTGACGAGGCTAACGAGGGCACTGCGCTTAGCGAAGCCTCAAGTGTGACGGTAGCCCAGTATTCATCCGTGCAAATGAGTGACAACCGACACGCCTACGTAGGAAGCAAGACGGACGGAGTTGTGGCCAACCTGCCTCTAAATTTTACTGAAGCTCCCGTCACGGATAATATTTTTATTAGCAGCCTGAGCGCGGATTCATCACAAGCCAGCCGTGCCGGCACTGTCAGTCACACATGGAATCCTCGAAAGACGAATGTTTTTCCAGGTACACGTTTAATGTTGGCCAACACGCTTTTCATAGACGGTGACTCAGAGCCAGCCTGTACAATAAGAGCTTGTGAATCAGACAGTGTTATAAAGGGTAGAGGAAACAATCAACCCTCTAGTCCTTTAAAAGAGACCGCGCGAGGCAGGAATGTTGCAAGTAACACACGTCAAAGCCCGAGCGCATTACCGAGAACCGAAACCGGAATAGACAAGCTTACAGAAGGAACAAATTTTGACAGGGAGAGTGGTTATAACAACACGGCCACAACAAGGACAGATTGTTCACACCAGCAGTTTGACTAAGCCCCAGAGAACGCTATACAAAACACTCCAACGAGCTTAAACGAGTGCCCTACAAACAGATTGAGAATTGTAAGCAGAGGGGTGAGAAGGGAAAGAACGAAAATGACACTACAATATTAGCCATTTCTGACTCTGTGAAAAAGGAAGTCGTGCTTGACAGCAAAGCGATCGAGCGTATCGTTACTGAATGTCCCTGGGAAGAAGAAAAATGTGATTTAACGAAAAGTGCTTGTTACAGTTTTGGTGTTTTTGATCAAAGCCCTCTCTGCCGTCGATTTACAGTGACTGATACGTTTCCCAGCGTTCATCTTTTTCGGTTTCCAGATGTCCAGAAAGAATCCAGTGGAAACTGAATCCCCGCAAATTTGCAGTTTTTCTGCGCTTGATGCTGCAGCCAAACGACTGCACGAATCAGTGACAAACTTTGTGAACAGAAGGTGAAGGGTGTGTTGGGTAGTGAATCATCTGAAAAATATCTTGGCAATGACTTTGGGTATTCATTAAATCAGGACACTGATGTTTCTGGACAGGTCAATGTGAGGGAAGTTCTTGAAGTGAATTCTGAACAAGCGATGTTTACCCTAACAGTAAGAGTTATAAACATTTGTCTGACTTTCCTCACCGTGCACCACCCGATGAAACTGATATAGAAAACACAACCGAGGACAATGTCACGAGGACAGCATGGACATTGCCGGTCAGAAATCAGAACTCATCCGGTGTCGCCAAGACTGTCCGGCAGATAAAACCGGATTCTCACGAGGCTGGATATGATAGTGTCTCTAATTATTGTTCTTCTAGTGTGGCTTGTGCAAAGGTAGGTGACAATGCTGTTCATGGACTTCCGTCCTTTGCTGCAGATGGGGACGCCGTTACCGTTACGACAAACAGAGACTGTGCCGGAAAGGACGACGATTCGCTTGGAGATGTGAATGCTCTTCATCACCTGTCTCTAATGGAGAAGCCAACGTCTGTACCGATGCATCTTGCTCTCGTCACCACAAACTTTGACCCTGGGGAGGTGAGTTTCCTACATTCTTCGAATGCATCATTAGACGTTGGCCACAGTGGCACATGCGCAGACGTTGACTTTCCTGTGAAAACTCCTACAGTCGAAGAAAATTCTTTGGTTATAAAGCCCCAGCAGTCACTGCCCTCGAAAAAGAAGGTTGGGTCCGCAAGTAAAGAGAACATAAGAGGGCAAACACGTGACAAACCGGCGGGAAAAAGCACGGAAAGGCAGGGCGACAAGGGTGCAGTTCCCACTGTGCTCGTGAAGCCGAATCAGTCTGCCAATAAGACTCACAGAATTCGGTTGTCGCTCCAGAAGCTAGTCTAAAATCGAAGCGAGTGTCCCGTACAAGTGATTCGAAGCGTGTCTCAAAAGCAGTCGAGACCTCACCTCCTGATGGTCCGAGCAGCAAACAAGGCTTTCCTCACGCTGAAGAGCTAGTAGACGCTGGGTCAAAGGTCAACAAAGGGAGTGGCTACAGTGGACGGCGTAGTGCCTCTCCAAAGCTGAAACATTCCAAGGAAAACGAAAACAGAAAGCAGAAAAGCGCGTCGCCACAGCGGAATTTTCCAGCTCATCACCAGGCTACCGGGGTTGGACAGGAGTGTCCAGAAACAGAGGTCAAAGTTGATGAGAATCAGTCTTTGCTGAAGAAAAAGCCAGAATGCGACCAGAACACGACAGAGACAGTACAGCGAGGGAAGAATGACCCTGTTCTGTCTTCGAACAAGCGCAAGAAATCTGCGGAACAGAAAGAGTTTGTTGCCGAGGTCTTAAAGACCGACTCGACCACACAGAAGGATGCGAGCCGAGCCGGCGACGTGGAGGTGAAAGCAACAGTCGCCCAAGTTTATGATGTCAGCAGCAAGAAAAAGACTGACTCAGCTCCTAAAAAGCAAGTGTCCAGACTGCCTAAGAGATCCACAGAGACACTGCCTGACAACAAAACCGCTGACACCGTGACATCTCGATCTGTTCTTACTGACAAACAGACGCGAAAGACTCATCATGTGACAGGTATGACCTCGGCACGTGCTTCAATGTCGAAAGTGTCATCATCTGACGCAAAAATAACCAGAAGTGTTTCAGACATAGGCACGACTTCATTGCCAGACCCTCGACCAGAAATATCCGAGACGTCACAATGTGTCGAAAGTCTTGCTACGTCACCTGACAAAACGGCTCAGGAACACTCACGCGAGATGACGAACGCTGAACACCTTGAGTCAGTGGCATTACGAGTAGAAAAAAGCGGAACTGATTATTTGATGTGTAAGTATCTGGCTAGTAATACCGAGGACACCAGACCATCTGACGACGACAATGAAGAGGTCAAAGGTTCATCCCAATCGCAGACCAACAGCGCGGAAGCAAACCGCAGCGACAAGAAAGATAATTCAAGCAAACTTCGTGCCCGAGCTTCTCAAGGAGCAGTTACTGTAGTAACCCGCACCACGCGCCATTCCGACAAATCGCAGAGCGCAGGAGCGACAAAGAAAGTTTCTGCCGCTGGCGTGAGGGCTAATAATGATACACGGCGGCAGCTGCAAAGAAAAACGGCGGTGCCGCCAGAGCATGGAGCTGTCGTCCGTGATGGCTCAGTGGATAGTCGTTACAACGACGATGACTCCATGTCTGTCATCTCAAACGTAAGTTCCAGATCCTCTCGTTCTGTCGCCTCTAACCTCAGCGCCGCACCCTCTAAGCACCGAGGAAGCTTTCAGCAGCAGCAGCAGCATACAAGCTCGAAGCAAGTGAAGACTCGAGCACAGCTCGAGCATGATAAACGAACAGCTGCCGTGCAGAAGATGGAAGGGAGGAAAGCTGCAGAGAGCAAAAAGTCAACGGAGTGTAGTGTGGCTGCCGTGCCGGTGGAGAGAGGCGGTGCCAAACCTACATCACTTCAGGTTGCAGTGAAAACCAAAACGCAAACTACACGAACCGAGCCGCGGGTGGGAGCGAGGGCTGACAAGGCATCTACTATTGGTGAAGAGAGGGTTAAGGAAGCGCTAAGGTCAGGTGAGGTCACGAGTACAGCTACCGAGACTGATGATAAACAGTCGCAGGGACCATCTCAGAATGCTGAATCGAAGCAGAAGGGGCCAGCTATCAAAACTGACTCGCTGCGAGGCAAGGGGCCGTCTCAAAAGCTGACCTCTGCGCTTGGACAACAAAAGACCGTGCCTGCGAAAGAAGGAAAAACGAAGCAAGGGTCGTCTGGACATTCGGAAGACAAAGGGAGGCGCGTTTCAGGGTTGTCGGTTCCCGCTTCGCATCCCCATCGCCCGGACTGCAGGCGGATGAAATTCGACACGCACGCGAGGAAGGTGCAACAAACACGCGCTTCAGGAGCGCCGATACACGCAGCAAGTAAACAAAGACCCGCCATCTCCAGTTCGCCTTTGACCTCTGCTGATTGCGCGGGCGAGAAAGCACCGAGAAGAACTAATGATGGAAGGAAAACGCTATCGAGCAGTGATTATACGGCTAACCCTGATTTAGCCCGAGCTCAGTCGCAGATAGCACGGAGTGAAGTAGCGGCTGAGAAGGAAGAGCTACACGAAGATGGAGAGAGATACGAGAGAGAAAAAGCGGAGGAATTTGATCCCTCCACTGGTACCCAAGTGAGCAGCGAGTTTGTCGACATTGCTCGCGCGAGAAAATGTGGAGGTAACTTTGAGGAATCTGATATTATCGGGAAACCGGCGGCCACTTCTGCGGTGAGGGAGAGTTATGACGTGGAAACCAGTCACGAAGATTTTGAACAAAGGAAAACAGAGCCAGAGGCCGCTGTTGGCCCCGCGTCTGCTGATGTCATCAAGGAGAGTAAAGTCAGCCGACCCCCAGATACAGAGCCCCTACATACGAAGATGGGAACTTATCTCGGTTTAGCATCAGAACATTCACATAGGAGCTTTGAGAGTTTTGAGCGGAGCACAATGCAGAAAGTGTGCTCGGAAAGGCTCGACTTGGATAGCGCCATTGTACAGCCAGTGAAGTCTGGTGCTGATGTTGTCATTAGGATGAAAGAAGGAACTGGCTTAGAAGCAAAACAAGCCCCGCCTATTTCATATCGGATGTCTGCTACATCCACCCTTACCTTATGCGCAAGTTCAGATTCCAGTGCGCAAACAATTCAAAATGAGGGAAGTGAAATTTCCGATTCTGAATCCGAAGGAAGCAACGAATACATAACAGGAGACGAAGGTGATGAGCATGCAGAGGAAAATGAGTCAGAAAAGGACGATGACAAGGAGCGAGCGGAAGGCGGTGATAAGCTGAAGTCTCGAGAGGCTGGCTGGTTGGAAGTAGGCTACGATAAGGTTCTGTATGAAGCCGATGCCACTGACGGAAAGTTTGATAACGAGGTTTTACTAGAGGCTGGAAGCAATGACGTTTACGCACCCACCGCTGGGCTGGGCCAGAGTGTTCTCAAATCTGTTAGTGGCGGAATGGAATCTAGCTGCGATGAGAGCCGACATCAACGGACTTGCACCGCAAACATTGCGGCAGTTGAACATCCGAATGGACAGATATCCGCCCGTGTGGACGGAACAGGATTCCAGAGCAGTGAAATAAGTACTGTACCACGTGACACGCATACGTCTTTCAATGCATCGTACTACGGTGATAAACCCTCGCGACCTCCTCCACACAAAAATTTGAACGCTCTTAGCGCTCTTGCAAACTTTGCTGACGATAGCGCTCTCGAGCTTAGTGCGATTTATTGTGACGTCAGCGGTGAGCAGGAGGAGAGAGGCGGAGAAAGAGGGAGGGACGGAGCTGATCGCGGCACGTTGCTGCGTGATGTTGTTGATGCAACTGCCCCGCTAGACATACGAGTGCTCACACCCGAGAGTGAGGTGAAAGTGAAAGACGCATCCCACGAACTTGTCTATTACGCTGACGAACTTCGTCATGGCAACGAGAGGGGAGACGAAGGGGTCGAGAGGAGCGGTGAGGCGGCGAGTGTAGCGAGGAAGGAAGAGGAGGAACAGGACAACATGCGTATTGCATTTAGTACCTCGGCAGCTGGGGAGGGCTTGTCGCCGCAGCACGCTGCCAGTGATTCATCCTCATCGTCCCGCTCCTCATCGCCGTTCACACATTGCCGTTACGCCATGCAAGCAGAGGCGAGCACGAACAACGGGCAGGCCTCCACACCGGTGCAGCCCCATGTCGACTGTGAATCCGTTGTTGTCTTGTCCGCGCCAGCATCCAAAACTGCCAAGACACTCACTTTGTCATTCTCGTCCCAATGCTTCCAAGCCCGCTGTGTCCTCGTCGCCCGGTCTCGTTCCTTTGAAACTAAGGTCTCCCTCCGACCGAACTGCATCAATGACTTCTCCCTTATCGTCTCAGCAAGGGGTGACCATCCGTGCCAGATCACATCGCAGCGACAACGTGTCATCTCACCGGTATCAACGTCATCTCTGTCTCCACCTTCCTCGTCATCGTCTCTCCAGATACATTCGCGCCCTCTAGCGTCAAAAGCCAGGTCACCAGCCAGGCCACACCTACCTTTCCTGCTCCAGGCGCCAGCTGGTGCATCTACATCTACCTGCGTGGGGAGGGGGCCCCGGCTGGAGGAGGGAAGGCGAGAGGGCCTGGCTAGCGTGCTGCCAGCCGACACCGAGCTTCCGAGCGAGGAACCGTGGACCAACTTCCCAGCAGGCAATGCGGCGGCCACGGGCTCTGCTTGTCTTTCAGAACAGCATGACGCAGGAGAGGAACCGGCGCCAACAGACAGTGATAGCAGTCTTGCCGACATTGCCGATATTTCTGCCGTGTCAGAGGTGCTCGTGCCTCCCTCCCTTCGTGGCTCCTTGTCGGATGGCGACCTGACAGTAAACCGAGCCTTCTTCTCTCACTTCACACTCGTTCTCAGTTACCAGCGGACTTATTTCAGGATTTGGCAAAACACCGTTGCCAGTGGAAACGACCCCCATTTCCTGGAGGCAGAGTTTTTCTGCTGGAGGCAGTCAAAGTGAATTAGCCGATTCCGGCAAAGCCGGCAGGACGAACAATGATGAAAATAGCGGGCGAATTGAATTTCAGCCTTCCGCTGTCATTTCTTCTTCTATGTCCAGCGAAATTGTCGACGAAGAAATCCCACAGAATAGAGAGAATGAAAAAGATATTCTGTCGTCTGCTGCAGCTCATAGCCAGTTGTCCAACACACAAAACACAGCTGCAGGAAAGCGAAGTTTGTTATTCTTCGAAAAAAGGAATTGATCAACAACAGACATTGAACCAGGAAGACATTGTTGGTGTAGATGTTCTGTCAGAAGCTGTTGTTTCCTCTCATTTTTCTGTTGGCTCGACAACACCAGATCGTGATACAGCAGCCAGAACCGAGGATCTTGGAGTAACATTGTCGAGTGCAAGAACCAGTAAAAACTCTTCGGTCATCGCAAATGTTTCTGCAGTTCAAATGAGTGCAAATTTAAAAGATGCCAGTCGTCGAGATGCGGTTTTGGTCAGCGAGGTTCCGGGGGCATCTTCGCCAGGTAGCTGTCTTTCTCCCACCGACAGCTGCAGTGACTCGGGTGGGCTTTCGTTCCGCTCGATGATAGAACTGTGCGACACCCAGGCTCTGGAATTTACTCCTTGTGTCTACCACGGCGTGGACAGCATGTCCACCTCTGGTAGCAGCACCGAGATGATCTTCTCCACCTCCTCCTCCAGGTGTGTGGACAGAGCTTACGACGAAGATAATTCATGGCAGACGAGTAGCATACCTGCTTCAGTCGGAATGAGTGTTGTCCCCTTGACACTGTCCACGTCCACGCTCAGCCACCCAATCACCAACACCATGACCAGCGTGGTCCACGTGGCGGTCAGCAGGTCAGAAAGTATTCTTCACGGAGGACATACCTCCAGCATCATTTACTCCGGCAGCAGCAGTGATCATATGCGTGTCGTTAGTTCTGACCAGCTCGGATCGATACCTTCAGATCACGTGCAGCACCAAAGCGTGATATTTGCCGATAATAGCAGAGCAAGAGAATGCATGCTGACCACCACTAAAGAGTACACTGAAGAACATTCAGGGGATGTCACGACAAAGTTGAAAGAAAAAATCACGCGGGACGAAAGTACAACTATGACGTCAACAGAGAAAAATTGCCTTGAAGAGATTATCAGAAACAAAAACACAATCACTTCCGGACAAAGGAACAATCACAGTGTCGCGACAGAAAACAAGCTTAAAGAAAACATCAGCAGACACCAAATTAAAGCAAAAAATTCCAAGTGTCTTTCATTCTCACACCACCCAGGGACAGGAAGGGAGGAGGTCAAAGGTCAATATTCCTCCAAAACAAAAGTCAGGAATGATGGCCGTCAAGCACATATCTTCGTGCGTGCAGGACATTGAGAAGATTTGTCACGACGACCAGTATGTGAAAGTGACTAAGAAGCCGCACCAGCCGGTCACGCTGACCAGTGTGAAAGATTCGGTGATGAAGTTTGAAACCTCGAGCAAAAGCAAGGGCACGGTCTCGGCAAGGCCGGGCAAAGCCTACGTCACCACCAACCGCCGGAGTGTCTCTCCTTTGCCCAAAGTCTTACCGGACCCACCAGCTGCTGCGACTTCTACGGGTGTAGGCCAGACCGGGTCGTTGCTGTCTACTGGCTGCAAGTCAGAGCGCATGACCAGTAACCATCTGACGACTTCCGGATCAACTTTTGAGATTCACATCGAAGCTGTTGTTTCCTCAGAGGATGGTGCTCAACCAGAAAGCAGAGCTGCAAGTGGTGATGTCACGATGTGTTCAAGTGGATCTGTTACGGTCACGTGGCCTACGTGCTCGGTAGAAACAGAGTTGACCTCTCATGAAACAGAAAGAGTTCAAAATAGTCCTAGACCAGGCGATGGTAGTTCGGTGTATGCTCCTCCACAGCAAAAGTCGGATGCAGACGATTTTCACAGCCTGAGCGGCGAGATACCATCAGAACAAACTCGTGTTGCAATAAACAGAACTTGCGACCCTCCCCCACCCGTTCTCACCGAGGCCCCGTCCGCACCCACCGAATACATGCCTCGGATGGCAGCAGCAACAGGAACAAACACACCCTCTGAAGCAGCCCCTCTGCGTGGTGCCGAGGAATGCACAGCGAGTACAGAAGAACCACCAAGTGACAGTGTTGTGAGTTTGCAGGATCTCGACGGTTTATCAGCCGTCACCAACTGCCTGATGTCTGCTGGTGGCGTTTGGGTTTGTCCTGATAACGGGATATCTCGGATGCCAGAGGATAATGCGAGAAAAAGCGCGGACGCTGGCAGAATGTTGCCAACACTTACCAGCCACCCGCAGCACACTCGGCAGCAAGAGCAGACGACGGAGGGGACGGAGGGTCTGAATGCAGCAGCAGAAAGTTTCCACACACGTGCAGAGTCACCACGCTCGACTGACCGTGCACAACGCCAGGATGGCTGCTGGGTCCCCCAGCACGGTAGCTGCAACCGCTGCCATCACCCTGTGCACTGGCGATACCCGGGAAGGTCCGGGTACAGTGGAAAGTGTCATGATGTCTGACCTGTATTCTTCTCAGGTTCTCACGCCTGTTGGGAGTGCTGCCAGGCTTGATGGGAACACTGGATATGAACCGTGCAGCACTTGTGCTTCCGCTGAAAATTACTCCACGCTTACTCAGCAATTAGTCAGTGAAAGCAACGACGAGGCTGAAAGCTTTGGTCAGGGGTGGCCTTCTCCAAAAATACTTCCTCAACATCTACACAAAGAAGAAACCATTGCCGAGCCTCCGACATTATTATTAACTGGACGGCCGCCACTATGTCAGCTGGTGCAACTTTCTCCCAACGAACTGCAGCAAGGTGCACTCCCTCAACAGACCTTGCCACAGCTGTTTTCCAGCGAACTCGATGTGAAACCTTGTCTAACCCCCAAAACAGACACAGATGGCGCTGTTGATGCTGAATGTGTTTTGGAGAGGTCTACATCGCCTTGCATTGCGTCTTCTGTCGATGATGTTCATTTGACAGAAAGAGTTTTCATAGACACAGACTCAACTGATTCAGAGAAGTTGGGTGCAAATGTTAGCTTTCCAGCAAAATCAGAGCATATATCTGAACCTACGCACCAGATATCCGAGTGGCAAAGTCCAAGTGAAAGTCATTTTAATGTGAAAAACGTTATACTGGTCTCATCTGGTTTTTCAGATGTTCATGCTTTTACCAACACACCTCAGTATGAGATCTCACCTGACATGAAAACTGTTAAGAGTGCTGTAGTAAATGCATCCCTTGCAGTAAGCTCGAGTATCAAGCCATCTGCCCTCTCATCCCAATCTTGTGACCTGAGCAAAAACAGGAAACGAGCGCCTGGCGAGGTAGATAATGCCAGCCTCACTTCTCTGGTGAAAGACGACAGAAGAGATAAATCACGTGGTACGATTTCGGAATCTTATTCAAAACAGACATCAGTCGTGTCTCGATGGGCGCCAAAAGCCACCCAGGCCAGAGAAACTGAGAATCTCGAGGACCAGGAGAAAGATTATTGCGCTGAAGAAAGTGTTGAGAGACTGAGTGCTGCCGAGTCTGACATAACGACAACCACTGAACCTGTGTACATGCATCACAGTGGCACGGATCACTGGCATTTAGAAATGTGTCCATCTTCTATCGGACAAGATGGAGAAAAACAATTTCATGATAGTGAATTTCATGTTGTGGCGCCGTCGTTGGTTAAGCGATGGCAGAAAGAACAAAACGCCGAGAAGAAGGAAGAACTGAAGTTCAGGCTATTGGAGTTTATATCTGTACCTGAGATGATGACATCAGAGTCAACAGTTGTTTGTACTGAAAATTCGCATATTAACAGAAGCAGCAGCGACTTACTCAACCCAGAATTATTAACCGTCAACACCAACATCGCTTTCAGAGATGGCAAACGAGTGGAACCGACAACTGTGGCATCAGACGATCAACTTGGAGACCAATAAAACAAGTGTGCAAGATAAAACAAGACCTTTTCTCTTAAAACAAAGTTTGTCAGATCTCCATGTGACAGAACATTCCAGAGACAGTACGATTGAGAACATACTGAGGGCTCCACTGGATACAAGAGAGAGGGTGTCCTGGAACTGTCCACGTTTCCATCTCTGCCGAGAACAAACGCAATACACGAACACCTTCTCCGCATTTACTTATTCAAAGAGCTGAACTATCAGAACAAAATTTCGATGATATTGAAAGCGAATGCTTTGCAGAACTTGAAAGTTTTCATAAGGACAGTGACGAAGTTAATATGTCTGAACAAGGGGAGGCATTCGAAAAGTGGAAGAAGCTAATTAATACTTCCAAGGTTGGCAGCTCGAATCAGAAAGTCATCAATTCTGAAGCAGACTCGGTGACTCCTCCCCCGCCACCCCCAGCTCCAGTGTCCCCTACACCTCCCAAGAAATACAAGTGGGCAAGGGCAGAGGGTGGAATCTGGAAAAAGGTGTACCTGTCAGACTCGGCGCTTGACATAATCGCCTTAGACGGAGACGAGTGTATTAACGAGAAACCCTCTACCGATGAAATCATGACAGAATCAGTTTCGAAAGCTGGAGTTGAAAATGAAAGCGAGGCAGAAGAGCCGATCATTGAATTTCCCTCGGTGTTGGAAATGTCAAAGAGGTTTGAACTAGCCGCTGAGAAAGAAGGTCACGTGAACGTCCGGGTTCCAGGAAAACGGTCTGTGGGGAGGTCGGACAACAGCAAAGAGAAGCTGAGTGTAGACTTTGCCCACAGGCCTCGCAGCAGATCGACCACCCCGACCTTCCCGCAAGGAACAGATAGCAGAAGCGAAGAAGCAACAAGCAGCAACGCTTTGAAGCGTTCGGAAGAGGCGCATGCTGGGAAGGAGATAAAGTTAAACGCTGGCAACGATAGCGCAGGTGCTATTGCCTCAGGTGACACAGTTACGACAGAGCCCTCGCGTCAGCTCGAGAAACGAAGCCAAAATGTTTGCGTGGTTCCTGATAATAGGGAGGCTCCGGTTGCTGCAAGAACCAACGATTCGGACGGCCTTCACGCTGATGAAGGAAATTCTATCGTCGTCGTTGCCTCTTCGTTAAGTGACAGCAGAGGCCGAGATGTGTGGTTTACACCGAGGCTTATCGCTCACTCCACCTGTGACGATAAGGAAGAAGGTGTTGCTGCTGCTTGCATCACAGAAGGAAGCCGCCATATTGCCCATGACTCTTCCACGCCGATTAACATCTCAACAGACCCCATGTACAATTTTGCGCCCTCTGAAAAGTTAGTCCGTCCCACCTTGTTCTCCACTGGCCAACCTACTTCTCGCAGAAGCCACGAACTTTACTCTGGAGATGAACGTGTGAACCGAGGTGACCTGATCGAAGAACATCTACACAGCTTGCAGCTAGGTCGTGATAAGGACTCACTCACTATGACTCTTACCGATGCAGGTGATGCATGGCATGATACAGGAAGTATCTGCCAGGCTGACATGAAAAGCCAGTCTCAAGCCACGGAAATCTCTTCGTGTATTGTAAAAGATGCATTTCAAAGCAGCGAGGCTGTTTCTGAATACAACACAAAAGGCCGCAGCCTGCACACTGACAAAGATCAAGTTACACACATTCTTCTCCCAACTCCCACGTATTTTGCTGGAGGGAATAAGCAGCAAGACGAGAAAGCACGCGTAAAGGTCACAAGTTCATCCGCGACCCGCGCACCCATTCAGTCATCATCCGCTTGTAAAGCAAGTGCAGAACCGTCACTTTACGATTCTGTCCAAACGGTTCCTTTCGAGAAATTCCAGTCGCACCACCGCACGAAAGTTCAAAGTGGCAGCCATCGAGAAGTAAAAGCTCATGAACGCACTTTACATTTGTTTGCAAACGCGCGTGAAAGTTTGGAGGAAGAGCCGAGGCAGGGCGCCTGGCTCAAAGACTCCATGACTGCTGAAAGTGATATTTCCACGAGATGTGTGCCTGACGAGGTGACCTGGGAAAAAACTGACGGAGATGCAGCAGATAAAGCGCGAGATATGCGAACGGACACAATCACAGACACAAGCAGTGTTCTCTGGAAGTCTCGTCGAATTGCATCAGCTACTGTCGTGGATTCTTCTGGAAGAGGTGCAGTTCCTGGTCAGCGTCCAGCTGAAACGCGCACCAAGAAGACAACGCCGCACAAGGATCAAGAAATGAATGGTGGCGAGTGCACAAGTCTTCGAAAGCCGCTTTCTCCTCGGCTGTCGGTGTCGGAAGGCTTCAAACGTTTTCAGAAGACGCGTGGCACACCATGGGGTCAACAGTATTTGAACCGTGGCGACACGAGGATATCGTCACGATCGTCAATGGCAGCATCCAACTGGCACCTTCTATTTGCCAAGGTAACGGCGTCGGCTGTAAAAGAACAAGTTCCTGCCCCTACATGTGACCGATCTTCTGTGGATGAAGACGTCTGGAAAAGACAGGAGTCGAGCGTTGTCGAGTGCCAGCCGCATTCACAGGAGAATGCAAACACAGGTGTGGACGTAGTAGACGGAACTCACACTGTCAGTGAAGAGAAATGTGTTGATGTCCTTCAGCAGACCTCATCCAAACAAGAGGAGCCATCATGTCTGGAGAAAAATGATGCTCAGACATCGACCTGCAAAATGATCTTGAAGTTTCTCACCAAGAAAATTCTCGGATCGAAACTACATTTTGTGAGACGGTCATAGAAACCAGGATTCCAGCAAGCACGTGCACGTACACGCCATCGCCTAGAAGGACCCAGGCAAAGTCTTCTCCGAGTAACTCCAGAAATATCCAACATTCATGATGCTAGAGTGCAGGCTGGTGTTCAGCCACACATGGATGCTTCCTCGAGACATTCAGCCCTCGATGATGACGATGCAACTAATAATCAGAAGCCACTGAAACTTACAAGACAGGACGCGAAGTCAAACATCGCTGACGTGGTGGTTGATGTTGAGGACCCATCACCTTCTGTAACAGAGACAGCAGCGGAGGTAGAAGGTGAATGTCCAGATGTGGACAACGATGATGGAGTATCAACGTCGCGTAACGGCCGCAGTGGGACCAGCGCCAAGCTCATCTCTATGAGTATTTGGGATACACACGATGGCGACAGGAACCTCCGAGCCACCTCACGACGTGTGTTCTGGGACCTCGACAGTAAAGGGGTAAGCAGCATCCTTCTGTATAAACTGTATACTCTTTGTATGTGTATATGTGTTTAAAGACAAATGTGCGCGCGCCACTATTCACTCTTGTATGCATGCTGCTTGCTTTTTCTTCCATTCAAAGATAGACTAAACCTCGCTCCTCAAGCCTGTCTTATCTTTATATATATGTTTGTAACTCGCATACACAAAGTTTTGAAAAGGAGAAAACTTCCACTCGTGCTAGCCAACTAAAACAAAAACATTAAATACTTATAAAACGGTTGATGCGACAGAATGGGTTTTCGCGCTTGGTCCTGTACAAATTATTGAAATCGCTAGAAAAGGTCATAGTTCATAGTTCAAAAACTCCACAGACAGTTCAGTTACTTTCTTCTTTGAAATCTTTGAAGGGATGAATTACTAGACCGTTTTTTTACATGTAATGACGGACAGATGACAACCTGAAACGAAATTCGGACATCGCTGTTGTTGATTGGACTTCTCGAGGAGGTTTTGGCCAAGTGTTGATATCGTGACTAGGGAATAGCTGTCCTTATGAAATTACACATAAATTCTTCGACAAAAGCGCCGCCACTAGGGGCTGACAGCTACTCGAGATGTAGGCGGCAGCTGTGTGGGATGGTCGTCCTTTGATGTAGGTCTCCTAGCATCCAGCTGTCCCTTCTAGGGAGCTGACCATTCACTGCTCACCCTCGTAGCTGTTGTCTTAAACTACCGAAAAACTGTTCATATTCAAGAAGGTTTCAGGGAATTAAATAGATCGCTTTACAATAATTCGTTCTGAAATCAAATTACAATTTTTTTCAAGAAAGAAAACCACTTTCCTAAAATTCGATCAATGCTGTCGCTGCCACACGACTTTCCCAACAAAAACTGTTACACTGCATCAGCTGACTTTTTTTCTCTCTCTCTCACACACACACAGTTGATTAGTTGTGGCTGAAGGAAAATCATTAAATGGAAATTTAGTGTGATATTTTCTTTATCTCTAATTTTTAGTTTTATTCATTGTTTTGTACATCTGGAGAGTGAAGGACGTTAGCCGGATCGATTCCTCTGTCTTCGTCTTGTTTCTGAGGAGTAAGCAAACTATTTTCCTGATGTTGAAGCGAGTAAGTTTCTAATTTCCGAGGTTGTTGTTGTGTAATGACATAACACTCCTGTTGTCCACACACAAACATACATCCTCCTCCTCATCATCCAAAGTAGAACCATTTGGTATGTAATTTGATATGTAAATACTTTGAAAGTGTAGTTCATTAAAATGATAAAACCTCTGCATTCTCAGCATTCTAAATAAATTAATGGTGTCCCGTGACGGGTTCTTATGCCAGAACTGATAAGAGAAGTAAATGTAAAGTATCAGGAAAAGATATGTTTACAATTTGCAGAAACCAGCGAAGCAGGGTTTTGATAAGAAGTGTTGGATGTTATTTTTACCCAGTTCACGAACGGGCAGGTCATCACATCTTTTATGGCAACATTCTTGTAGAGAAATTCACTAAATAAATGTCTGCTTCAGGAATGCTTCTGAAGTTAAATAAATTCGCTTCCTTTATGCCAGAATGCCAAAAATGTTAAGATGTAGTTAATTAGAATATTATGGGTTGAATGGAAAGGTAACGATCACTGATTGATGACAATTGTTTTGTAGAGGTTAATGTAGTTAAGTGAGAGAAAGAAAAAAAAGTCTTGTAGCTTTTTGGTCTTTGGGGAGCGAGGGGTTAAGACCACACTTTTTTGTGAGGGCGGTGCCCAAATCCTCTCCCTCGCTGACTTACATTTCCTAATTCTCTACGGAGTCATGTGACCCGCGGGGTCAGCGAGGGAGTTCATTCGAGTATCGATCATTCGCACCTCTAGGTTTAGACATCGCTGCTCTAACCACTCGGATTGGGGCGGGAAGGAAAAGATGTTTAAGGCGTGTAATCTGCCCGTCAGCTTTGGGATTATTACCTTTACCCTGTCAGACAATGACAGTTTATACAGACATTATCATATAGCCATAAATATTATTAGTTTCGCTCCGCATCCTCTTACTATCTCCTTTACTGTCATACACATGCGGGGTTTTTTGCGAGGAAGGGGGCAGGTATAGTATAAACAGTGACTCTAGGTTCTGGTGTAAATATACAAACTAACGAGATTATTTTTAACTTTCACCCCGGCGAAGGCTCGAGAGTACGTGCTTATCACACTGGCACGCCATGCAAATAGAAAGACATGGCTGGAATGTTGGACGGAGTGGGCTATGTTTCACATGACACCTGGATCCAACATAAATCAGTGTCTTCACCAGGAACATGATATCATACACGTCTAGCGATGACCAAGATAACCGCAGTATCATTTCTCTTGGCTTCAGCTCTAGTGGATTTCTCTCCTTTTGTAAAAATCGAAGCAAAGGAGGGGCTTCGATAGTCGAGGCTGGTCTAAATAATTGAGCTGCTTCCAGTGACAAATTGACGGAGTAGGTTGGGGTCACAGAGAAGTCAACGGTAGCAACGACTCATCTGATTAATGATGCGCACAGTCTTGAGGAAACGGCCGGCATTTTTTTTTTTTTTTTTTTGGTTAAGAAAAGCGTTCCCTGGCTGTGCTTTAAAAGATAGTCTGAGGAAAGATTTGTTGATTTGAGCTTACCTCACTTGATATCAATCTTGGCGTCTTTAATCAACTTACAAATTAACACATTCATTTGTCATTCATGTCTTTTCTTTATAGTTTTAACCAAGTTTTTAAATATTTTTATTCCTAGTTATATTTTTCATTTTAGCTCGTGAGTGATAAATAAAATCGTAATAATTGTAAGTTAAAATTAGTTTTAAGCTAGCCTGCTGAAACATTGTAGAGGGTCATTTTATTTATTTAATGAATAACTCAGAAAATTCAGACACACTTGTGTTAGTTTGAAAGTATGCGCGCATATGTCGCTCGTATTTGCGGTGATAAGATTGTAAGCAAGACTGTTGCTGATAAGGCTAAGCTAGCCGATGAAGATTAGTGGTGCAGTCAGATGGAATTTGTTTTCTATTCGCTTCACCCTGACATTTTTTTGTTTTGTTTTGTTTTCTTTATTATTTTTTAAGCGGTCCTGGGATCATTCAAATACTGCGGAATCATTCGATTATTTCGTATGTTGCTTGCAAACTATAAACAAATAACACCATCTTCCATCATTTGTGGTAATGGTACTTAGGTTCCTTCATTTAGTTCCATGTTTAAGTTGAAAAGAAATCATCTCCAGAAAGTGCTCTCTCTCTCTCTACCAGTCCCCATCCTCTCTCTCTCTCGCAGTAGCTTTCTTCGCTCAAGTTTTTTCACTCAAGTTACAAGTTTTAATCAAGTTAATCTGTAAACTTCTGGAAAGTGGCGTTTAGTTATCTTGATAGCTCTTATTCCTTCATGTAAAGCAAATGGATTCAGCGAAGTGTAGCCGCAATAGTGATATTTCGGAACAAATGCAATATTTTATTGTTTGAGAGATCAACGAGCGCCGTAACAGTGTACTACGTCACACGAGTGCACCATTCACAACATTGCAGCCGTCAACACCAATCACAGCGACAGTTCGGGTTATGCAGACGTTGAAAGTCTGCACTTCTCGTGCTAAAGTAGCAGTTTTTCAGAACCACGAGAAATGCTGTTAGCATGCGAATAATCATAACTGTCGCTGTGATTGGTGTTGACAGCTGCAATGTTATGAATGGTGCACTAGCGTGACCTAGTACACTGTTACTGCGCTCGTTGATCGCAGGTGCGAATTGGAGCGGATAATTAATTAATTTTGGAGGCTAAAATTTACAGGGTTAGGTTTATATCAACTATACTGATATTTGAAAAAAAAAAAAACGCAAACCGTTCGGGTTTGTCTTAAACAAGACAAATACGAATGGACGTTTGACAAAAGTTCGGACAAATTTTTCCTGGACGGCTCTGTAAAACTCTGCCAAACATTCGTTCATATTTGTCCGGTTAAAACCCGCCTTTAACTGATAAATGTTCTTTATTCATTCATGTTGCCGCCTCCATCATCGTCATCGTCATCAAAAGCTTCCAGCACCAAAGACATTTTTGGGACGGGAGGGGGCAAGGCTGTGGCCTTTGAAGTTCGGCGAAAAATATACAGAGAAGATGGAATGTGGAATGAGAAATTAAACAAAGTGCAAAAACGGTAACCGTGGACTAAATCCAAAGGCATCCAGTAGCACTCGGAACCTATCGACCGTGACGAGCGCCAGCTGGCTGTAGACCGGAAATGAGTGTAATTCCCCCTCCCCCACAGAGTCGACGTCACAAGCTATTTTAAGCGCGCCATTGATCGCCTGGTGTGGTTATATTTTATACTCGACGACACCAGACACACCCGGCAAAAAAGATTTATTGTTTGATGAGGTCTGTGTCTACACAGGGTTGGGGTGCACCGTGACATTAATCTTTCCTAGGATGAAAGCATGGCTGCTTTCACAGTCTATTTTATGCCTCATAATCAGCTGTAGAATCCCTCTTTCCGAAGGGAGGGATGCTTTAAAGAGATTCTTTTTCATGCCTTCCATGAGAAATGCTGATCTCAACTGCAGTTTTACAGCGGCAGACTGTCTACTTTGAATAACATATTAGCATTCATAATCAAGCATATCTCATTTATGGACTAACCAGATTATTTTTTTTTTAAACTGCATGTGCTTAACAAACACAATCGGAGTCACAGATAACGTGTTGTTTTTTGTTTTTTTTTTTTGTTTTTTTTTTTTTTTTTTAACGATGATTACTTATATGTTTCGTGTGAGATTCGTCCAGGTAACTTCCCTATCCACTTAGTTCGCTTCTATCAGAAACCAGCAGGTGTAAAACACACCTGCATTTCATATTTTAGAGCCTGCTATTTTTTATTACCTTATGCACCTTGTGCTAAAAGTTTTAGTCCATTACCAGTTATTCAACCTCAAACACATTTTAAACAGGTGCTAACTGTTGTTGCAGATGCCTTAATCGGTAAAGATGTTGAAACAAAAAACAAAAAAACAAAAAAAAAAAAATTACTAAGGGGTTGGTAGGTACAGATTGAAGATAATTTGGAAAGGCCCTTTGCAAAATACATGATGGATCCTACCGGTTATTTTGAGCTTGTCGAAATCATTTTATGATTAAACACTGTGAGAGAAGAAAATAAACAATGTCCCCCCAAAAAATCATTTTTTTTAAACTTTGGGTTCATTTCAATTGAGATGGACAACTAAATAATTGAAACGCAGACCTGATGACAAAGGAAGGAATGCTCAGAGTCGGCGAAATGTCACTGACAGTTTGGCAGGTGTGGCCACAGACCTTTTGCGGTCGGTTCGTAAACTTCCTCCGGAGGCAGGTCCAGGTGGGCACTCTTGATGGACAGGACACAGACCACGGGCTTGTTGTCAGGGTGTGTTCGAGGGCGACTTGTTGACATGGTGATGTAACGTTTGAGAAATCAAGGCTGTGGGACGGGCAACAGACGAAGCACCATTTAGTTTATTGCCATGGCGATTTCATGAATGTGGTTCTTTGTTAGGGTCAGGATAAGCATTTGGCACGTGCAGGATAGTTATAACTGATCTAAGGAGGGCGTTTTTCTTGCTGGTTTTTTTTTTCTAAGAGAGTATACAACAACTGACTCTAAAGACAGTTGAAATTAATGCAAAGCTGTATTTGTTTGTGAGAGAGAGAGAACGTGTATGGAAATAGGTACAGCATATCACTTCGGGAAAATAAAAGTTTTGTAGCTTTCCAAAGATAGACGAAGCAATAAAAGGCGTCAGAGAGCGGGAGATTTCGCATTTCTAAACATTTTAATGTCTTAAGGCCATTCCAGCCGCTGTCTCCTTTACAAGGTGAGCTGAAAATAACCAGTCCCACACTGGCTTATCCAATCACTTCTCCATCCATACTCTTTTTATCCCCATCCTACACACACATCTTTGTGAGCACGTCTACTCTTCAATACCGAAAACCTGTGTGTGTGGAAATAGGGACAGCATATCACTTTAAGGGACAATGTACTTTTTTTGCCTTTCCAAAGATGCAAAGTAATGAAAGGAGAGAGAGAGACTTCGAGTTTGTAAACATTTTTATTAGTGTTGAGGCATTATGGCAATATCTAAGGTTATTTCGTTGGAAAAAAAAATAAAGGAAAGGAGAAAGTGTTAGTCACAGCAACAACAGAAAGCATGCAGAATACTTTTGGAAAATTCACTGATGAAAAATTCTCTGAAAAAGAGAGTCAAAATGACACAAATGAAAAGATCTCCAACAGCAGCCTGTGGGTAAAATCCAACCAGAATGCCACCATCCAAGACATCAAAAGGCGCAAATGGGGCTGGGTAGGACACACCCTGCACAAACCAGCTGACACCATTGCCAGGCAGGCACTTGACTGGAATCCTCAGGCGAAGAGGAGGGATATGGGAGACCAAAGCAGACTTGAAAAAGAACAGTAGAGAGCGAGGCAAAGGACATCGGAACCACATGGGCTCAACTGAAGTGGGGTTGCCCTATACCGGGTCTGCTGGAGAGGTGTTGCTGCGGCCCTATGCTCATCGAGGAGCAACGATGACTAAACTAAAACTAACCTTACTGGTGTTGAGCGATGTTTGGTGAATGTAATCAGTAATCCACCCGATCTCATTTTGAGATTGTAGAGAGGATTTTTGCGTGCGATCGCGAAAACCCTGCCGAACCAAAACACGCTTGTAGGCAACCCGCCTTGACCTCGACCCCAGGTCAGTCTAGATGGAGAGGGGTTATCTGCGCTGCCATGGATTGCAGCTCATGCGTACGAATCCTGGCTTTCTGCGCTCGCCAAACTCCTATAGTTGTCTTATCCCCTTATGCCAAGAGCTGAAGTTTATTGCCATCGGTTCTGACATTTCGTTGTTCGATCACTTGCATAGGACCCGCCAAAATTCGGCTGATAAATGAGCACTCACTAGACATCCACTATTATCACTGATAGAGCATGCACGCTTCTTTGTGGTTGTTAGGCTTCCCTTGGACCGGTCGCAGGAGAGTTCGAATTCCACCCGACTCCTATCCCAAAGTGCCAGCATGACCGTTTATTTATGAAGTATATGGGCAATGTTACATATGGGAAGGCAATTAGAAAACTCGTGCAATGTGGCCCACGACTGTTAAATCCCTTTATGGAATTAGACAGTGATACTGTTCTGTTCTCAGTCACAGCCGGAGAGCTGGCACAAATGACTCTTTATTCGTGCAGACGATACTCATATTTTTCTGTAACCTATGAGGGAATTCGGTTCAGATGTAAAGCCCGTGCGAAGTACTGATGCTCTGAGTCATCACTCGTTTCTTGCTAGAAACCGTGACCAGATAACCATGATTGCAAACCACTCGGGAAGATTAAATTTTGAGACTCGTCTTTTAATTGATGTTTCGTCCCTTTTTTTTCCGTATCTAGGTAATTTGATTTGCATGTGCCTGGAAGCTTCTGAGCAGGTGAAGTTTGGGCAGATGGGTCTAGATCGGTAAAGCGTGTAGTTTTGTTTTTTTTCTCCAAAAGTAGATCGGTTGAATGTATATATAAAGGGTAGTTTTATCTATGTGTTGTTGAGCGCCTGGGGCGATGAACACACTCTTTGGCTGCATCCCAACTTCTATGAAACAGTTGTTCTTGCTACTTGAGCCGCAAGTGTTTATCTTCCTTTCAACATACCACTTTTTTAAACATAGTTTTCTAATCCTGGGCAGTAAGTGTGGGCATATTTATGGAGCACAGTGGTGACAAGGTGTGGGCTCGTGGAAATACGAAAAATAAAATAATAAAAATAAAAATAAAAACTATTATAATTGTTGTTAGTGAACTAAGCCAGATCATATGGCCTGATCTCGACATCTTACAAAACCAAAGCGTCTGGTAATCCAAAGTGTCTTTCTGCTGGGTGAAACTAAACAGAGATCGTGCTCGTTGGGGTCTCACGTTAGCTACTTGACAAGAGTTCCTTGGCAGACGCCATTCTTCTAAGGAGAGTTATCAAAGGGAAGCAAGTGTTCCTGCTCACAAGAACGCTTGCACGCGCGCCTGTTTTCTCTCTCTCACTCACACAAACACACAAAGTTGCAACACTTCATCCCATTCCTGTAGACAGTATTGTGGGAGTTTCAGATTAAATAAAAATCTTTACTCGAAAAGGTCTCAGGTTAATAACATTGTCATTGATTGATACAGACATACCTGACGTCAACAGTAGGAAAGACTTGGAGCATATGATCTCAGCAAGTAAAGTGGGGCATCCACCCTGTTGAACAAGCAGACAGGTGAACCGGCCCCTTGACACTAAGACACTTTAGTGGAAATTAGCACGAGAGATGTTAAGATTCTGCCCAACTGTCGCTTGATCTCGGTCTGTGTGAGAATTACTGCTGGACTATGTCTGCCGCTACTTATTGATTTAAAAATAGACCTACAATGATTGCAACGATCTCCAATTACTGAGTGAATGAAAAAAAAAACACAACTATTTTACTAAGCGGTTTTACTATCTTTCAGGAAAAACCGAAACATTTCGAAAGACGCAATCAATGATTTAAGTTATTCATCAATGTGTTGACGTCTTGCTGCAGTGGTTTTGCGTCCCCGGTGATGATCACGCTAGGGTGGCTTCTAATTTAAACATGAAAGCCACGAGAGGTAGCTGGCTATGGCATACTACCTCACCCTATCCGTAGGCCATTCAGCGAGAACGAGGTGAGGCTCCAGTAAATGGTGTTTCGGAGTGTGTGTGTGTGACAGATAAACAAAGGTGGGTAGGCTAGAAGGCGGCCTTGCTGGAAACTATAGCTACCTAGCACGTTGACACTTGCGGTATTTTCAAGCGAAAAGCTTTGAAAGATAAAGGTACTTCTGTGGTGTTTCAAGAAAGTAATCAGTGTGAACAGTGACAACTGAAAAAGCTGACAGCCAAGACGTGCCGCCACAGGTGTACGCTAGTTTGTTCAATTATACATTCTGCTCAACCAAGGCCAGGAAGTGTGTCGCGCCGATCCTTTCTGTGTAGCCATTCACACAGCGTGTATCGGATCGCGGGCAAGCAGACAGTAGTTTGATTTACGAACAGGAGGGGAAAAAATACTCATACCAAAAAAAAAAAAACTAGACACATCTGATAGTAATGACTTGTTCGGGCGACTGGTCAAACAAGTTTGCCTGTGCAGGATTGCTTCATGTTTCTGCGCCAGGAAAAGAAGACGGAATCTGTGTTTCAGTTTGGATCGTCTGCTGATTTCGTCACTTTGTTCAAAGCGTCAACAGTGACGATCGCCTCTTCTTTCAGGGAGTTACGATAATCGAAGCCGAGCGAGGACCAGAAAAAGAATGTTTGTGGGTTTTGCTCAGGCATGGCGATACTAATTTTTGTATGTCCTGTCCTGGCATATTGATTTAATCAGGAAGTGCTCATGTTTATCAGCAAGCTACAAGAGAAACTGCTAGCACTCCATCGCGGCAGAATATTGTCGTGAGTCAGCCTGTTGCTTTTCATCTGTAAAATCAAAGACTTTAGCGTTGACAGTACATAAATTTCAAAGACTTACAAAGTAATGATGGTGCTGACAAGTCACTTAATGCTTAGAATCCATATTATGGGGACAGAAGATAAAAGATAAATTTAAGCAGATTATAGAGGCTGAAGATCGACTTTGCCGAAATCAACTAATAGTATTATCTAGTGTAATAAATCTCCATATATGTATTTACACATACATTTTCACTGACTGGACACTGTGAAACTGAGTGCTACAGCCACACCAAGGCTGGAAAAGTGATATCTGTGATGTACTTTTCCAACAGCTGAAGATTCAGTCTCATCTCGTATTTATTGAAAGCATTTCAAGAGGATTACAAACAGAGCATCATTCTGTAAGTGGCGAATTGGTTCAATACGTTGTTGCATGGCAGATGGGTTAGAAGGAATGCAATGCTTCCTTATTGTGAGCAAGCATGGAGTGTAGCTGTTCTAGTTCTCATCATGGGCTTGGCTACCTATGTGTTGCTTCAAGTGCTGCAGGTGAGAATGATATGCTTACTTATTAGCTTCATGAATATTTAGAAGTGATTCACTAAGAAAAAGATTGATAAACATTTTGTGGTCCAATTTGTTACAGTTGTTTTGGAATTGGGGATTGTGCATTTGTTATAACTCGTTTGGCATGGCATGTAATAAGTATTAAGAAAGTATGTACTTAGGAGGAAAAAACCCTACAAGTGATTCCATTATGGATATTAGACTTCAAAGCAATATTAACACAGAAATATGATGATATTTCAAAGGCCTTTGTTTGTATTTTGTAATCCACAGCATTTCTGTCCTGACTTATAACCATCCTAAGAATGTTATGAGCCTCATTATGGGGTGCTACATTCTACATTAAAAAATTGGGAAATTGGGGAGGGGTGAGGGTCTAGTGCGTAAAATGCATGGGGGCTTTTGTGTATTCTTTGTATCATGAGGGATTATGTGCTGTTTTACTACTTGACATATGTAAATGAATATTGTGATCCACTGTAGTAACCTGTGCTGCATGATTTTAGTTTTCATCAGTGAATTTTTGGTTCATTCTGTACATTTCAGTTTAATATATAATTTATTAATACTAGAACACTCAGTTCATCATGGATGAGGCTAAAAAATTTACTTATCAAAAACGAATTTAACAAAAAAATTAAAAGAAGCAAGTTAAGAGTACTTTAACAAAGAAGAAAGAATTAGTGGGACTGGATTTTTGAAGACAATATCACAGATTTTTGTTCTGCATGTCAGGCTGTTACATTTGTTATGCAGCTTTGTGCAGCAACTTTCATGCTGTTAAAGATCAGTCAAGCCAGATGGTATCATGAAGGAACTAGGATTAAATTGTTTTAAGTTGTAATGCAGCATGTGGAGATATTAAGAATACTTTCAATTTTAGTTTAATTTCAATGTTTATTTATATTAGGAGAGTACATCAAAACCATGTGATTAATAATGTACTCAGATAGCTTGAATATACAGCAGTCATGCGACACAGTATTTGCAAAAACTCTAAAGAACAGAACTCCGTCCTCTGTTCTGTTTAAACACAGTTGTCGTCAGACGGCGCATCGTTGTACCTGTACAAGCACCCTTGTGTCAAAGTTGAGCTTATTGTGCAACTAAACGCCACGTTCAAGATGGCGGATGTCATTAAACCTTGTGGACACTGCGCGTGGGACGAGTGGCTGTGGCGGGATTCTGTTCTGTACACAAGAAGTACAGTTTGCTAGCACTCGTTCTGATTTAGCTTGCTTTGGTGGGCTTTGGAGCGTAGATTGCAACCGTTGGGTACGCAGATATATATATATAGTTTTTGAAAAAGTTCATGCATGACCGAACGTTATAGCTGAAGCGCAGGAGGGATCACCAAAGTGTAAACAGAGAAGGGATTATAAAAAGTAGTTTTGGTTTTCATTTCATGTGGTAAGAAAAGTGTTAATAGGTAGGTAAAAAGAACTTTGCAGTTACATGCTGAATGGATATTAAAACTAACGATGGGCTGTAACTTTTAACTGTCTTTATCAGGACAAAAACAGCTGGAACAGCTTTCGTCAGTAAAGTTCCCATGCATATCTACTGATGTTTCTCTTGGCGTTTTTGTCGAGTCTGAAACCCTTTCAGATACGTCTTTCAACGCATGCAACGACCCTTCCTCCACATCCGTGTTTTTCAAACCGTTTCCCTTACGCATGTCATATATACGGCTAGCTCGACTTTTGACCTTTTTTTCCTAGGGCCTGGGGCGGGGGGGGGGGGGGGTCGACGCAGTTATGGAAACGCCCGTTCTTGTTGTGCACGGAGCGTGTGCACTGATTTAACGAAAAGAATTGACGCACGCCTTCTACCCACTCCCGCCAGCACTAATCAACAGGTGACCCAACTGTTTTCGTGTCTTAACGGAATTTTAATCTGGGCAGTCAAACCCATCAAGAGGTTTTGACATTGATTGTAAATTTATGGAAGCTTTGAAACGCTGAGCTCACCCCCATCCCAGCCCCCACTCTCTCTCTCTCGTGTGAGAATTTAAGATGTTGCTGACAGGGCAGGAGTTGGGTTAATACTGCAGATGATTGCAGAACAAGCAAGACTGTGGACTGGTTTTTTGGGTTTGGAGGTATTGCAGAGAAGTAGGGGGTCTTGACGGGCCGTTTTAGGGAGGGAAGGTCTGAACGAAAGAGGATTTGTGTCGATCTAGTGGAAGAGTTTGGGTCAGAACGACCCATTACATGAGAAATCGATAGGACCCAGACGTCACTGGACCCTCGACCTCTGCACACTCTCAACTCGTGAGAGCGCGTGCATAATGAAAAGCTGGTCGTATTCGAGTGGTGTGACAAATACTAGCACATTACTACAAAGTATTCAGAATTAGGAGGCTTGTTTTTCTTCGATACACTCGTGGATGATGGCCCTGTAGTACAAATGTTGGTACCTTTGAACACAAACACTAGCGCGCAAACATTATTGTAAAATTATTTTGAAAAATTGGAATCTGGGATGGTGTATTACTGTTTGTGTTACCTTTCCTTTTTCACAAAAGGGCGAATAAATTTTCGTAAATGGTCGTTACGTTCAATGTTATTAATTTAATTCATTCCATATATTCACATGGGAAAGATACAAATGCTTATGCACCACACGTTAGTCGTTGTGACGCACACACTAAAAGAAACGTTAATGTAATGGGGCTGAGAAACAGCGAGAGATTTTGACATTCACATGCTGAGTTTTTTTTTATTTAATATGATGAAGCAGCAGGAAAGGCCTTTGGGCGTGCCGAGATCACGTGGTCGCTAAGACTGGGTGTGCTGAACACAGCAACTTCTAGAAGGGGAAGACGCCGTGACCGATCTGGTTTTGACACGGCGTGCCCCAGCGTTGTTTAGCTTACCGCAGAAACTGCAGCATGTTCCTGTGACAGCTCGTGACCTTTGGCAAATAGGAGCTTATATATATATTAGTAATAGAATCAAAAGGATTCATACATCTGATGTCAATAAAACAAAACTGTTAGAAGATGGATTTGGAAGTCGTCAGAATGTTTAGGAGAACGCCTTCCCACCAAAGTCAAACACTCGTCAACATTTGACCACATTTTTTTCTCGTCTTGGCTGCTAGAAAATAAGTCCATCGCCCTGGCTCATAATGCAGTTTAATTAAAAAAAAAACAAAACCACGGCTGGTAATATGCCGTCTTCAACAGAGGACACAGGTCATCGCTAGGCTGTAGATGTATAGTTAATGTGTTGCAGTCAACGAAACTGCTTTTGTTTTACGATCGTTTCAGCCGCCAAGTTAGCGATCGCCATCCAAAACGGTGATGGATTGTCTAGTGATCTGTCTGTGGGCAGACTTGTATCACATGATGTCCAGTGTTCTGTGGGCATATTTACAAGCACATGTCGCCCAGTGTTTTGTGGACAGACTGCACATGTCCAGAATTCTGCAGGAAGTCTTACAGCATATGACATCTAATGTTCTGTGGGCAGACGTAGAGCATAATTATGTTTTATGGGCATGTTTGCTGCACATCGTCCAGTGTTCTGTGGACATGTACATTTTCTGAGGGCAGATTTACAGTGTATGTTGTGGACAGACCTGCACTTCTAAAGACAGGCGTGCGGTGCCTGTTGTGTGTGGTTACTCATGCGTTGCCTGCTGTCAGAGCGGTGAGGCAATGGCGTCTCAAAACTCGTCAAGCAGTCAGCGATGCAGCATTTATTTTGGGATAAAAGGCCGTTGACATTTAAAACCGTTGTGCTGTGTTGACAGGTCTAACGACATCGTAGTGCCAAACTTAGGTACCGACCTTCAAGGGACAGACGTTCCTTACCTTTAACTGTAGTCGTGTTGGCGAGAATCGGATGTTGCTTTTAAAAGCGAAAATGCTTTGATGTGGATGCTTAAAATAAACATCATAGGACACAAAGCTGTTATACTGTAATGGCACTAAGGAGTTAACTGTATTTACAACCATTTGGCTAAGTACTTCATTTTTGCTTTGTAAACAGCAAATCACGTTCGCAGTGGATCGTGTACATGATAATCTGTTTAGCAGTCATTTTTATATCAACTTTCCTTTTGCTTATTTATCACTTTATTTGCCTATTATTTTTTTTTTTCATTTCACTCAACCAATTCCCATATAGCATGGTTAAAGTTCACCGTGTACCAAAACTGAGCATTCGGAAATTGTAGGTTAGTGCAGGGGTCCGTTAGTGGCGGATATGTTTACGTTATGTTATGATTCATCGGTCGTGATCGTTGTCCTCTCTCTATATATATACACATGTATATAGAGTCAAAGTACTTGTGAAAAGTTATTATACCGAGAGTCTTTATTAAAGTACTTGTATTAAAAAATAATGTAAGCTTCACAGTAGAATTGACCTCGATTTATTTCACCGTCCTTTATACAGCTTCATGACAAGATTACATGTACTTGGATTTCTTTTTCTGTAAGGAGACGCCCAGATACTTGCGTTGTGTAGACGACACACGTAAGCCACGAAAGATTAAAATGAATTATTAGCGAGAAAGCTCTCGTTTAGTCGTGTATTCGGTTTCAAATATTGATTCATGGCCTTTATGAGTCAAGGCCTGTGCACTTACTATAAGGCTAGAATGACAATGACAATTCTTGACAATGACAATTCTTTATTAACGAGGGGTAAAATAAGCAACTGAACGCTTTTTTCCACTTAGCCCTCGCAGGGAAGGAAATACTATATAAATTGTGCATACTTATTTGCTCACAAGGTCACCAGGAGTTGGTAGGAATTAGAGGGCATATCTTAACCTTGTAGGGGATTTGTTTTTATTTTTTCCTTTCTCTAGCTAATACATTGTGCATATGTTATATATCATGCAGAATGTCATTTGGTAGATGCGCTACTTTGTCCGGTGTATGTGCTTATAAAGTGCTTAGTTTTTCAATTTTTTAATACTTTTCCCTAATATCATTTTTTTTCTTTTTCTTTTCTCTCTTTATCTCGCTCGCCCATCTATTCCGTTTTTAAATAACTGGCTCAAACTTGTTGCAAACGCCTCTTCTAACCTGCATCTATAACATTCATCACATTCTGCGCTGAAAACTCTCTGCTGACATAATTAGTTTAGAAAAATAAACTCTGCAAATTCTTTACGAACAAAGTTTGCTGCAAGCTGTGAAGAAAACAACAAAAGCACACGATTTATTAGGCTAGGAGTAAAATGAATATGAGGAAATCGCTTCAATGATCTTTCTAACTTTTTATTGTCTTTTTGTCAGGTCTTTAGCGGCAAACTAGTTTGTGCACGGAATCATTTATATAAGCACAAGTTAATTGAAGGAAGGTGGTGGGAACGACTTGGCAGTCTGTAAACTCATTACGTAAGAATATTTGTTGTTTTTTAATTCTGATTTTGATTGGGAGTCACTGTGATCCATTGTTAAACGGTTGTTACACAAAGATCAAGTTTGTAACGTTTCTAATATTAAAAGGTTTTATTACTAAAACAAGCTTTTTCAAGATAGTGGCTGCTTTATGAAGAAATTGTTTAAAAGGATGACCAGAGGTTTTTCAGTAGTCAAGACGACCTTACAAGGTCTATCCTGCTAATTTAGCATACAGTGGTAGACGCGAAGATACAAAAAACAGATTAAACAGAACCAGCTAACATCAAATCAACTGCCGCCAGAGTTTACTCAACGGACGCGAACCGTCGTCGGCTGTCGATTACATTGAGCAACTTTTTTCCCCATCAAGCCTGACCTTTTCCTCTCACAGGAATTTTTTTTTTAAACCCGAACCCAAGTGTAACTGTATTAGTGCAATTGGTAACCACCCCACATCGTCGAGTGTGTTTTGGAGAATAAAGGTCAGTAGACAGGTGGTGGATAAACTACATAAAGCTGGACAGTTTGTAGAACCTGTATGCTCTCTCTCACACGTCCGTTTCTCCACTTGTCCTTGTACTTCAAATGATCACAGATTACAAGACTTGTGAGGTCTCCCCACCCACCTCATTTTTCACACATACACACACAAATGTTCTTTCACAGTTAAACGAAATGGTTAAGCTAACATTATTGCATATTAAAATGTATCAATAGCGCACGACAGTTAAGCTCAATTAGCATTAATATATTTACTATTAACCTTAAATTTAAATGCTTTGTACAGAAAACAAGATCAGCTACATTTTAACGATTCTGCACACGTGTCTGAGGGTCGGTCTTCTAAACCGGGCAAAATAAAGACAAATTGGGTCAGCATATTGACCTAAGTTCCAATGTCCCAAACATTAGCTTAAGAAATCATTGATTTCCGGGACATACTACAATGTAAACATACTACATAACAATTTGGTCGAAAGTTCAGTGTCATTTGCTCCCTTAAACAAGAAGGACCATAAGAGAGAGAAAGAATGTAAGAGAGATAGAGAAAGAGAAGGAGTTGATGAATCTCACCTGACGCCTCATCAACAAATTCTCATCCATCTTAGTTTTCTTGCCTTTAGCCAGGGTAGACTCTGTTTCAGTGACATATTTGCAACTTATCCTTGAGCAAGCTGTTTAAGCTGTTCATAAGAACAAATCTTGGTTTAGTAAACAAAACACTTTTTAATAGAGAATAGTTATGAAAAGGAAGTTTGTTTTGTAGTTTGTGCAGTGACATTTTTACTTTTTTTTAAACAGAACTGTTTGCCATTTTGAATGGAAAGAACTGGCCAAGAGAAAAAGAATGTTAAGTTCCTTAAGTTAACAAATGGGGCTGGTACTGAAGCAAGACTTAACAACCAGCATTCCAAACTGCTGCCTGTAGGAAGGGTGGGCTTTTTATTTGCACTGAAACATCAACTATAAAGCAAAACATTTATTTTAGTTACTGCATTTCAGTGTTTTCATTATTCACAGCTTAATGGATTTGATTCTGACAGTAAGAAACTTCTTTTTAAGCTTAAATCTATGACATTCTCTACTGGATGTTGACAACATGTCTCTTTTTTAAAACTTTAGCTCAATTAATATATGTCTTGTGTAAACACCGCTTATGTGGGACGATAGATGCGTATTTATGTTCACAATATGGGATTTTTATGGCTGAAGAGAAGCTAGGCAGTTGACAAATGAAATATTGCAGATTTCAGTTAGCTTATTTACTATCCTGTGACCTCGTATCTGTCAGGTGTGTTCCTCTTCTTGCTATGCTTGAAAGGGTAAAGTGCTTCCACTTAAAGTTGATTTTGTAATACCGGTGTGATCATGCATCATAGCCTAATATCTACTTCATGCACATGTTTATGATTTCTATTCATTTGCATGAATGTGCAGGATTGATTTTAAGGAAAGATTTATTAGGTATTATTGCATAAAAATCTTTTTTGCCAGCAATAAACTGGGTCTTTTTCAACAGATGGAGATACTGCATTGTTACCATTTCCTCTGGTTTATGTGAACAGTTTCCCTATCTATAGTTCTCAGTGACATAATGTGTATTTTTGTTTATGTGGTTACTACAGACCTTAAACAGTTTAAATAATCTCAGGAGGAGTTAACTATTCTTGGATGTATGGAGCACCAGGCAAGGATCCATGCCTGGCAGGATAAAATCGCATGATAGATATTGTCTAGTGAGAAGAGGTGACAGCCGATTTTGAATACTCCAAGTGCTTCTGGGCTAATCAGACTATCGAATTTGCCCCACGAGGTTATGATCGGGACTGTAGTGGGATGTAAATATGCAAATAGGGAACACACGTACAGGAAGAGACAATAAAACATGTGACAAGTGCCTCATCTGTGTCTGCTTTTCCCTAGATGAGTAAGATAAGGAACGATGTAGTGCACTCAAATGTACTTCATCCAGACGACACCGCCTCTCTGTTTTTTTAGTTATGTTTAGTTCGCATGTTCATAAGTCTTGATGTCTCTTGTCATCTCCCAGCCAAACGCTTATCTTGGGCAATCCTTGTCTAAGTTTTCTGAAATTTTAGTTTTTTGTTATGGTGGGCGATCCGGTGGCGGGACGGTTAGCTTCTGTGTAGGTGCAAGATTCACAGCAGTCGACATTACATTTTCTAGCAGACGGCCATCCAGTCTCATTCGGCTTTAACGGTCTCTATGATCACCATTTGTATCCATTTTTTTTTAGTGTTTTCCAGCACTATTCAGAGTATACTTATTTATCATTTAAAAAATGAAGTATTGCAATGTAAAACGAAGTTTTTAAAGGATACATTTAAGGAATTTATTTGTCAGTCTTCTTCTTTCTCCCTTCGTGTGTTCGAGAGAGCTGCGTATGGTGGAAAGAGAGAAGTTCGCAGACATTGTACATACAGGTCAGATAGTGTACGTCGAAGTCATTGCAATTCTCTGTGGATCCATAATTATCGCCGTCTCCACCGACACCTATAAACGTCTCAGATCGTTACCAGAACTGCGTGAACAGGACACAGTGGAATGGAAATGATAGCTGACAGAGCGTTCAGAGAGATTAACGAACATTAGCATGTAGTGACCGCGTAACCCAACAGAGTGGATGACACTGACGGGTATTGCTATGAACTAAAGCCCGGTAATTCCTCGGATAGTGGCCAGTAATCCTTCCTCTCTGATTCCGCGCTCAGCAGCGAGGCGGATGGAGGGAGGATCAGAGAAGGAGGAACAAAAGGAGGTCTGTAACACAAAGGAGTGCTATTATTAGTTGGCTTTATGATGCTTCACGCGGTGAGCTCAGCCAATACCAGCGCTATGGTTAGAGAAAAGATGAAAGGCAGCGGAAGAATACATTCTTTCGGGTTTGTTTTTTGTTGTTTGCTTTTTTCCTTTTTGGATTTCACATTTCGAACTTTAAAAGAAGTTAGCGCAGAGCTGAAATGGGATGAAGAGATGTTAAGCATGGCCTTTTGTTACAATGTAAACAACGAAGCGAGGCGCATGGACGACCTCCACATTTCAGCAGGACCATTCTCCGACATCTTGCGACCAGCACGTTCCAAGTCTTTCACGTTTTAGTGCAGTTCTGCAGTTCAGCGCACCTGGCCATTCCATTGAATTTACATGCTGCTATTTTTAGATAATTTCAGCACTCTGCAGGGACATTAACCGTTGTTATTTTTCCAGGAATGGACTCTGGATTCCAGAAATAGACACAGGCTCCAATAAATAAAATGATAATGAAACATAAAGTTTATCAAGTAAGTCATGAATAGACATGAATAATTCAACAGAAGAATGCAACAAATGTAATAAAAAGTGCCTTATATAGCACTTATATAGAAGTGTAGTAAACAAAGAACACTAAACTCAAAAACATGAGTACGGAAGAAATGAAAAACTCGGAGCTAGCCCCTCTCAAGCCATGTAGGCAAAGGGACATCGGTCTGTTAGAGGTTACAAAATTTCGTAACATATACACTGACACCCTAATGAAGCAGCATAGATGTTAACATGATAAACCAGACAGATTATGAAAGAAAGAGGTTGGAGAGATTCAGGCATCTACATCCCTGTGTATAAATTATAGAACATTTCTGTCAGTCTTTAATTGTTGGAAAGAATACTTTCGCCATGTCACATATGCTGAAACAGCACTGTAAGTCAGTAACAACATCCGGACTCAACTCTCTGGAGCTTTTTAATGCAGAAAACATAAATGCACAGAAAAAAAACACGAATAAACCTCCAGGTGAACCTGCACCTGCATTCATCCAGGTGGCGTCCGCTTCCGGTTTCACCTGCACCGCGATGCTCGCAGAATCTCTTATTTATGCGTGAATTAGTCACGTCTTTCTCGTCGGCCTCATCATTAAAAACCAACAAAAAAAAAGTATTTTTCAAGGATTTTAAAACATCTTTTGAAGGATAATTCGTGTCAAAACTTCCTGCGCTGAGAGGAGGCATGACAGACAACTGCGAAAGTACAGTCTTAACCGATTATAATGCCAACTCCGTCTGTTGCTACATTTTATGGCAGAACTGATTTTCTTCAGAGCTAATCCTATGGATCATATACACTCTTGTCTTTATCCTCGCCTCTCGCTCAAGATTTCTGTCAGACGGATAACGCCCCGTGACTGTATACTGATTTCTAGAGCTAGGCATCTGCCTGGGGGAAGAACAAAAGGTCAAATGTCATGTCACTGTGTTCTAATGCACGTACAGAGAGAGAGAGATGAGGCGCATGCTAGTATGGTTGAGGATTTGATGTAGAAGTTTTGATGATTATTTTCAGTTCTGGCTGTAGATGAATTATTTGTGCTGCATAAAATCCTAACGTTTGTTAGACGAATCTCTTTGCACTTGGGTTCATTTTTGTATATGCATAGGCCAGCAGAGTCTCAAGCACAATAACCTTTTCATCATTAAGACAACTTTTTTTTCACAGCTCACTGTGCAGGAGCTCTGGAGCATATTTCAAATCGTTTCTGAAGCACACAGCTCTGACATAAGTAGGAACTCCAGTGACATGAAAACTGCATTTATTTCTTTATGTGTAGTGAAGTTTACTACATTTTATATCCGGTGAAGCAGGTGCAGGTCTTCCTGAGCATTCCTTTTAACTATTAATTGCATGGCAATCGGTGATGTCCTGTCATAATGTGGAGAATGAGGAACAGCCTTGACCTGTAGTCGCCCTGTAAACCAAGGCAGATTTTGAAGTATTTCAGATCCCTTAGATGTTTCTATTATGCGAAGACAAAAAAGTAAATTAAAGAAATAGACCACAAAACTCACATACTTTTATCCTCTCCTCTCGTTTTCTTCTTCAAAATACAAAAATAATAATTTTTAAGCACACCAGGTGGACAACTTTATCATTTAACGACAAAGAAGGAACATGCCAACATATCCTCTATGGTGGCGAGGAATGTAAAGATGATAAGAGCTAAAGTATTGCTGTACTCCGTGCGAGAAATATACCCTTTTTAAAGGAAGCGCATTCGAGCAATATAAAAATCGTTCGAAGATGCATAATAAGCAAAACTGGAGCCGGAGACAGGTGAAAATGGCGTACGAATCTTTTCGGTCACTGTAATGAACCGCAGCTATGTGCCAAGTAATCAAGAACTGATAGTTGCGGATACGAGCAGAGTACGAGAAAGTATAATCTCCGCTGTTCAGCTTTTATAAAAAAATCCCACTTTTCTGTAAACATGTAGGTTGCAGAAAGGAGGCTATGAAAACAAACTTAGTCACGCCGCTTGAAACGGGAATAAAAATAATGAAAAATCACCTTGTGACATTTGCATTATGTAACAAACTAGTCTAGCAGGTATGAGTTTGTAGTACATTTATAGCCGTGTGGTTAGAGTGTTGGCGTCCGAATTGAGGCGCAGAGGTTCAATACCCGTGCAGCGCATCTCAGTTCTCGCAGTCGACCCAGCTGGCGGGAATAGGTACCTGACAACATATCACCATCCTCTCCTATGCTTATTTGTAGGATTTGTAGAAGCAGAAGAAAACTTCAACAGGTTCACGAAAAACAAAAGCGAAAACATCAGGCTTCCATTTTAGGAGATGTGCAATGTGGGATCGTTTTTCAACAAACCTGTATGGTGACGTTCTTAATGGACAGCGCCAGTTAGATGCAAGCGTACGTTTAAACTTAAATGTGTGATGAGAAGGAGGGGGGAGGGCAGTTTGGGGCTGGATGGTGGCATGGACTGAGTCACGCTGTGCTGTTGAGTCATCGTATTTAGCGGATGTTGCTGCCAGAGGCACGAGCTTGCGTACTCTTCCCCTTATACCGACATAAACGTCTTTTTAAAGTAAAGATGCACTTACCTGTCGTCACTTTGCTTGAGTTGCTTCCGGTGAAAGCAACGTGTTTCCCTTTTCAAGACAGGGTCGAGGGGAGATAAACTTCCGATTTTATGCACGCGCTGAGAAATTAAAGAAAAAAAAGCGTTTGCTTGGATTGCAGCTTGTTGAAAGCGTTACTTGGTTACGAGAGATTTTTTAATTTGTCATTTTTATTTACTGCCGCAAAGAAATTGAAAGTAAATGCAATGACCACTCAACGTTCTACATTTCAGTTTCTTTCAAAAACAATGCCTGCATCATGTGTTATATCCGAGACAAAGAAGGAGGAAGAGGTTGAGTAGAAGTAGCCGGAAAAAGCTAAGAATTTAATTTTTTTTATTTTGAGCTTATACTTTAAACAAAGTAAATCATCGCGTTTGTTGTGTTAAATGTGTATTTTACATCCGAAATGTATAGAGTTTTCCCCACTCTCTGGTCTAGTCCTCTCACACTGGAGTTTTGAGTGCAAAAGAGTCAAGAAATATGGCCCAGCGAGTAAACATTTCAATCCCCTCCCTCCTCACTGAAAAAAAAAAAAGCCTTCACTTCTCAGTGGTATCTCAGTCACCTGTTAGGCTTCGATAAAACAAAACTGAAGTGGCTCCTCCTCCCCTCCCACAGAGTAAATATAATGTGTATTTCAATCTTACATCAGAATTGTTTATTTTAAATTAGCGCAACGTCAGCAAGTCAGATGGTCACAGGCGGTTACACAAGGAAAGATAAACATTAGTTTTGCCCCACTTCTTGTGCGCTACGTGATCCTTTGAATGTTTGCGCTTTGGAAAGATGCGAGAAGAAAGGAGGCCGTCTTTAAAAAAAAAACTCCTTGTGATAGTGTTCAAGAGCAGACGGGTCAGAGAGGGGGTTATCCGAGTAGTAAGTTGGTGGTGGTGATGGTGTCGTGAAAACTGCCGCGGTTGCGTTGAGGACGTGTACAATCAATAGACACTTTGCAGCACGCCACCCACGCCCGTGAAAAAAGAGCGAATGGAGGGTTGCAAACCAGTTGTGGGAGTCGGTATTGTAGTCTGCATCAAGAGACCTACCCCGTCTCTCTTTCACCCTATTTTCTCCGTCTAGTCTCTCCATCATCAGCCCGACATTTCTGTCTCACCCTCCCGGACACCTGAGGAGGTATTCCCCTCGTACCTGTTCGTGCCCCTCGTATTCTAAAGGACACACACACTCACCATTTGTCCCATCAGCTGTAGTGCCGCGTGCACTGGGGAAAAGGTCACGCAGCGAGGTTCATGCCAAATCTATAAGCCTGTAACGTAGTGTGTCACTGGCCTTTTTTTTTTTTTAAATCGCAGTGGTTCTGTTTATCAGACAAAAGCAGGTGTGGGGGCAACGTGCACAGTTCGAAGGCACTGGTCGAGTTAGACGCGTGGTGTTAGCCGACAGGTCCTATGGAGGGCCACTTCGTGACGCTTGCCTTTCCACATGCTTGACTTGCCTGCAGCAACGTGTTAGGCCTTGCCAGGCGTGTGCTGTGTGTAGGACACGGAAAGGTTAGTGACTGTGGGAGCAGCATTTTTGTGGTTTGTTCACTTTTCTTTCTCATCATCCGTGGTCGCTGGTTTTGAAATCGTTATCTACCTTTCCAGCTTTATCTGGTGGCTCAGGTCTTCTTCACAAGCGACCGATATATCATGCCTCTCTCTCTCTCACTCTTTTCCTGTTGTTTGTTTCTCGCTCACTCATTCGTTTGTTCACAAGCGGTTGCTTGTGCTTTTGTTCCTCGTTTCATTCGTGAGTGGAAAGTGGGTGTGGGGTAGCACGCTTGTTGGCACGCATGCGTACTAATATGCGACCATATTAAGTGTTAAAAATGAAGTGAACATTGTACTTTCACAGACGAGAGAAACCTGGAGCGACAATAGCATTCATTAAGAATTCATTTTTGTGATAAAATCCTCACTTCCGCCGAGAGACACTAATGAGTTTTGTCACTCAGTTTAAAACGATAAATTTGCGCGTATGCATCTTTTGTTCGTGCACTAGCTAATTCAGGGCGTTTGAAGAAAAGGCTTAGTGAAGTGGTTAGCCGTTTTTTAGGTATATATATATTTTTTTAAAGAAACCATCTAATTTAATCTCATTCCAGAGGATTGAAGACGATCCTCTGGGGATTTGGTAAGAATTATTCGCCCACCAGTTTTGTCATATTGTGGCCTTCTTATGTGCTTCTGGTGTATTGATACCGTTGTGTTCGCCGTTCTTGTTGTGTTGTATCGATCTGTACATTCTCATTGCATAATCTCAGTCGCAATGCAGACTGTACACTGCAACGTCACGCTGACTCCAAGGGAACGGTCTTTTGTAACAAGACAAACGTATCATTTGTTGACGTCATCATAACCGATCCTTTTATGTTCCCTCGGAATACTGTTACAAAAGCGTTGTCAATTTCCTAAAGCAAAACTTCTATTGACGTAATTGCGCTTTCAAAATGGTGACTATATCATCACAAAAAATATTGTTTAGTCTGATATTTCGCATGGTCGTGAATGCTCGCGCGCACACACTCAAACACACCACTACGAGGAAAGGCTTTAGTAAGCGATGTATTTACTTCATTGCCTACGGAGAGCCATGTCTGTTTATTGGCACAGTAAGAAGTCTCATTGAAACCTTTGTGCACTCACAAGCTCTTGTGTGGTTTTCTTCTGTCATGCAGGATTGCACGACGTGGACAATGGCGGAGATTCAAAGGGTGTTTATGTGGTGTTGTAGTCTGTGTTGCACAGTCACAGCTTGAAAACAGTTTACGTTGTAACTGTGAAGGTTGGAAGCCTTGTAAGGTCGAGAAGCAGGTAGGGGTCGGTGGGTTGACTAGGGCCTCCAAAGACAGAGAGTGTGTGTGAAGTGTAATCACTCGTAGATGTTAACGAAAGCTGCTAATCTTGCTCTCAGTGTGGTGCAGGAGTGAACCCAACACCATCTGTGCACGCGTGGCCGCTATTAAAAATGCGTCTTTGCGCCTTCGACTTATGATGGGGATTTGATTGTAACATACAGCGAACTCGCCCCTCACCCCTCCCATCAACCATACTCTCACTCTTTTTCTCCTCCCTTCCTGTCTCCTTCTCTCCTCTTGCCTTGCCTTCTAGTTGCAGCAGATCTTCTTTGGTTTCAATATCAAGAAACATAGCTCCCCCTAGCTGAAGGTTCGTGATATTAGTTTCTGGCACTGGCGTAAAACACCAACAAACCCCTAGCCAAAGGACGAATTTAGGAAGTCAAATAGAGGCTCTTCCAGAGTTTTATTACTCTAAGACTTAGTCGCTGTTGAATTTCTGCGCTTGTCTTGGTTCCACTACTGCATCGAACGCCTGTTTGTGCCCTCGTCAGCACACTGCGCTCCGTCCAGCTCACTTCTTGCCTGCCTATTTATGTCATGCTGTTTTCTTTATATGTACACATATAAATGCCCCTCCTCAGTTTGCGACACAAATTGGAGCTTGAATTTTTTTTTAAACTTTTGACCAGATTTTAGCGTTTTCTTATGTAGTCTATATATTTTAGCACTACTTTTTCACTTCGAGTTCTGGCTTGCACAAAGTGTTAAAGGTCACATATCATTTATCTGCCTGTTCACCATTGTTTGCGGCTGGGCGGATGGGAGGAGTGCGTTGTGTGTGTGTTTATGGGAGAAACTATTCTTTGATTCTGCCTGCAGGTTAGACAACAGTTTCATTATGTCTTTATCATGTTCATTTTGTTGGCTAGAAGGCTGTGCACGGAGAAGCGGAAGTTACCAGAATGAAATTAGAACACAAACAACCATGAGTCTCTGCCAGAGCGCTTTTGTTCCGAGGCAAGATTTGTGCCACGCGGGGTTCTTGCCCCAGCAGTCAAAGAGCAGAGAGGTGGATCAGGTGTGCATGCGAAGTTGTCTGTTGTTGATAAGCCACAAAGCGAGAGAGCAGGTGGACTGACTTGGCTGCACAAAGCAGGCTAGGGCAAAAATAAACGGAGATTTCTCTAGATGGGCCTGAGCATCTCTCCCAAAGGGAAGTGAAAGCGGATGTTTAAAAACAAGCTGAATTTAAAACACATGGAGGTGCCTCTCGAGAAAAGCAGTTTTATTCTTTAAAACTTTTTAAAAAAAAACCTCCCGTCACTATTTTCTTTTTTTAAGAGAGATAGAAAATGTGTGTGTTTCAAGGATTTTATCGTCGTCTTTCCTATCAACATCGATTTATTTTTCAAAGATGAATCCATGCCACAATTAGAAATGGCAATGTTTGAGTCATTTTGTGAAGCCGGAAGTAAAAAAAAAAAAAAACAGTCGGCATTTCCCTTCCAAAAAATACCAATTTTCTTTTTTGCAGATGGCTGTTTTTCTCAGTTCAAAGTACATAGAAGTTAATGACTGTATATAATATATCAAGATATTAAAATATATATATTCAAATGTTTTTCGTGCGTTTTAAAATATTCGAATGTACAACGAGGGTGTTACGAAGAGTAGTGCCTTAATTTTTGTGCGGTCTTCATCTCGCTCCCCACGAAAACTCTAGTAGTATTGCAGGAATTTGTGTGTGAGAGAGAAGCATTTCTTCAACTGCTAACCGCTAGTTGTTAACCGTATACACCGTTGTTTTTTCACTTGCTTTTGTACTGTATTGTAGGACTGTATGTGATAAAATGATTATCTGTTCAGAAAATTGTTTTCCCACGCGCTATCACTAAGGCGTATAATACCATAATGTTAGAAAATGCTGCTGTTGCTCATCCACAACACATGCACAGTATTAGCTAGGGCGTGTCTTGCTCGCTTTCCTCCCTCGCCTCCCTCTCCCCATTTCAAAAAGAAATACCTGTGAATAAGCAAAAACAAATTTAAAAAAAACAAAACAAAAACAGAGCCCCGCTGTCTAAACAGGAAAGAAACTTGTGTTAAAATTAGACCGGAAGGACAGAGGCTCGACAGTCTTGCGCCTTCCCATGAGTCATTTCACACACATACTTCATTGTTGTTGCGTTATTTATGGTGATTTGTATTCACTCCGTCAGGAGAAAAGAGTGGAGATAATGGCTGAAACTGAGAGAGAAACAGTCTGGACCGAGAATGCATGTCGGAAATGTACCATCCTATGTAGGCTAAGTTATTGTACTTTGTTGTTGATGCTGCTATTTTTACCTCTCGCGAACTTTATCTATTAGAATTTGATAGGGAAGTGAATTGGTGTTTGGTTATGGCTTTGATAGATATAAGGAAAACCTTGAAAAATATTTTGCTTACCACGCAGAACGGTCATACAATCCCAATTTTAAAGATTTGTTTTCCATTTACGTCCGCCCAGTCCTGAAGCAGCTGGTACGCGCGCGCACACACAAGAGAGATGGCATGGGCACGATGCTCCAGTTCACGTGTGTCGCCAGCAGGCTTTTGCTTTAAACTGAAAAAGCTGTTCATTTGGGGCTCTCTGACAAAACTTGTGTAGCCGATGTTTTAATAGAATAAGCAACACATTTCGTTTTTGGCCAAAATTTTTCTTAAGTGTATTATTAAATAGATTGACGCTATTTAGAGAAATGTACATTTTTCATGAACTGCATTCTTTTCATATTCCCAGTGTACGGTATTTTTTTTTTTTTTATTTTTGGTCGATAACCGGTAATACTCAATACAGAATATGTACAACCTATTTGTCAAATAATGATTCGTTCAACAGTAGGTAAACACCTTTTGCTCGTACAGTTAAAACTGTATGAAACTAAACAACAGTACCAGCCTGTCCGTTCACCCAGTCGCTATTCCACCCAACCTAGGGAACCTTTGACCACAGAGCATAGGTTCCCCTCGGAAGTCAATCCCTGTGGGCCCACTCAGACAGACGTGTGATCAGACGTGCGACAAGACCTAGTCATTGTGTTACCACTTGTGTGGAAGCTTTGATTGCTCTGGGATGCACGGAATCTCACTAGTCCGACGTGCTGAAATGATCCCAAGACAATCAATACATCGACGACAACCTGTCAGAATATAGTCTGCGATTTCTTAGGTGTCGCAGACCAGAGCCCTGGTGTAAGTTGGTTTAGTGAGAGAACGACAGGATTTCTGTTTCCGAGGAACATTAGAAAGAGTCACTGCAATTAGTTGAAACGGCATCTGTCTCTTCCGCACGACTACAACTACTACAACATTTGTCCCGAGGACAAGTCGTGTGCTTGTTAAGGACAAGGAGGAGAACGCCTCTCGTCTAACTCATCGCTAACAACCTCCTCACTGCTTCGAGGTCGTTCCTGCTTTATCGCCGACAGCTGTCCATGTTCGATGTAAACAGGTTGATCCAAAGATAAAAGTGAATCCGTTTAGCAATCGGAATGGTGAGGCATTACAATTTTTTCCTTGTTATTAACTGTAAGTTTAATGTGTTTTCGCTGCATGTCGGCTCGACAGTCAGTTCCAGGGGGTAAAGATCGCCTGGCTGTAAAGATTTTGAGCGCGAGAGGGCGAGTAAGTTGTGAGAGAGCAAGCACATTCATGTCGCAGATTTCGGGTCAGTCAGTGGCTGGGGGACTTACTGGACGCTGTTACTAGACTGCAGTATTCCTCCACACCGTCTCTTGCACTGTTGACTCGGTCAGCTTAGTTGTTCATTTCGAAATTGTTCTCCATCTACTCCTCGCCTCTCAAGAATAAACAAAAATTTTAAGTTTTTCTAATTTGGATTCTGTCATATAAAAAGTGCATAGTTTATGTAGGGGTGGGGATAATATTGTTTTTGGGGAACGGTAAGCTTAAAACCCGTAGCCAGAAACTGTATTCATTAACACCGACGTCAAGTACAGAATAACGGCTAAAACGTCAGAACCCTTCACTCCTTGACAACTGCCTCGTGTCAAACTGTCGCGTGCTTTTCGCGATCGCGCGCGAATGACAAACACGGCGATCAAATTTGCTCAAACGTCAACCTCTGGAGCGCGATGTGCGGCATGGTCAAGGCGTGTGCCCTTGTCCTCCCTCTTGCCTCCCTGTCATCGTCATACTAGCCTGAGCGTTACACTTCTCTCTTCACATCGTCTGCTTCATACCAACGTAGACGTTACACTTCCCTCTTCACTGCTCGTTACTTCATACCATTATAGGTTTCTCTCTTTTTTTCGGCTCTCATACCAACGCAAGCACTATAATTCCCTCCCGTGCCTTCCTATCCGCTTCATGCCAACGCAAGAATTACATAACCCTGCTTTCGGTCTTTTTAACTCAGTGAGTGAACGAGCGACTGTTACTTGAAAAAAAAAACAACCTGGCGCTACAAGGCTAGACACTTGGTGTTGCCAGGTAGGAGGTACCAGTCTCAGGTCAGCCAGACCCTCTTCTTTTCTTGCAGTCTTTATCTCAAGGTTTAAAATTGTACCGCATTGAAAAGCAGACGGATATAAACTGTCAAATGGCAATAAAAAAGAAACTTTAAGTGTGTAGTAATAAAAATACCACAAATTCTACCCAGAAAAAGGGTTTCTGTCGTTTCCCCGAACGCGCGCTAACTGGTGTTCACTGCTTGCTGAAAGAGGACTTAATTCTTCTTCCCGGTGCGATCCTTTAGTTCTCGGTGTGCGGACATGCACATACGAAATATCAATGTCCAAAATGGTGAGTCACTACTGAAAGTGTCAGACCTTTTTTCCGTACCCTGTGACTTCAGCAAATAAAACCATGGAGTGCATATAACCTAAGTCTCTAGATGGTACGCATAGAGACTATTATTAGCGGATTGGCGAGGTTTGCATTTGTGTGCTTTTGAGAAGTGGGTGGGGGGAGGAGAGAGAGAGAAAGAGCATTAATGTAATACCTGTCAATATTATAATTTATATATTTGTTCACAACACGACAAACACTGCCCAGGTCTGCTTGGCTTATCGTGCATGAAACTCTGTTAATACAGTATGTATATATATAAGAGAGCTAAAAGGTTTTTTTAATTAAATTGGAATTTCTTGCAAATTCGTGTTTGTTTGACATTCTCTCATACGTGAATCTGTACACGAATAATGAAAAATACAAACTCAACATTTTTTCCACGCAAACATTTGCCAAAATTGTTAGACTTTCTCCAGTGTCTAGCTTAGATGTCCTTAAGAGTGAACTTCGTTGGGCTGAAAAGTTATTCCTATACAATATGGGTGCGTGCGTACTTGTTTTTGCTTTTATGTAAATTTTCAAACCTTCCATTGAACATCTTTTTGGCATTTTGTTGACAGGTACTGGCCGGAATCTCCGAGCAGGAAGAGCACAGTTCACAGGACGACATCCGTTCTGTTGCATCGTCATCACACACGTCCCGAAGCCTCCAGGCCACCCCTGAGAAACAGCGAGATCCTTCTCGGGAGCGCGATCCCGTCGGCACCACCCGTTCCCGTCGCAGACGGACGACCAGGCGAAGCCTCAGTCTCCCTACTGGGTCGTTGTCGTATGGCGATGTGAAAATTACCTATCGTGACGGTCATTTCGTCACCGAGCCCATTGCCGTTGCTAGTGCTGGTGGTGATCGTGGAGAAGGATGTGACGAGAAAGTAACAAATGCCAAGTATGAGCGAAGTGGCAGCGACACCACAGCAGTTCTGCGTGGAAGCTTCATGAATATTGGTTCCCAGGAGGAGATGAGAGAGGAGATCTTCTCTTTGTTGGAGCGGGGATTCTCTACCGAAGATATCACGCTCTATTTCAGCCACTACTTGGACTGGAATTCCAACCACTTAGGCAGCAGCAACAGTGACTCGGTATCAGGATCACAGTCAGGATCCACCCAGTCTCTCACCACTGCTGGTCTGGTGTCGTCTCTACCACGGAGATACCGCACTCGTGATGGGGCTAACCGGCCCATGTCTGTGGATGGGTTTAAATTGTGGGAGCAGATTAGTCAATCTGAACAGAACTTAGCCATGGAAGGAGTGGATGTGGTACCTGATGGTGTGAGGAAGCGAAATAACAGTTTTTGTGAAGCCATGGAAACCATATCCATGGTAGACTCTAGTTCCCTCAGCCAAGATGTCTGTGATGGGGGAGAAGTAAGGCTTCATAGACAAAACTCAGAAGAACTGAGAACAGACAAAAATAAGTCACAGAGACCTGGTTTCATCCAGAGAATGCTTCAAAAGCGGAAGTCTTTCTCAGAGAAAACTAGCAGCAGCAAATCACAATCTCAACAGAAAGATGAAGGATCTGCCGTGTCAGCAAGGAAAGAAGCCAGAGAACCAATCACTAGGAAAGTTTCCATAAAAGGAATTTTCAGAAGGAAGAATTCCACCACAAGCCTAGACTCCAAGAAGGATCCTGATGAACCAGGAAGTCCTCCCATAGCTACCTTCATGAATGATGATGATATTGGGGCTATGAACTCTCTTCCGGGTTCCCCTGTGGCATCTACGCTTTCTCGGAGAGTTTCTTCTGACTCTCAGTTCCAAGTTTTAGTGAAGGAGAATTCCAGAGTACAACAGATCTATGCAGTGCAGTGGATCCCTCAATGGCAGTGACCAGGAAGGAATCTAGACGACGTCAACCAGGTCAGCGAATGTCAGAGCGCTATTCTGGGGAATACAGTTTGTGTGAATTTGATATTGCCTCGGACTGTCGGAGTTCAGAAGATACATTGACGCCTCTCTCTACCTCTCCACGGTCAGCATCTCCGTCCAGTGCATCCACAGTGACCTTGGAAGGAGACATGTCTCTGTTGAATAGAACATTGGAAGGGGACACGACCTTAACAGACAGTCAGGATGTGGTGGAATATGGCCGAGAAACCGCAGGTGCTAGTCACATAATGATGCAAAAGCCATCTCTGCCAAAACAGGAATATTCCAAACTCGGTATGATCATGCGTGGAGAGATAACTTCCAGTAATAGTAATGACAGTGGCATTCAGCATGATGTCAACATAGGATCTAGTGAGTCATTGAAGGTGAGCCTGGTGATCTTTTTGTGACTAAGAATACATCTTTTTCTCTTAAGCTTTTTTCTTCTTTGAGAGCTTTTCAAGGGCTTTTGCTGGAAGTCACTACTATATGAGAAATGTGTGCTGCAGAAAATTTGTTTAGCTTCGAAATGATCACGTGAATACTTATTTTGAGCATAGTCATTATTCTTAACAAGTTGTAATTGTGGATATAGATATGTTAATCATTTGAAAGAATGAACTTTGATTACAATTTGCTTTTTTTAAATTGATTACAGTTTCAAAAGTACATTTAACGTCCGTAGAAAGCACATGCAGATTCTTACACTTTCCATATAGGTTGAAGACTGAATTTTCATCAGAAAAGAATGGATTTTATCTGGCAAAGCGTGTATTCCTTGCTTCCCTTCTTCCCTTGGGTTGAATAGTTTTTCTTCTGCCATAAGTTAAAATATTTGGCCTTCAACAGAGACTATTAGATATCAAAAGGGATCATTTTCTCCAACATTTTGACCTTAAGAGTTAAATTGTGAGGAAGAAAGATCAGAAGAAATGGGGAGGATGTGGAATAAATGAAAACAAGTACAATCTCAACTACCACCCACCCAACAGTTACCTTGCTACATGAAGGTGTCAACAAAGAGGGTAATGGGTCCTAGGGCTAACTCTGGGGGAAACATTCCTCTACTTAGTGTGGCAAGAGGCAGGGTTGACAAGATATGTGGCAAGATAGAGAGTTGAGACTGTATGAAGAAAGATACTGCAAAAGAAACTAAGGGAATATACAGCAATTATGTTTATGTAACTTATACATTCTGTTTGTGTGTGAGTGCTTGCATACAGATGTGTATTGTGTTTGTACCTTCTTCTGTGACATAAGTAGATTATAATATCATATCAAAAAGGCAGAGTTTGAAAAATACTTCTGAAAAAAGAATTTTATCCATCTAACAGCAGATACCACCAGAAATTGCAAGTCATCTTACAAGTACGGTCAAGCTTCGCAACTCCCCATCACCAAAACAAGAACGTCCCAAGTCAGATTTTACTGTTCGATGGGCTGATCTACTGGAGCAAGTCAAGGAGACAAATGTTACATATCGACGAGAGGGGAACAAACTGCGTAAACGACCCCGACCAAAGTCTGATCTGGGTAGGATTTGCATTTCATGGTTTTTACTTGTAGCATCTTGTTGATCCCTTCCTTAATTACAGAAAGTGAACTTTCTTTGTTTGGTACAAATCCTAAAACGGATTTGTATTTTCACTATTTAGCAGTTTATTTGATGAAAGTAAATCTTTCATAAGAATTCAACATTTATATTAAAGAAATTCAATATCATTTCTTTATGGATCTAGCAAATATAACTCATTTGATTGCACCTGTTCTAATCTCACTTCATAATTTAGTTTCGATCCCATCTTCCAGATTGGAAAGTATGATATGATAATTCCTAAAGGCTCAGCTCTCAGGAATTTAGGTAGCACAGAAGAGTTACTTCCCTGAAAATGCAACCTCCAGAATATCAGCTTCCTTCCCTTTATTACATTTGTATGAGGAGAGACTGTGGTCGTGCTTTATTATTAAATCTAAATTTACATAAGAAAGTATACTGTCTGTTGAAATCTAGTTACATCACATCATTTTGACAGTCACTTGACTTTAAAAAAAAAACATATGCAAGTATTTTTTATCAGTATTCTAATACATGTACTTAGTCATGAAAATGCACTCACAGTGAAGGTAATCCTTTTGTGCAGTATACGCTCCAATAAAATGTTGCATTACATTATTAGTTTCTCAGATACAAATGAATATAAATGTCAAGAAAAAATTTAATCAATTAAAATTATAATAAATCAGAGCTTTCAGTGCTTAGCAACTAGTGCAGTAAAACTCAGGTCATATCAGTTTTTTCCTTTTATGTGGGCAACAATAGTTTTGGTGGTGGCTGTTCTTGGGTTTGTTGCAAGGAGTGACTTTTGGAACAATTTGAATTGAGCTTTTTTTCATAGATTCTTTCTGTTGGGTGCTGTATGCATTGAGCAGTCTTCCATAAGAGGAATTCTGCAGTAATGTACAGATTTAAAACTCGGAAGTTAACCTGATGTTTTGAAGTTTGTTTTCATTGCAGAAGATAGTTGTGAAGATGAAGGCTTAGAATATGACAGCACAAGCTCAGAAGAAGGTATACAGGATTGGTGTATACTGTATATTTTCTTGGAAAATTAACAACAAAAATAATTAACTGACATCTTATCCCATTTACCTCTCTCAGAATAAGCATTTCATGTTTGTGTAGCCCTGTCATCCTGCTCAGCACCCTTTGGCTGTGTAACAACACCAGTGACTGCATGATATAATGATTTTCTTTTTTCCTTTTTCTAAGGCTGTCCTTCAGTTCAGATGTGGTGGACACTTGCTGTGTTCTTTCATCATACCAATTGTGTGTGTATATGATCAGTATTGTTTCATGACGTGGAGCGCTATTGTTTGTGACTGTATGCTGCTTAAGACTTATTACTGACACAGTTTATATTCTAATCTGCAGTTTTAAATTTCATTTCAAGCATGTTGTTTTTGTGGCACTTTTATGTTGCATCATTTAAGCTTCTGCTTGCATCATGAGCTGATGACTAGCACAGTTATCTGGAAAAGAGACATCTTGCAATGAGCATGTGTGCATGCAGGTGCACACCTATGTGCACATAAGAGATACACAAAATCAGTAGATCCAAAAATTAATATTCTATTTAATCTAATTTAGATAAGCAGTAATATGTTTGCCATGGACACACTTTTTAATTGTAATTTGTAATTTAAATAGCAAAGGCCTAGTTTGTAACTCCCGGCATTTTAACTCTTTGGGCTAGTTTAGTGGTATCCTGTAAAAGGTCTGCACCTGTTTGCGCTTGTTTAGCGATTCCCATTCTCTTTGTTACCTCTGATGCTAGAAGGAAATCGTGTATTTATTATTTCTATGTGGACTGACGTCAACATTTGTCATCCATGCTTCGGTTGAAAAGCGTGTTTGCAACATCATTTATGTCGCTTTGTCACACCCCGGCTTCCTTATCCGGGTTATTGTTAGGAAGATAAATTGCTCACCGCTACTTACACAAGCGCAAGGCGAAATTCACTATTTATTTTTTTTAATTCGTTTTCATCTGGTTCTAAAACCAATGTTGAAAGCGCGAAGCACGCAGCGCACCGTGACTGTTGTCTCATACAAACGTGACGTCAGCAAGATGCCTGGCAGATGACAATAACGTGTGCGCGAGATAGCAAGAGGATAGTGGTGCTCACCTGCAGGCCTCATACAAACCTTTTATTATTAGCTGCTGATACAGATACGCTTTTTACAAGTACATTTTCATTGTTTGCCTTCCTAACATCTTTCTTGTTTACATTCTGCTGTGTACTATTAAATACAGCCAAACAATACATCCTTCCAGTTTGATCTTTAGTCGGACAATGCACAATGATTTGACTAATTTTGAAAGTTGTAAACTTCACTTGCGCCTGACTAAAGCTGGTTATTTTATATCCCAATCCACAAAGTTTTCGTTGCAGAGGGAACAGGTGTGTCGCTTGCTCTAGTGTCTTTACCTTTTCCTGATGGGTCAGTGGGAGTGGAGGCAGGGTGGGGCGTGTGGGACAGCCACCTCGGTGGTCAAATGTCAGAATAACATTAAAGGCCAGTTCGTCGCGTTTTCGGCATTTGGGGCTAAAATATAGCAATTCCTCTTGGTCACTACAAAAGCTGGCCAACGGACACAGTCCGCTTTTTCTTCCCAACCTTCTCTCTTGCGCGCGCAAACAGCTGGTATTGTTTTGTGAGCGCAGGCAGCAACTGTATCCCGACTATCATGGTATTGAGTTCTTTATAACTTGTCATTAAACAGCCGATAGCTGTATTCATGAGGACTCTTGCGATGAAATTGATGATTATTTCAAGCCATGTTTGGAGGTGGGAAGGAGTTGCGATGCTTGCGCGCATGCATGTGTATTTTTCCATTTGTAGATATAGAAGTATGCATGACAAATGATTTGAGCATGTCAGCTAACAATGCGAGGTCTGCGAAGAACAAAAGCCAGATACATATGCGGAAGATATAGTTAAAAGTTGTTCATGAAACGAGAACAGTCGTGACCCACGTCTAAAGCCCGACCAATGTTTTGATTTAACTGTGCATGAAGGGAGGTATGAGTATGAGAGAACACAACTGTGCTTGTAGCCGTGTTCACGATAGGCTTGATTCCCAGACGGGATATCTCTTACTAAACCTGGACAATTAAGTAGTTAAGCAGGCTTTGTCGCCAGATGGAAGAGGAGTCAAGTGTGAAAGCATTGTGTGCGTATGTGTGCGTGTCCTACGGTCACCGCTAGTCCATGACAGCCCTTCATCATGGCTTAGTCTGCTGAAGACCTACGAGGGGTGTTGACGATTGGTGATAACTGGACTCTTTAAAGTGTCCAAGTATTATATAGAACAGAATATTATTTTTCTAGCGCAGAAAGCAATGACCTTAAAAGTGATCGTTATGGGGAATAGATCGTATTCGTGGTCCAAATCGGAAAGCGCATTTTCTGTGCAAAACTGAACATTCCATCAGCCGTACATACGTATTTTACTTGGCACGGTCGGCCATGAAAATGTAAACGGTAAGCAATTTTATTTTTTATTTCCACACTTAATCCTTCCCGTGATATAGCCTTAGTTGCTGGCACGGAATAGAACACTGACAAACAAATTCCACACCTCATCTCCCCTTTCTTCTCTCCTGTGAAAGCCAGCCATCCTCAAAAAGAAAAGAGAAGCAAGTTTGGAGACTCTGAGCACGTATTAGGCTCTCTTGGGTATTAACGATTTGCAATTTTGCTGTCTTCTGTCAGCCTTGTCCTTGACCTCCAGTAAAAAGTGGCGATGCCAGACTTTTTAAAAAAATCTCACATGATCAAGATTCTCTATTTATCTACAATATTGAGAGGCTTTGATATTGTTTCATCCACTTTATCGAGTTCGCCTTACGGATCAGTGTTCCAGTAAGTGCTTAGTCAGTGCTGACGACCAGTCTTTTGTGCTTCTCCCAGAGCAGCTCGGCGTGTCACCCTAACCTTCTACAGATGGCAGTCGTATTGATCTGTACACACTCCAGTGTCCTCGCCCCTCCCTGTGTAGGCGGCTGTTCCGCTGCTGCCCAGAAATTTCCTTCAGTCTCGCTCCCATATTTTGGTGGGCAACTTCATTCTCGTCTTTAAATTATTCTCTTTGTTTATCCTTACGTGGGGAAATATTTTAACCCTTTAAATTCACTATTCCTTTATCTTTGGTGGAGCTCACCGTAGGCTTTCCTCCTCTGTTTCCTAATTCAAGTGATTTGACGTCTCCCTCTTACCCGGCAGTCTCAACGAACAGCCGCCGAAAGTTTTTCAGAAATCTTTCACTTCTGTCTGGGCATTTTTTTCCCGGAAAGAAATGTGCGTCTTAATTTGGGACATGGAAGTGACGAAGCAGTTTTTAATTTTTCGTTATCGCTTTTATGGATGTTCTTTTATGAAAGTTGTCATTGAGCTTGATATGCAAATGCATATCAGCAGCATGCGATGGTGCTGAATATGATGAAATAGGCTGAAACCTCCAGACATCCATTAGACCACTTGCAGGTCACAAATACCCGTCTGTCGAGGTCCATATCATGAACAACCATATATTATGTGCAGCCATATCATGAGCCCTAACTGTAGGACTTAGTTCATATTTTCAATGCACCACATTTATAGCTTTTTGGCTGAACCAGCTGTCGTTTGTGTTAGAGCTGATCTGCAATTACACTAATAAATCCTATACATTTTAGAGTCTGTACCCTACGGTCACTTGTTTGAAAAGGGAAGCGATACTAACCACGAATTTATATTACTGGACTGCTGGAAGACGATTTTTCTCCAGTTAACTAGTAAAACGAGGTGTGTACAAAGCCTCCTGTTTATTCGCATTTAAGATTAACTACTAAAACGAGGCAGGTGTGTACAAAGCTTCCAGTTTATTCACATTTCAGATTAACTACTAAAACGAGACAGTTGTGTACAAAGTTTTCGGTTTAGTCACATTCATTGTTTAGACTCGCTGAGACGAACAGCGGAGAACTTCGCAAGAGGCTAAGCGTTGGTCTCGGCAGACAGCAATCCACTATACACGTCCTGATACCAACGGTTATGTAACTTAAAACTGTATCCTCTTGGGAATTACCATAAATGTTTCACCGTTGTTAATATCTATTTTGCAGGCCCATTTTATGTATTTGTTCTTATAATATTTCCTTCATAGATTTTAATTATTATATTACACATAAAATGTGCATGGAAACAGGTGCAGATAATTCGTTTGATGGAATTCTTATGTAAAGGCTTCACTTTAGCAATTTAGGGGAAAATTCTAAAAAATATGCTCCTCTGAGTACAGATGCAATGTGTGTGTGTGCGTGTAAGATTTGTGTGAAAGAGTAATCTCCTTTGACTTTCTAGCCACGATCGTCAGCGCTTTTGGTCTTTAACTTGCCGAAACCAATAATTTGCAGGACTTTGTTAACGACGTGTACATCCGAGTTCTGTGACTCCTAAATTGATTTCGGCAAGGCTGAATCCTGCCCCTCGATCAGCTTCGTGCTGCCTGGTGCCTAGCGGCAGCACCACCAGACCAGCTCGGCAGAGAAAGAAAGAAAGGACTCGGCACTCACTTCGCTTTGCATATGGCGGCATAAATCAGACCCACTATGGCTGACATTTGTCGATATCATATTCTTGTTGTTTTTATATCATAGCATTTGCGCTGCTTTTCAGTCGCATCTGTGTTAGATTGCATGGTAAAGACTGCAACGACTTTGCCAGTCGTGGAAGGTCGCTGACATTCAATAAACCGTCTGGCGTGCCGATTTGCTTTCCTTAGGCGGCAGCTCTCTGCTCACGGATCCAATTCTCCGGCCCTTTGGAGTAGGAGCCACTGGACCGCTAGGCCCAGGAACCCTCGGAGCAGGGCCCTCCTTGCAGCAGTGCGATTCCATACTTAGCCTGGTGGAACTGCGTCGCCCTGGCAACCGTGGACGCTTGGACGCAGCGGCTTTGCAAGCTGCAAAATTGGCCAAGTCGCGACGGGTAAGTGATTTGTCTCACTTTGTTTTCTAAGCTAATCTTTGAGAAGGAGAAAACTAAGATTAATATTGACCGACAGTAGTAGGCGTTTGTTTGTTAACTGCGCCTGTAGTTGCTGCTGATTGTTGTTGTTGTTGTTGTTGTTGTTGTTGTTGTTGTTGTTAGTTTTTGTTTTGTTTACGAATAATTTGAAGACAGATTAACAGAATACAGTGTGTAGTTTGAGGTGAGACTTAAATCACCGAGATAGTCCAGGATCATTTAGACATATCTTGCATTTTATTTATTATTCGAGTAAAGATTTATGAATCATTCATAAATTCATTGATCATACAGATTTTATTTACTTTTTTACTACATTTGTTTCCTGGTTTCTTTACCCTTTCCCACAAACTAGGTCATGAACATATCTTTCACCGTTTGGACTCCGGAAGAGGCTTATGTTTACATCGGTTTCTTGGCAGCAATAGTTTCATTTCTTTTCCATTCTTTTGTTGTGAAGTGTCTGAAATATTTGTTCCTGTCCTGATCACAAAAACTAGTTTGTTTCCTGGTCATCGCAACGGTTGAGTGGCCTTTACATACCTCACGTGTTATAATATTGACATAAACATCTGTGCGATCTTTGGCAAGTCCTATCGACATAATCAGCTCTAGCCTTTCTTTTTTAATCCAGGCTTCTGCCAAAGTATATTTCTGCTTTTTGTCATAATAATAAATGTCATAATAATAATAATTTGTCAATAATAAATGCAAAATGTGTAAAGCGCATTTTCACACTCGTGAACATGCTCTTAGCGCTTAAGAACAAGAACGAAACACGGACAGCATGTGAGGGACAGGAAAACAAATGACATATGAACTATAAAAAAAATAAACAACTGTACTAACAAAAAATAAAATCAAATACAGAAAACAAAGAGGAACTAAATAACTATAAAGTTTCACGGTTGTTAAGTGCAGTTAAGCAGGTACACACTCTTATCTCCTCTGTTGAAACATACATGTCGTATACCGGCCACTAGATTAAACATCGATCATTTGCCAGGACGAAGATACGCTTATCATTTCAAGCAGACAGGCCATGTCTGCGCCTTTTCTAATCAAGACTATTTTGCGTCATTTTATGGCTGACGTAATTTTTTTAGCTGACGAACTTTTATATTTGTGACGGATGTAGACGTCATTTTTATAGACATATCTTATTTTTTTAAGTTTAGGTTTATCTCGAGAAGACATTCTGTCTACTTTGTTTATAGATCGAAGTTAGGGCCATTTGTCATATCGAAAGAAAGTAAGCTAATGATACAATTTTGTAGAGTAAGAAATGTCTTGCGTAATCAAGAGTATAGTTCTCAGTTCTTTATCCGTGCACGGAGAGATTCTCATTGTTGTTATTATCGACATTTTGAACGATAGTTGTAAAGTTCACTTCTTACAGGAGACTTGACTGCGAATAAAATGTGCTGCTTGTAGACGTGAACTGTATTCATGCTCGTCTTCCTAGTCTCGTTCTAATCACTTCCTTGTCCGCTGTGTCCTGTCGCTGCTCGCTTGGTGACCTTACTTTCTCCTTGAGGGAAGTAGTACTAGTCGCACTTGCTATGTCTGCCACATGGCGCTAGCTGTGTGTACACGTGTGTACAACGCGATAAGTGCTGTCACCACCTCGGACGTGGATAAAGTTCATTCGGTTGTTAACTGGAGCAGATTTTACTTACCTCGCCTGTGTCGCTGATCATCCGGTTTCTCGGGAAAGTTTGTGTTCGAGTGTAACGGTGCGTGTTAGCGCTATATCACGGTGCAGTGGTAGAGCAGGCGTTTGAGGGCTGTGCTGCTTGTGTTGAACAGATTTCTGAACCATTAAGATGGTATTCTTGAGAGTGGATTGTGATACTGGTGATTGTCTCTTCTGACGCCATGTTACACAACTGGACTTCATTCAGTACGACAAGTTCTGCAGGAAGTTATCGTCCGGGATTTGATCAGTTTAACTGGTAGCTGTGACTAGTCCTGGTAGAACTGTATATTTGGTTTGTCTTCTTTTGTCGTCAGCTTAGTTATCATTGACAAACTCATCGTAAATTTCATAATTAGGATAGATTTTGTTAGTTGTAAAACTGCACGCCCTTTCTTCATTCGTTTTCGTAACCGATTTTGCTCGAAACGAAGGGGTTTCCCTACCCCTCTAATAACGTATCTGACTGTGTAGGGCTGAAAGTGTGTACTTCAGCTAGTGAGTATCATGGCCATAAATTTTAACACAATACGCCTTCCCTCTTCGGCTTGCTCTGTGAACTAGCCAGTAAAATTGTGTAAATACAAGTGATCTCTTTCATCAACTTTAAATCTTTAGCTTACACAAAGTAAACGATTTCCTGTAACGGTTGACAATTTTTGGTTGGGCACATCACTCAACCTGCTTTATAAGGCTCTAGTGCAATGGCGCGTCGAGTGCTGAAATGATTTTATGGACATTCTGACCTGTTCCTTCTTATTCATATATAATACTGAAAGCGTATATAATTTTTCATTAAAATTTAATGTCAATTTAATAAACTCAAGAGAACTTGGAAAGTAGTTGTTTGCAGTCGTTAAGAGAGAATTTCGAGAGTAACGTAGCAGGAATTTGAAAGGTGCTAAATACCGCTCATTTGGGGCCAAACATAAAACTCTAGAGTGAATGTCAAGTTTTGACAGATTGCGAGATGCGACACAGAATTGTCACTTTGGCACTAGCAACCGCCAAGGCAGAAAAGGGTTTCGGTGTAGAGAAGTCGCTGCTCAACTGTGCTTAACACACAGTTTACGTCCTTGAAAATCAGATATTGTACTAATTACATTGTGCGGAATTTTTATTTTTAAAGCGTTTCTAATTATAGTATGTACCGCGAGGATTTTTTTAAAAGAAAAGAAGAGGAAGAGGTGCAGTTTATCATTGTGAAATCGAAAGAGTGACGAGTTTTTTTATGATCATTATGAGGACCTTTCTCTCTTATCGACGCAGTTTGCTTGATTCTCAGCCTGTCTGATCACCATCGTTCTGTTGCTGGGAATTATAGTCAGATGTGGCTACCAATATAGTACTCGTTGTAATGGTGTGGTCCTTCACACTACTTCCGCCATTTGTACAAATACAAAGGCATTCCATGGACGGATGTTAATCAGCTTTACAGGAGGAGATTCGCTGCGACACATTTTAAAATCTTCATGTTTTGAAACTACAATTGAATTGTGTTCAAATCTGGGTCTTGAAGAGTACTCGATTAAACAGGAACATTTACAAGAGACAAGTTTCCGTGTGGAATGCGAGGAGAAGCGTGCTTTTAAAATTCCGGAAGTGTCTACTTTGTGTGGAGGCTGTCGACTGATGTTGGCCACGTCTGCAGTTCCCTGGCTTGGGAGTCGTTGGCCACAAGTAGTCTGCAGTATTACGACACGTGGGGTTTTGCTGCAAGCATGATGCGGCACGGCGTTGCGGTATGCGGCAGCCTGCAGGACGTGTGCGTGCAGGTGGAGATCCTGCTAGAAGAGGACAGCATGGTTGAGAGGCGGGCACACACTGAACTCACTTTTGCCGAGAGAGTAAAACGATGCGTAAGAAGCTCCGTCTAATTCGGTTTTTACTTAAAATAAAACAAGATTAAGATTTTTAGTGTCAAAATTTAAGTCTCTGGCTCCCTTTTCCCTCTCTTACCCCTTCCCTCTCCCTCCCTCCGTGTGGGAGAATTGTAACCAAAAATAAAAAAAAAAGTAACGGTCTGTCCTTAACGGTGGAGAGTTGCCGTCATCATCATCGTAATCATTATTATCACTATCACCACCACGCTGACAAGTGTGTTTGTAAACAGAAAAAAATATTGTTTCTATTTCCAGAATCCCCCACCCCACCCTACCCGTCACACCGCTTAAGATGTATCAGTTTAAGTGCCGGCACATTGAGTCGGATGATGAGCGTTAGCTTATGTTTATTCCAGATGTCCACGCCTCAGCCCATCAAATCGAGAACAGAGAAGATCGTGCCCCGCAGCCAGAGGCGGACTCCCATCGTCCGTTCTCACAGCATGCCAGAAAACCTGGACCGCCTACACCGCAAGAAGAACTACCTCAGCCTCATAGGTACGTGCGTACTCGCTGACTGCAAAGTTCCGGAGTCTCCGATGCCCTGGATGTGCATGTTTTTATAAACAGCGCGCGCTATTCATTTGCGTTATAACAATTTGAACCGGGCAAAGGTCGCATAATTTGACTACAGTCTAGATGGAGCATTCACTATAATTCTGTGCAGTTCTCCACCTCTATCCCCCACTTTCGTCCTCGATCGCTGTTCTTTCTTTTGCATCTTCACTTGTGTCTTGTGTTCAACAATTAATTTCTCATTTAAGCGCAGGCGATGGCGTTCGGGCAAAGACCTCTTGCAAAAGTTTAAAATGAAATGACACCGATGACGTAGACACTTTTTCCCTTTTGTTTCCCTTTTGACTTGCTGTTAGGGCCGATGAAACTGCACTTTTTACCCTGTTGTTTCCCTTTTGCCTCTTTGTTATGACCGATGAATCCGCAGCTCACCAAGTGTAATGTATGTGCTATGGTTAAGCGCGGTGCCATGCAGTCGACCCAACTGTATAACGTCCCACCTGTTTGTTCAGGCTCCGACATGCACGCCCACCACAGATCCTCGGGAGTGGAAGACGACTCGTCAGACGAATCGGAGTTCTCTGTGGACTACAACCAGGAGAAGTCGCTGAGCACCCGAGCATCCCGGGCCACTCTCGTAACACTGGACCAGGTAATGTGTGCAGTCTGCTTTGTGGGGCGTGGAGCGCGGGTAAAAGTATATCGTTTCCCTTTCCCCACCCCCATCCCGTAGCATTTCGACCAATTTAAACGTTCGGCCTCATTTTCCCCACATCAGCATCATATTGTCACTACCAATCTGCTCATGTGGAGATGCAAATCACACCACAGAGTGTAGGTTCCTACGAAAATTTCGCCTATGCCCCTCGACACCAAGCAAAACGGACTTTGCACATCACTGCCGGTTTCATTTCTTGAGCAGGCTTTCAAGTGTGATAAAAAAAAAAAAAAAGGAGAATAAGAACATCAGCACCTTATTGATGATTAAATGAGTGATTTATATAGCGCGTGATAACGCTCATGTAGAAGCGTACATTCTGCTTGAGACCAATTCTAGATATGTTCTGCTTGTTTTCTGTCAATTGTTTCGTTTTTAACCCCTTCCGCCTGCAAGATTGTATTAATCATTCGATTCATTAATCAAATTGATTGACCTTTTGTAATCTGTGTTGGTGTAACTGTTGTGCACAGATGATCGAAGAAGAGAATTTTACGTACGCTGAGGCCTTGTGGGACCACGTGACCATGGACCCTGACGAGCTGGGGTTCCGAGCCGGTGACCTTGTGAGAGTAACCGACATGTCGGAGAAGCACTGGTGGTACGGTTCCACCGAGAACAGAGGCGGGTGGTTTCCAGCCTCCTTTGTCAGAGTAAGCGGCACTGATTTCCCACATCTCCACCCAAATTAATCTCTTCTTCCATACCCTTCCTACCTGCCACCTCGCACACGCATCATCGACTCGTGTCCCTCTGACGTGTCTGTCTCAACTATCTTAAATGCTTATAGTTAAGCATCGAAACGTAAATATCGCCTTGAAATCTGGTTTAAATAAAGCTGCAACCAACATCCAAGACACAATTTCTTTAAGTCTGTGTCTACGCTTCAAAACCAACCAAAGCACGTCTTCACTGTCATTTATAAGTATTTCGTTTTTAACCATTTCCGCGCGTTAAAGTTTCTACAATTTGCCTCACACTCAAAGATGCTCATATGTTAGGGATCTGAACCTAAGTAAAACTTGACACTTATGTTTGAATTTTTGAGAAGAATTTTTACATCGCCACCTCATAGCAAATTTGCCAAATATTATCACATATTTGTCGAGGAGTCCCGTCAGTGAGATAGGGGAAGGAAAAATAGCGAGTAAGATGGGCACCTCCTTTACACACAAGGAAATGGCTTGAATCATTAATATCATATCTTAGCGATCAAAAGATTAGGGGACCACGCTTACCTTAAGCTTTCTGGTAGATGGCAGGGTAGTGGGGGAATGACCGCCCTCTTTTTTCACCCCCGCAAAATACCTCCAGACAACGGTCCATTGTGTTTCTCGACCGTCATGTTACACAATCCATCCTACTGGCTGTGTCAGACCAGAGCTTCGTTGATGACAAATGCGGGTGAATAGTCCGGATCAGGCGTAAAATAGAGTGTCTGCCTCGAGTGGCAAGAATAACCTTGACTCCAGCCCCATAAGGCTTCGTGATCTTCCCCCGGCCATCCACGAAGGATTAAACTTAAGTGCTAAAGCTCCACTTACCACTCATCACCAAGTTATTGAAGCTAACAGGAATTGTTTCTTTCCCGCGGCTCGCAAGTTTGAGTGAAGAGGCGCCTCGAAAACAGTAAAAAGAGAATATTGCATTAATGGGTTGAGTGCAAACATTCTCGTCACCCCAACCACTTTCTCTCTTCTCCTCCCCTTCTATCTTTAGTCTGCCAATAAATATGCCGGAAAGTAGATTAAGCCTCTTCTTCTCTCGTTCTTTTTCCGAATGTACTGTAGCAATATTTTAAATGACAAAGTTCCGTTTTCTCATTCTTGGCGAGGTTTTTTTTTTTTTTTTTTCGGTTGCTTCATTTGCAGGTTTATTTTTCAAAATAAACATTAAGACTATTTTAATTGAAGAATCAAATGCTTATGATGCTTAAATCAAATAAAACATTTTAAAAAGATAAACATTAAGAATATATTTTAGAGAAGAAAATAAACAAGTCCGAGTTCTTTTGAAAAGATTTAGGTGAGGACGGTTGGTTGCTTTGGTTCTACCTAGAGATGATTTGGCACTATGAGGGGAGAAGGAGGTGGGAAGAAAGAAGAATACTCAAAGGAAACCCCCGAGGCGGCCAGCAGGTGTCACGATACCTGATCTGACCTGTTGCGCCACAGGAGGGCGCTGTGTGCCGTAAGACGTGACCCAGGAGGTCAGGGTGTGTTAATGAGCTGGTTACGTCGCTGATGGTGGGGATGGGAGGAGGGTAAGCTTGTCACCTGTCATTTCAAGACTTATGAATGCTCGTCGTCGAATGACAATTAACAAACGTGCGAAACGCTCCCGGCCATCCCATCACCTCGACGGTAGTTGTAGGGCGGGTTCTGATCTGAGGGATTATGCCCCTGTTCGGCGCCATCTACTGGGTAGTCTATAAATGTTTTATCTGAGCCTTTGTCCAGTGCCTAATACGGACGAAGTTGTCGTGAGAGTGAAAGTGCTTTTTCGTCGTTCTTGCCGACCGGAGGTGTTCTCGTCAGGACCAGCTTTCTGAACAGTGTTCCCTGTCATTTGAAAACAGCTGGACACTTGTGCTTTTGAGTTTCTCCAACACTCTGCTGCAGAGCACAGGTCGACATTGTTGCAAGCGATTTTCGTTGCCGAATGCCAGGATTATTTTGTGGCTGATTCGTGCTGATATTTTGATAATTGATATTTTTTTTCCTTCGGGATGCACTTCGTGTTTTTTTCTGAGCAACCATGGCTTCCAACTCCAGCCCATCTGGCGCAGAGTATGTGAGGATGAGTTATATGTCAGAATATAGCGCATGGATAAGGGAGCTTGGCAAAAGTGCCTCCCCTTCTCCAGAGAAAATCGTCAACCCTTTCAAGAACGTCATACGAAAATTAGCGACTAACAGCCAACTGGACTTGCCGACTTTCAAGAACGCACCTGTCAAGTTGCTAGATGCACCTCAGAAACCTTGTTTTTCACATCGCAACAGCCTTGAATCAGCAAACAGTGACAAACGAAGGAAGCCTAACTTGCTGAAGTCGCTGCTTTGTGTGTCCCTTTGTAAATCTATCACCAAAGGAGAAAAGAGCACTGTCCACACTCCGACTCCTCGCATCCCATGTAACAGCAGCGTCGTTCATCAGCCTGGCCTGGACGCCTACACAAAGCAAGCATGGACTCCGTCCTGTATCCATGGTGCCACGCACTTCGACGAACAGCGCTTCTCGTCAAGGACTCAGCACATGGCTGTCAACCAGAGAGTCCAGTTCTTGTGTGCACCGACACTGGCACAAGCCTTGAGCTACAGCAGCGTCAGCAAGATGACACCAAAGCTGCAGGAACGATTGCTGCAGTCGACTACCGTCAGCAACGCTTGCAACACGCTGGCGTCACGACAGTCTGACGACGTCGAGTGGCTGTCAGCATCGCGTCAGTTGTGCCGAAGCCCCTTGGCAACAAGTTCAAGATTGCCGACGACGCCCGTGCTGAACGCGGTGACACCTGTCGCTTTCCGGCATCGTCGTTTGTCGTCGGCGGACGATGACGTCTCAGACTGTAGCAGGTGGGAGCTTTTTTCTCCTCGTCCTGCTGTAAGGCATGTCGCTCCCAAACGTCATCCCACAGAGACAAAGTGCACCTCGGAACTCGATGGCTTCAAGTGTAGCGAAGACGCTTTTAACAACTGCTCAGCACCAAGTCACACTTCAGACCTCGCCCGCGCTCGGAATGCACTGTCACCATGCAAAACTGCTACATCATTTTTCAGGTTGCCTAGATCACCGGTTATGACAGTTTTGAGCCAGGAGTTTTACTCAGTCGTGGAAAAGATTTGTGCTTTAGAAAAGTCTTGCAGGAAATTTGGCGCAGAAATGCAGCAGGTAACAAAATCACCAATGTCAGACCCCGGCCTTCTGACACAAAAGAGAAGTCGGTTGTAAAGTCAGAAACAAGTGAAAAATGTTTGGAGACTTTACTTTCAAATGAGCTGTTGGCCACAGGATGTACAGCAGCCTCCAGGACTTCCAGAATGCTCAAAGATCACCTCACTCCTGGTATCACACTGATGAACTCAACCCCAGAGAAGAGTGTGCTTGGAACAGATAGATTATCCATGCCGCTAGAGTCATCACTTAAAAATCTTTTTAAATCAGGTGACTCTGAAGAATCTGAAATCATTTTAGGCATTAATGCTTCACCTGGACCACTGCGCTCATCTTGCACATCAGTACTAAAACAGTCATCCAAGTCAGTAGCAAGAAAAAGAATGGATAGTCCTATGCCACAGAGAATCCTGCTCACCACCAATGTTTGTCAAAGGAAAACAAGGAAGTCAAGAGAAGTCAGTAATCCTAAAAAGCACTTTGCCAAACTTCACATTTCAAGCAGTGATCTTGATGAGCAATCTAATTCAGCAATCAGGACATCAAAAACTTTTGACACCTGTTTGCTCAAACCAGTGTCACGAGTCTTGCAGGATAAGATGGTAGGTCAAAAATAGTGAGTGAGAAAAATACTTGTGATTAATTCTCATCTTGCCTAGGTGACCCGCAGTGCGTAAGTTGGACACATGCTTTCTCATGTCCACTCTGTTTGACTACCTACATGTCACACTTAAATAGCTTTCTTAATTAGAGGCATGCTGTAAAATATATTTGGCAGCATTGGTGTAAACAAAACATAGCCACATATTTGACATATCCAATTTCTACTTAGGTTCACCTTTTATTTTAGTATCTGAGTCTCAACCTCCTAAGCAAACAAACACAGAAATGTGTATGCAGTCCTATAGAAATTGATCCAGAACTTTGCTTGAAGCCTACCTATTCAGCTGTCTTATTTAAGCATTACTTTTTTTGTTTTGATAAACAGCTTCGAGTCAACCAAGATGGCCTTGAGGCAGAAATGACTCTACAACTTCAAGAAGAGGAGGAGCTGCAGCAGCAGCAGTTACAGCAACAGCCTCTGCTTACAACAAGCACCAGCAAAACTCAGTTTCGTGCCAACGTTGTCAATGAGATCATTTCCGCTGAAAAGGAATATGTTAAGCACTTACATGATGTAATCGAGGTATGCTTTCATATTACTAATCAGGGAAGATTTGTTATTTGTGTGAAAACATTACATTGATGAACAGGCTAAATATACTTATTTACTTAGCCTTTGAACCATGCAGTACTTCTTTTCATTGAATGTTACTTCCTGTTGTCTTTTTATCTTCTATATATATATAAACATATAATTATATGCAGTTTGAAATTATCTTATGATAAATATCCTCTAAATTATAGAATAACAGAAGTGAAATTTGTGTTTTAAAAGTCTGAAAGAATTTGCAATAAATGACACTTTTTACTTGTATTTAAAATGCATACGCTGCTGTTGTATTTAATCCATTGCATAATTATTTTAGGGATATGTTAAGCAAGCAAGAAAACGACCTGAGATGTTTCCATCAGAGAAAGTTAATATCATCTTTGGCAACATTGAAGAAATCTATGAGTTTGCAACCAAACTATACTCTGACTTAGAGAAAGTTGTTAACACTGAGCACCCACATCTTACAGAGTTTGGCCACTGTTTTCTTGACAAGGTAAGACCTGTTCTGCGTTTCATTGCATTGTATATTACGAAGGATATTTTAAAGATCAATTTTTTTTGGCAGTATTTTTGCAGTAGCTATTATATTTGTAGATGAATGTCATAGCACCTGACTTTTGACCTTACACTTTCTGACCTTTTCCTCAGTGATAATGGCACAGATCATGAAAAAAGGCTTTACATCATTGCTCAGGGCTTTTTTTAGGAAAGCCTGTTTTATTACAGTCGGACCTCGATAAGTCGACCTTCCCTAAGTCGAAAACCTCCCTATATCGAATTAATTGTTAGTTCCCGGCTAACTTCCATAAGACCAATATATTTTATATCCCCTTGAAGATTTTTGGCTCCCAACCTCCGTTAGTCGAACTTTGAGTCATCACCAGGCAGACGCAACTATGTCTCAAACTGTTCCAAACTATGTTCCAAACCGTCTCAAGAAAGACGCTTTTTACCACATTTCCTTTCATCTCTCGGGAGGAGCACTGACTAGAGTTCGTGTCGGTGGTTGTGCCCGTGCGGTACGTTCCGCGGACATGGCGAGTGGTGAGCGTCAGCTGACAACCTTGTCAATCGCAGACAAAGTTACAGTCATCATTTGATTGTACTGTTCGATAGTATAGTACTGTACTTCATGCATCCGTGTAAAACGATAATATAATAAACGGTTAAAATACAGTAATTAAGCAGGAAAAAACATTGTCCATGATTAACCTGCGCCTATTTCGCCATTTTCCCTAACTTGAAAACTCCTAAAGTCGAATTTTTTTTCGTATCCCTTCGAGTTCGACTTATCAAAGTCCGACTGTAATGGTCATTTTGCTGATCATAAAAGGAAATGTCTTCACAGTTAATTTTCAGGAGCTGTCAAAATTACAAGACATGAATACATACATGTATGACAGTATTTTGTTGGACATGTTATAATGTGCAGAAATGATTGTTTTCAGGGGGTGTTTTGGAACATTGTATGTGTGTGTACATGCATGCTTGTGTGCATAAAGAAATGATGTTGATTTCTAGGGTACTTTTCCCAACCATCAAGGCAGGTTCAAAGCACTTTACAAACACAACAACACATATACATAATAATAATAACTGCTACACTACACAAGGTCCTTTAACTTATGGATTAAAGGATGCACAAGTGAATAATAAATATCTAAGAAACTCCATGGAGCAAGAGGCAGAATAAACACACGGAAAATAAAGCAATGAACCTCAAAACCCATCATATTTAGCAAAAAACTTCACTTTGGCCCTGATAAACAATAGGCTGCATAGACCATTAGTGAAAGAAGTGGTCTACAGTTGAAAGTGACAGCACAGTCACAGGATGAAAAGAGAGTATGTGGTGCAACAAAAAAGCACAGGGCAACAGGAGACACTATAGTCAACAAAGATCTAGGGAGGAGACAAATAAGACAGGAAAAGTTTTCTCAAGCCAAAGAGACATCCATCACTCCCACATGTTCATAAATTGACAAAATTTTTTTTTTATGATGAAGAAGAGAAAAGTGTGTCTAGCTTTTTTCTTATGACTTTTTATGTTATTATAAGATTATGATTTGTATGTAATTATAATATTATTAAGACTTTATTATAGAATTCTACCCAGGGTGTAATAAGCTGGCAGTAATGTTCTTAAATAGGATAAACATTCCAGATATGAAATTTTATCTCACAACTTTTTGAGTGGACTAAGTTTTGTTTGTGTGCAGACCCAGGGCTTTGAAATCTACTCAGAATACTGCAACAACCATCCAGCTGCTTGTGAAGAACTCAGGGTTCTTTACCGTGCAAAGCAGTATAGACATTTTTTTGAGGTTGGAAATTTTACATTTTTTTTGACATTTCCCAACATTTAAATAAAACAAATTTTATTTCAATATTTTCTCAGCTTATCTGCCTTAGAGAAACTGATGCAGTAACTTAGTAAGAGACAATCTGTTTCTGTTGTTTATCATTGCAGGCATGTCGTTTACTGCAAGAGATGACTGAAATCCCCTTAGAAGGGTTTCTGTTGACGCCAGTGCAAAAGATCTGTAAGTACCACCTGCAGCTAGCTGAGTTGCTCAAGTACACACCAGCAGACCACCCAGATTTTAACAATGTTCAAGCCGCTGTGGAGGAAATGAAGAAGATTGCCAAACTTGTTAACGAAAGAAAACGAAAGATGGAGAGTATAGAGAAACTGGCAGGTTGGCAGATGTTGGTTGATGACTGGGAGGTAAGCAGGATGGCAAAGAAACTGATGACAGTGATGTTTATAATGTCTCTATATGTTTAGTGTTTATATGTCTATAAAATGTATATATCCCTAGTGTTCGTGTGTCTGTAATGTTTATATATGTTTAGTGTTTATATGTTTAATATCTTTTGAAAGACATACTGAAGGATGATTACCCACAGATAGTTTTGATTTGATCTGCAAAATGATTTTTCCAGGATAAAGATTCTATAACATCTATTCATTTTGCATCTGCTCAGTAAAGATAATGGTAATTAATTTTTCAAAAACATATGGAGATTCAAAGTAAACCAGGACAATAATCTCTGAAATGGGATACCAGGAACACTGTGACCTTTCACGGTTCTGTTAAAGAGTTAATGATATAATAATAACCTGGCTGTAGACCTTGCTAACAGGGAAGTAGAACTATTATTTTGGCTCTTTACTCAAACTTGTGATCAAAAAAAATTTTTTTAACATATTGCCTCAGCTAAAGAGCAAGAAATTATGAACTGTAAAGTGTTAAAACAAGAGGTTTATTTATTTTCCTTTCTAGGGTCCTGATATCCTTGAAGGAAGTTCTGAACTAATTTACTCAGGAGAGTTGAACAAGATCAATGCCAATGGCTGGTCTCAAGAGCGCTACTTTTTCCTTTTTGACCATCAGCTTGTGTACTGTAAAAAGGTGAGTAGTGAAAATGGATGTTGTATTTTGTAGCACTTGGATTTAGACATTTCTGTGATGATTATTATTGTTTATTAAAATTTAGAACATTTAACGTAACATAATTTTTACACCTAAAGGAGTATTGTCTTTTATCACTGACACTTTCTGCTTCAGGATCTTCTGAAGAAGAACAGCTTTGGATACAAAGGGCGAGTCAACATTGACCAGAGTGAAATCTTCAACATACCTGATGGCAAAGGTGCATAAGACAATGCAAGCTTCTTTGGATCAAACTTACATTTAGTAACTCAATATAAGCAGTTTTACTTTTTTAAAGGAACATAAGTAAAATTATTAAAACATCGTATTGATTTCAACAGTCTTTTTAATATTTAACATTCAGATACTCATTTCTGGTGTTGTCTAGTTGTCTCTCAACTTTTTCTCATCTGTCCAAGAAAGTCATCATAATTTGTCTTTGTACTGAATTTTCTTCAGCATGCAGTATTATTTTAAAAATTTTACTTCATATATTCATCATGTAATCATTGGTTGTAGATTGGTTTGGGGAGATAATTGTAATAGGGATGATGTTTATATAGCCAAATGCATCGGTGATAAAATTTTGGGTGGTAACTAAGAGGGGGTCATAATCAGAAGGTCTTAATAGAAATAGAGAGTTTTACTGTACTGTATTCTTGCTTCATGGCAGATCCGCAGTACAATGTTAATGTGAGGAACGCCATCAAAATACATGATAAAAGTCGCAACAAATGGTTCCTCATGGTTGCTAAATCAGCACAGATCAAGCAACGCTGGATTAAAGCATTTGCAGATGAAAGACGGCGTGTTCATGATGACCAAGAAAATAGTAAGTGACGAGTTTCATCATGCAAGTAGGTCTTTTTGTTCTCTTTAGTGGAGTCACAAAATTTAGGGTTTCTTGTCTGTATCTGATGCCTGCTGAAACTCAAGGAAAGAAACACAACCATCTCCTTGTTTTAATTTTCTTCATTTTGTTTATACAAAATATTTGGCAAGCTAATTTTACCTCAACTTCATGTGGACCTAGATGGATATAGTGTGCTCAGTTTTACAGACATAATTAACATTATCAGTGAATTAGGATATTTCTGAGGCAAGAACACTGATTGATGGTAATGAAAAGTCAGGCCTGCTCAAGAGCACAATAAGGCTTAACGTTGCAAGGGAAATAATTTTGAACAAATGTGATTCGTTATCTTGTACAACTACTTTTTATGCAAAACTGGTTTTAAAACTTTTTACAATTTTTTTTATTGTAACCTTTTGATATCATTTCAGATTTTAACATTCCTCTGCGCTTAAAACAGTCTGTTATCGCAAACTTGAAACAGAAAGCCAACTTGAGCAAGTCAAAAGGTAAGCAGTGGTGCTCTTTTTTCTCATGTAAAATCAGTCAAATTGAGCACAGTTCATGTGAGACAAATGTTATAATCATATACTATTATAATATAGTTGAAATGGTTCACTTTCACAATTTAGGATTGTAAGTATAAAGGGAAGTGGGATGAATATGTTAGAAAAATGTCACAGGGCATGACAGGACGATATTTAGAGTCGTGCATTTTTTAACACTTAAACTGTGTGCAAACTGCATGAAAAATTGTTTGCTAAAGACCATTTATGAAGACAAAATACTGGATTGATGTGTCTTAATGTTTCTAAAACCAAATCCCAAGCAAGTCAAATAATTTAAACAAATTACAAAAGTTAATAAATTAATAAGTAAATACAAATTAAAAAATAAATAAGACGGACATAGTAACAGCAGTTTCATAAAGAAAAAAACTGTGTGTTGATGGGAATGGCTGGGTATAAAACTATTGAAAACAGAGATAGACAGGTGTGACTGATTGATATCCATATAAAAAAAAATGGTGACGTGATTTTACAGGCCTTTTGCTCTGGTTATCACGGAAGTCGGATCGATGATGGATCAGATGGGTAAATGAACATGGATTAACCCTTGCCATTTTTGGTTACTGTTCTTGTGACCCACATTATTTTTAGTTTGGGGATTGGCTTTGGGGTTTTTTTGTGGTTTCCTTTTTTTTCTTTTTTTGCATCATGTTCCTTGTTCAATTATGAACTGCATGTGTCATCTGAAAAGTTGACATGTTTTTTCGTTCAGTGATTTTGGAAGTCTTGAAGTTGAGGTGGAAGGCAGAAAAGCTGACATGATTGTCTTGTTTACAGCTTCATGGGATTTGTTGTAGGAACAGACTTATATACCTATTTCCCTATACTTTTTGCCCCTTTCCCCTTCTGTATGTAAGGAAAACTGCAGATGGATAGGATGGTAGGATAAATGGGAAATAGCAGACCCATTGTTAGCTTTTCTAATGCAAGGAAGATGGATGGTTTATGGTACATTTTGTTCCTATTAATACCCTAACATGTCATCTGTTAATTCTGCTGCCCAGAATCTAGGTGATCCGCATTGCTGGATGATATCTGGGATATTTTTTTTTCCATTCTTTCTAAACACTGATAGGACTTGTATTCTTGTGTGTTGTGTACATTGAGAACTGCTTTAACATTGCTGGTGAAGGGTGTGGTGAATATATCGTAATGCTTTATTGAGAAATATATACAACAAATTTATTCTTAATATGCATATATACAATGCAAGCTTTCATAATTTTCTCAGAGATTGGTGCAGTAAATAATTTTACCAGTAAAACTGTGTAAGCATGTTTCTAAGCATTTATTACATTATCTTGCAAATATGCTTTTCCATTCTTATTGTGCAAAAATAATTGTGTGCTCATTTATTTGGAAGTTGCATTATTGTGATTGTATGTGAAGAAATCACACCATCAACATTTTTCTAATTCTTTTTAAATACTTCAGGTATAGCTGTAGGGGTGGGGGGGGGAAGGTATTATCAAAATTCCATGTAAACTGCCTTTTCATCCCTTGTTTCCTCAGAGAAAATAACAAACTTTTCAACAAATCTGATTTCAGTAGTCATTGTAAAATAGCTATTAAAGCATGTTTATTAGAATGTCTGTTGGTTGGCTGATTTAAAACAAAAAGCAAGAATGTTTTAGTAGTGCTACAGTAGCTTTCATTGGGCATGTCTATAGCACATGACAGATTTTAGGTACTGTTTACCTATACTTTTTTAAAATAAAATATTAACAAGCTTTCCACTTTATTTAGATAATAAGAAAAAAATTGGAGTAGATGGAACAGTAATTACTAACAGTTCTTGAATGTACCAATATCTGAAATTGTTTTCAAAACTCCATTCTGTTTGTTTTCCAGTTAGTCTCCTTGACAGTAGTTTGTTGATTAAACTCATTGACTTTTTCTTTAAAGCTCGTTTCAGGTGCACCTTCATCAAACTACACAAATATTTCTTGTCTGATTTAAACAGCATGAGTGCACACAAAATAGTGATAACAAACAAACGGTTGTAGTTAGTGCATGTGCAATAAGCATGCAATAACATTTATACACAGATGAAATAGAGACAACTAATTAAATTCTGGTTTATTTATATTCTTATAGATTTACAGCAGCATTTCCGTTAGTTTTTCTTATTTCAAACAAAACAAAGTGAAATCTGAGACATATAGGCACATAATACTTATGGCCTGTGTTCATCATTGTAACAACAGCCATATGCATTTACAGTTTATAATGTGGGTTTGAGGGAAAGATGCAACGATCTTTTTTAAATTTTTTTTTTTTAGAATAGGAGGTTTAAGCAGATTACAAAATTTGACATTTACAGGTGTGCTACTTCAAGTTCCCAAAGACTGATGAAAGAGTGAGAGATAATTACAATGCCACTATCCATTCGAACAGTGTCACCAGTGGCTGATTAGTTTGTCTTGAACATTTTTTGCAGGCAAGAGAAAGGTGTCTCGAACCTCCAGCATGCGAACAGCCAAGCATGACAGCTGGTTCTCAACCAGTGCCACCCTCCCCAGACCCTCCAGGAAATCCTCATCTTCACATCAGTCAGGACCAACCCAACAGTCCAACAAACTTATGTCCTTCCTGCTTGGAACGAAGAAGAAGTCATGAAGAGCATTGGCACACAAAGGTTAAAACAAATGCCTTGGGTTTGTCATTGCTGATGTATGTTGTGATCAAAGCCAGTTATCAGTTGTGTTCAGTCAAGCTCTAAAGAGCCCTGAAACCAGACAGCAGCATTCAGGTAGCCATTTGTACCTGACTAGATGATGAAGTGGTGCAGGAGAAGAAAGGGACCGTACAGAACTGATGGGGTTTCCAGGAAAGTGTATGCTCAGACTGTTTACTGGATATGTGATCAAGGAGTGAATGGTGGTGAATCATTCATCCCATACAAACAGGTGAATTTGCACCAGAGTGAGACAACAAAGAAGTGTATCAAACACCATGACAGCCCACTGGTGAAGAGGACTGCTAAAGCATGAAAAAAAAAATTGGACAGATTAAAAGGGCTAAATGGATTCTATGACAATACTAAACAAATCTCAGCTCTGTGTATACCGTGTTTGGTACGCATTACTGATCAAGAATACTTGAAAGTGTTTGCAAAAGGTGCTGTCATTTTCATTGACAAAAGAAAAATTGTGGTTAGAGAAGTTCTCTTGCCATGGAGTTTTGTGATTTGTTAACTTCTTTTTAGGTCAAAAACAGCCAAAGAACTATTATAAAGTCAGGCTCTGTCTCAGTACAGTCCAGTTCTGTCACCAGGATTTTATAGCTGCAAGAACAGGAAAGCTGTTTCCTGCTCTTACCTCAAGATCAACTTGTGCAAGGCATATTAAGGCAATAGTGAATGCAGACTTTTTGCTTGCTAGCAGATCTGCTTAGCTGGAGTTGCCAATCTTGTGGGCGCATAGTGGATCCATGTGAGAAACACAGTGGATGCATGTGAGAGACTTTCTATATTGACAGTGTATTCAGTGGAGAAACTTGGGTCACTTTAAGATGTATGTTGCATTTATTATTAATAATAATAATCAAGTTCATTTATATAGCACCATAATGGTAAGCTTATGGTCCTTTATAGATAATAATAATAGGCAGAAAATAAAGCAACCAAAATGGTAGGAAAGGAACAGGGATTTGTCTTATTAACATCTTACCGATATCAGTACTCAGTTATCAAACAAGTCTATGAAATAAAAATAAATGCACAAAGTTCATAGTACATGATGGGGAAAAAAATCCTCCAGGTAGAAGGGGAAAAAACCCCGAAGGACCAGATCTCTGTTCAGACTGGTTTCACTTTTTCACAGATCAGATTTAGTTTAGATCTGTCTTCGGGGACATCATTAGATGAAATCGATCAAGAATACTCAGGATAAATCTTCATCGGGTCGTAACAACTGTAAATAGTTTTTGCTGCCCTAGTCACCAAGCAGTTTGGCTAAACTGCATCCATTCCATCTTGCTGACCAACATGCACAAAACAGGACACTTGACTGAGATTGAAATGGAGGAAAAGACTATTACTCAACAGCTTTGAGGCCATATAAGCGAAATAAAAGGTCAAGACAATGAAAAACAGATTCGTCACAAGGATTACAATCGGTCAAACTATGGTTTCCAAAACCAAAATCAAGCCAGAAACATGTAAAAATCCAGAATGGCCATCACCCTCATTGCTGGAGTGCATGTAAGAGTTACAATAGGTTTTATATTATGGGCAGCTAGAATTGTTCCATTAAATTTTACCATTTATAATGGAAATGTTTCTCAGTTCCTGAAAGCAGATGCAGTTATTTATCAGAGAATTCTATTTGAAGATCTGCAAGATCATGGTATCTCGCAAGGTTCAAAATAACAACAGTTTTACAGTCATTAAAAATCTGTGTTGTGATCTGTGCATGACTGAATTAATAATTAAGTGCTACATTTATCCCTAAGATGTTAAATCCACATTTTGTGTTTTTAAACTTGTTTTGATCATGCTTCCATGATGGAGGTTATAGTAATGCACAAAAGACAGAATATCAGACTGATAAACATTACTTTTGTCCCTCTATCAAAAATGTGAAGGATTTTTTTTTTTTTTTTAAAGAAAAGCATTCTGATGAAGAATAAATGCCCATAGCCCTCCACAAACTTTCATATTATACTGATAAAATAACTGATACGTTATGGCAAATGAATTTACAAAATCATATTGCAAAATAGAGTCAAATTCTTGTTGTTTTCTACTATAAGACTTTAAATGCCCATATTGGGCACTATCACAAGGACTAAACCACGTGTCATAGGGACTGGTTTTGGACGGCTTGTAATGCTAGAACTTGAAGCCAGGCTGTTGCACCAGTTTTGCTCGTGACATGATGCTGATTTGCACTTTAAGTCTATAACAGGGTCTTCCATGTCCACCCAGATTAGAAGGGTTGAAACATTGATATTATTAATTCATGTTTGTGTCTCATTGACTTCATTATATCTCTTGTTATCATAGGCAAATCTGATCTTCCTAAAGGGTTTTTCAATAAACCACAGTAAAGAGGATAAAAAGAAAAGGATCATTTGTTGGTTTTTCTTATAAGTGGCACACTTGATTGCTCCGTATAGTAAATGGTTGTTGTGTTCAGTCTTGTTCTGCACACCTGGTTTACGAGCCCATTCTGTGTGGGTTTTCTAATAGTTTTACAAAACCACCATATATTTAATCTTTTTAATCTTTTCAATTTGTGTGCAAAAATATGCTGTCCATACTTTCTAATAAAACCACGCCTTAGGTCCTTAAATTTCTACTTTTGTCATCACACTCACTTTTCTCATCCTCGCGTTTTTCAGTCAGTGTAGAAGTTAGTCTTGTGGGTGTGCTAGTGTCTTGTTTGCTTTTATAACTAGCAGTTGTTTAATTTCAAGGAGCAGACAACTCAGCAGATTGTTGAAGCTTGTGTCATTAAGTGTGGTGCTATTAATTAATATCAGCAATGCATTACCACATTTTTCATTAGTCAGGATTGTGCAGATTTCTGTTAAACATGCTTCATTTGATGCTTTCAAAGGTGGAGATGCAACAAATGCATATAGTACATGATGTTTGCTAACATGGTCTGTAGTATTAACAAAACACATTTCTGAAAATGTATAAATCTGGACATTAATAGATCTGTTGGTAAAAAAATCTTTCGAGTTTTTAAATTGTAAGTGAGCACTTACCACCTATGTTATATCTTGTATATTGCACATCATGTGTGCAGAAGTGATACCAGTGAATGTGTGGGTGTGTGGTGTTGCATGAGATTTATTCTGTGTGCATTCTTCAATTTTAATTCGTTCATCTATGATACTTCATATCATGAGACATCCAGTTAGAATATCATGTGCATTAGAGTGTTATTTGACATTTCTATCTCATAAAGTGCATTGAGAGCTTCTGCGAACTGATCAACATAATTATTTAAGACAGTAAGCGCTGTAATCAAACAAGTCATTGTGCAGCTGTAGTCCAGAAGAAATTTTCCAGGTTTCCTGCATAAAGTGACGATACTCAACTTTTTCGCTCTTTTGTTTTGAGTAGTGCACTTAGACCAGCTAATTCTGGACCAGCCCTAAGTAAAGGGCTAAACCATTTTACTAATATTAATCATATCAGTGTGCCCATTTCAGAAGGCCAGGCCAGTGGTTGATACACACGGACCATCATAAGCACAGCTGCAAGCAATTCTAAAACCCATTTTGTTTTGTAAAGAACCTTGATCCAGGCATTATCATCGTCCGTTATCTAGCTTTGTTTGACGCACCAAGTCTGACCATCATTCAAGTTGGATAGGGTTTAAGCTCTCTGCTTTCTGCAGCTATTAAGGCCTCCATCACGCAGTAAAATAGGATGTGGGGTGTTAAATGTATCTTTGCAGTGTGCATGATCTTTTAAAATAGCTGAAACCTCAGTAACTCACCCTTTTAAACAAAACAAATTATAAGTTGTTTTCATTCAGAAGCTGCTCTTCTGTATCTCTTATACTTGTTTGTGTTTGTTTCAAGATTTTGCAGTTCATCTGCTCTTGTTTTATAGGAGTATTCATACATTTTTGGAATTGTACATCTTTCACTCTTGTGATGTTAATTTGAATATTTTATTTGACATAATAACAGTTTGGTTTTTTTCTATTGCGTGGGACCCACATGTATACTGCTCTCACAAGTGACTGTAGAGACTGAGAGCTTTTCATTCCATATTATTATTATGGTGTACGCTTTTCAGTGTGTTAATCTTTGTCTACATGCTGTGTGTAGCAACACAGTGTCTAGACTGGGCCAATGCCTGATGTGACCAGCTTGCTTTTTTTTTTTTCTTTTAAAATTTTCCTGGTAGTATCAGATGATCACAAACTGCTTAGACAGTTAACTATTCACTTCCCACTTGTTTTAAGTGTAAAAGGTCGTGACTGACTTGCCAAGTGTGTGTGTGTATGCGCGCATGCATGTTTTTCTTGTGAGTGTTTTGACTGTCTAGGATGTTACTTACCACATTTAAATAGTTCTCAATTAATTTAAGCTTTTGTGTAAATACTGTACATATGAACAAGTAATTAAATAACAATTTGAAAATAATTGCCACTTGTTTTATTATGTCTTGAAGGTGTGGTGAATGCCTGAAGCTGAGTTTTCACATACATTCTTCTCTGTCTCTCTCTCTCACACACACAGATGTATAATCCACTAAAAAGATGGATTACGTGAACATTTTGGAGGTCGGTTCACAACAAAGTACTGACTTAATGGATAGTGTGAATGAAGCTCATAAACTGAAGAGCTTTGTTAAGAATGTTCGCTGACAGGTATTCCATTGACATACAGCTAATGTCTGACTTGGACGCCTGGATCCTCTCTACCATCTACAAACGTGTCAGGTGTAGGGCCACTCTACATTCACTACATGGCTTTTCTGCCCCGGAATTGGACATTCCAGTCTGACAAGCACACCTGAGGGGGATGGGCATTGCAGGGTCTGAGGAGAGACCAGATGCCAGAACACATTCTGCAGACGTCCTCTTCTCAACCAGTTGCAGGTCTGGATACGGTCTGAACACACAGACCTCGGCATTAAATGGCGACATTATTCTATAGTAACGGTACACCGTGGTAGGTCTCATAGAACAGAGTGGATGGGAAAGATTCATTGTTCACAAGGGATTGTGGAGCTGTGAGCCATTTATGAACCACGGGATGATAGTGATATTTTACGGGTTTTCTTTCTTTGAATCAGTTGAAATGGGGTAAACAGAAAACAAGAGTGGAGTGACAAGAATCTCCACAGCTCCACCAACCCCTCTGCCATTTTTTTTTTCATGGCTGCCGACTGTACTGAGGAGCTTGGAGAAAACAATCGTGACTTACCAAGTGTGTGTGTGAAGGACATTTCTCAACCAGAAAAACCTCGAACATTCTAGTACGAATGTACATTTGAGCAAATTTGGTGAACATCGCCGGAAACCAAAGATTTGGGGGAGAACGGGAAATTGAAACTTCAATAGGCTCAGTCAAAATAAAAAATAATTTTTAAAAAACCACTCACCAAAATAATGGGACATTGGAGTACTTGGTTTGGATTCTGCAGCTCTTTGTAGTTTTCACTAAATCTTGTTCATCTGTTAGCATGTTTCTCGTTCTTCTAACCATGCGTGCCATTGTCTGGAAAGGTCGTGAGTCCGGTCGAAAGAAGAAGCAGGACCCATCCCTGATAAGAATTTTCTTGTAGTCTTAATTCTTTTCATCCTTCGGTTTACTTTCCGAAATTTATAGAATGTGTGGAGAAACGCATGCTCATGCGAACACACAAATTCGGTTTCTTTGAGGAGCACTGTTCTGGGAATGTGGAAGTACTGTTGTTGTTGTTGTTGTTGTTGTTGTTGTTGTTGTTGTTGTTGTTGTTGTTGTTGTTGTTGTTTGTTTGTTTGTTTGTTTGTTTTGTTTGTTGTTTTGTTTTTTGTGGGTTTTTGTTGGGGTTTTTTGTTTTGGTTTTTTTTTTTTGTTGTTTTTCTAGCAACAGACATAAAATGAAGTGTAGGAGACAAGAAGAATTAATGTTAGCAATCAAGAGACTGGCTTTCGTTTTGGTGGGCGGGTTGGAAGGAAGGAAAATGACAAACTACCCTAACTCTATAACAACTGGGTAGTTGGTAGCGGGTGGAAAAAACCACATATCACTGTGACAGTGAGATTCCAGTATCATGGGTTCGGATCTCGACTCCGAAACACCTCTCTCTGGATGTGACAGCTGTTGACAGGGTTGACCGTTAGTAGCTTTTCTCTGGGTACTCTGATTTTCTCGTTCACTCTGTGTTTTGTGTGTGGACACCCGATCATCGCCGTGTTGGCCGCAGGACCACCCTGTCCAGCTGGCTAAACATATCAGTCTCATGACTTTGTCAAAGTGACCACCTTGTGGCCCATGTTTTTCTGAATGTGATATTACTATGGGTTAGGCTGACAACAATTGGAGGGCGTCATATTGTGCTGGAGTCATAAGTGTTTGAATATGTTATTTCGCACTGAGGAAGACTTTTTTGCGTCGTCCGATTGTTTACGACAAAGGCACGTGCAGGCCTGACGAGTGGGGGGGACAGGGGTCTGGTGTACCCGGGCCCGCGGCTGTCAAGGGGGCCCGGCCTTGGTCAGTGGATTTTTTTTTCTTCTTCTCCTTTTCTTTTTCTTGTAAAGAAAGGTCTAAGGACAGAACACCCAAGCATTACACATGCAGAAGTTGAGTTTGAGTGTAGATATTGAGATTCGAATTATAAACATACATTATATACTGGGAAAATAATTTACGATTACAAGTACAAGGGGCCCGGAGAGGTCTGTCCCGGGGCCCGGGCTGGCTCTCGGCGGCCCTGGGCACGTGCGTCCATAGCGCGATTCAGGAAAAGAATATCATATCTCCCATTTTATGTCTTTTGTGTTGTGAACTTCTGAGCTCGTCAACCAGCCAGGAAATGCAAAATGACCCTTGGCCTGACCTCCAACGAACTTGCACTTCCCTTTCAAATGACTCCATCCTATCTTCTGTTTCTCCGGTCACATGTGAACACAGCTGGTGTTTAAGTACCTCACATGACACTCAGGTGTCCTAAGTCACATTTAAAATTGCTTTTAACCACGGATTTGTTTACATTCGAGACGAGGTTTGATCAGCCTCAACCCACATTTTATCTTGCACATATGTAGCTGTGTTTTTTTCTTCATGTCCTTATTTATTATTTATTTTAAAAAGAACTGTCAAATCAATCCCCGCAACTTTAGTCACGCGAACATTTGTTGATGAGATAACAATTACTTGATGAGGATGTGCTGCGTTTATGGCTGCAATCGGACTTCAGGTACGACAGCCAGCAAGGAATAATTTATGACAAGGAAGGAAGAAGACCTAATCGAAACATAAATCAAGCTTGAACACAGGTCCTTCAGAATAAAAAGGTTATTAATGTTATAACAGGAAGTGAACTAGAACACAATGTAATATGATTGTGGTCATGAATATGGCTGTTTGTTTTATTTTGGAAAAAAAAATAGTCTCCTAGCTGGTCGAAGAATTATGTAGTCCAAAATACAGATGACCGATATAGATTGATAGGCAGACATCGATCGATAGTTCAATATGTATATATATGTGTACACGCATGTTAGAGAAAATGTAATACAAAATAATATAGTAATACGCATTTAGCTTAATATATTGTGTTCAGGGGCCATAGTTGTGAAGCGAAAGTATTTTCCCCAAGGCAAACTCAAGGAAACTTGTCTTGTTTTGTACTACCAATGCCCAACACCCCGTGGACGCTACTTCATGTTTGTTTACCCCCAGGGTATCTGTCCTACCGCGTTTTAACAACGGCCTAAGGGGTAAAACAACATCTGAGGGATCTTTATATCTCTTTATAACTTAGCAAACAAGTACTTTTGTCATTGTTTCCCATACTGCATCAGGGCAGCAACTAATCACTTCCTAATTACGGGTCCAGTATAATCTTTGTAAGAAAGATGTAATGATGGACTGTACACAGTGAGGCCGATTTTCTTTCAAAGTTGATTAAGTTTATTTTGTGGGAGCGGGGAAGGTAGTTAAGATGAAGCGACTGTGAAATGATGTTAAAGTTAGGGTGAAGCAAAGATAAGAGAGCGTGGAAGAAGGTGAGGTTAGTTAGGGTTAAGGGAGGCGTGCAAGAGAAACACCACCCACTCTTGTTGTTGCCTGTGGACAAGCGATATTAGCACACAGTGATATTCAACACAGAATGTTGCCGATGCTTTGTGTTGTTTTTGTTTAAGAGTAAATACATTTGATGGTCACCTATAGCTACAGAGCTTTTATGTCATGAGGAACTGAGACGAACGCAGTCACAGACAATACCGACCCAGTCACACAGACACCGAGAGGAATTAAAAAAAACAAAAAAAACAACCCAAAACACCTGTATTCGTAGGAAGGTGTATGTACAAGCCTCCGCGCGCGCACATACACATGTAGGCAGATAACAATCATCAGCGCGTAACGCAAACGGCTGCACGTGACGGCTTGTAACGCCACGTCGAACGTTTCTTTATTCCGGGACACTGCGTGACGTTCCAGCGTGACGCCCCTGTCTAAGCATAGTCCGTTAATTGGGCTTTGATCGAGCGCGCGCGCGCAAACAGGCATCGGGGGACTGGAACAATAGACGGACGGAGTGGAAAATGCCAGCCTCCTTTTTCCCACGACTGGTGCTGGCGCCACACCCAGGCGCTAAGTTTGCTCATTGATAAAATTCGCCATGTTGACCGTTCCGACGCAGCTTGGCACGGTGAGAGAGTGGGAGGAATATACTTCTTGCATCCCTCACCCCTCACTCCCCTCTATCGGCGTGCAGGGGGGAGTGAGGTAGGGAGGTATGGTGCCAGGCCGTGCAAGGCGTCTGGCCAAAGGGTGCAGCAGCATGTAATGATTTAACAATATTATATCACTCTCTGATGCGTCTGGTGATGTTCTGTCGCGCCTGCCAGGTTTAGTTTTGCCATTCATGAAGTAATGCAACATTAAGTTCTTTCTCAACCGAGTCTGGCCGTTTAATGTCGCTGTTGATGGGATCTGAAAAATGTTAAGTTGCACATGACAAAGGTCTGGGGTAGCCATACCCCTTCTGCCCCATTGAAGCCCTGATTACCAACTGCCACACCTTCAGGGTCTGGAAAACTTTCTGCGCGCAGAGATGGGAAAGACAGTCGGGAAGGGTATAGTGACTCTTGGATGAATTGGCTGAGGGGAGGAGGATGAGTTTAGGAAATGGGAGCAGAAACATTGAGTAAGATTTCTGGTGGCAGGCAATTGCATTGGCATTAGTGTTTGTGTGTGTGTGTTATCTTGCATGTCTGGAAATCTCATCCGACGTAGTATCCCTAAGTTCTACTTAAGCCAGCGGAAGCTAGATTCATTCAGCAAATCGTGAAGTGAAAAAACAAAACCCCCATTCATGAATAATGATCGACGCGTGTTATGTGAACTGACATTGCAGTCTATACACATCCGCTTTTAGAACTGATTTCTTCCTTCTGTCCGCCTCCACGCTTCGTTCCTCAGCAGTGAGTTTCAGTAGATGACATCATCAAGCGCAACTTATTTGCATGCGCAGGTTGCACACGCTAGATCGCATATATTATTGAATGAATATTCAGTAATTATTGCTGTAGTGTACGATTTCAACCCATGTCACGAAGCTTTGCGTGAGTATTTCGAATGATTAGTACAGTCATACAGGTACACACACGTTCGCACATTCTCACTCTCTCTCACACATACAAGCGTGCGTATACTCCTACCAGTTCTCTTCCTATATATACACACATACACATTTCACACACACACACATTATACCTCCTTTTTTTCTCTCTCTCCACGCACACAAAATGTGAGGATTGGGTACTTTTGGACACGCTGCTCCTGTTTACTGTGATATAGCCTTAGTTGCTAGCTCGGCGTAAAGGTAAAGTTCCAATTCTCCCTTTTCTCTCTCTCACACACACACTGACGTCTCTGTGCATACATACACATGCGCGCACTCATACACGTAAAATACATTCGTGCCCATGCATTCTCAAAAACAAACACACGCGCAGCTCTGCACAGATACAATAGCACAGCCGCGTATATATAAATAAAAAAAAACCACACTGATGTCTCACTGTACATACATACTCGTGCACCTTTGTACGAGCGCGCCCACACACACATACGCACAAGGGCGACCGTTCGCGTGCATATCTTTATAAGCGCACAGCACAAACACACATGTAAGCGCTTGGCCGCTTGCCTGTACCGTTAACCACTAATTGCCCGGATGTAAAGATAAGTAGGTCTAACTCTCTGACAAGGACGTATGTTGAAGGAAGTCATGTTGGACAATTAAACTGGTCAGCATCTATATGGGCGCAATTATCAACCGAAACGCAACCATCTTAATTGTTTCTTCCCCACCTTTCCATCCCCTTGGTGTGAATGTGTGTGTGCGCTTTAAGAACGTGGTTGAGACAAATTGTAAAAGGTCTGTTTTGACACTTCACATACACGTGTGCGTCTGAATGTGTGTGTGCCTGGAAGATAGCTGCACGCGCGGTTGAATTTAGATGACGGAAACACCGGCCTCGTGCGAATGCCGCGCCCATTCTCCGATCCCCTCCCCCTTCTCTTCGCGCGCTCGCGCTCTAGCCGAGACAACAGCGTCAGCACTGCACGCTCTACTTCCCCCCAACTGCGATCTACAGTTTTATCAGTCTACGCAGTCATAATTCATCGTGGTTATTTCTGTCAGATCATATGTCAACCCACTGCCATCGAGTAAATCACAAGATATTAAAAGCCAGAGCCGGGAAACAGACCCATTCTTTCGGAAATCCGCATCTTGGCAAACGACGGTCGCGCGTGAGGGAATGTGTCCCGATGGATGAAATACGATCTCGCGAAGCAGACACAATTGCTGAAAGGATGGATGAAACGCTGTTGGGATAAATCAAGGAGACTTGAGATTACAGATTCGGAGTTTGGAAAGTCACAACTGTGGCCTGACCGAGTGGAGGAGAATATATCGTCTGCTCGCCCCGACTTGTGGCGGTTGAGCCTCGCTGTCACGTCCGGTCCGCCAAAGTGGGTCAAATATGGCCGGCGTTGGAGAGGTGCGGGTGGAGGAGAGTTTAAGAGTGAAAATAGGCAAGTAAACATTCTTGTTTTACACCTTCAAAGATTCGTTTTTAAACCACCAGACGAAAAAATAGGTAAAGCAGCTTAGAGCGATATTTTCCCCTACTTTTTGTGTTTACTTATATGCGCTGACTGCTACACACCAAGCAACACATAGATTAAAATGTTATTAATATTTACCTGATTAAAAGTTGTAACAAGAGAAGGGACTTGCATTTGCACGCGAAGATTGCATTCACTAGGTTATTTATCAGAGAGAGGATGACCAAGTTGTTGCATATTTGGCAGTTTTGATGCCTAGACTTATGAATTAAAGTAGCAACGGTATTTTTGAAAAAAAAGTTTCCCGATCAGCATAAAAGTTAGTAGATTTGCAGTCTTTGAAACAACGTACTGATATTCTCCTTTCAGCCCTATTATTCTCCTTTCCAAAATCTATAAACAACACACACAGGCACGCGTGCGCGTATGCATCCACCCATGTATGCATTATTATTATCGTTGGGAGAGAGCGACAGCAAAAGCGCGCGAGAGGGAGTTCGCCCCCTCCTCCTTCCATCTGGAATGCAGATCGACTGATAATATCAATAGGCATAAGATTATGTCGGTGTATGAATGGTGCATTGATATGAGATTTTTAGACAGGTTATCATCATAACAATTGTACTATTATCACCATTATTTCTTATCTTTGGAACTGATCCAAAAAAAATGGACTAATGATAGTGATACTATTATTAGCTATGGGAATTTTGTTTTTGATGATGTGTAGAGGGCAATGCAGTACTTGCAAATCTTAATTAAATTAAACAAATCAGAGACTAAAAGATTTTTGTACACATACAAAGTATAGTAGATAATATGCTACATGAAAGAATACCAAGTGTTCAAAGACTGCTAATGAAAGAAAACATTGAAAAATGCCTGAGTGTAAACAGTGTTTTGAAATAATGTTGATAAAAGCCAGTTTCTCAGGTTTAATCCGCATATTGCTTTTTCAACCTGATAACAGCAGGAAAAATGTCATATTTTATATAGATGTGTTAGTGAACTTACTGCTTGGACAATTTATTGGGCTTTCTGGTTTTAAAGAAGAAAATATTATTCCCACACATTGTTGCTATTGGGGATGATCATGACTGGACTGTGACAGGATGGTGTGAGAAATCTGATCTGAATGTCACATTAAAAACTGAATGTTTAAAATAAAATCGCATCATTCTTTGTGGATTTTCAAAACAGCTGTAAAGTATATTGTTTAGTGCCCATTGAGAAACCAGATTTTGGTAATACATTGTGGTAATACATGCCACACAATACATGCACACAATCACACACACACTATGTGTTATTTTGTCTCTGCTTCCTTTTTTTCTGTTTCTATGTGTGAGGTTCATTGTGTCTTTTTGTTTTTTCTTTCTCAACCTTCTCTCATGAAAAATAGTAATAATAAGAAACAAAGTAAGAAATCTTCTATTTCTTTAAGTTACATGCTTAAAGTCTCTTATTCAGTTTTATTTTTACTTTATTTCTTGTTATCGGTAAATATTAACCATTTTGACTATGCACTGCTTAAACAGTTTACAGAAGTATTATACATGACAATTAACAACAAACTTATTTGCTCTTGAATGTGAGCACCATATGAGCAGCCTGCCATGTGAATTAACCTCTGTCTTGTGGCTGTGTTTTAGAGCCAAAAGATGAGAGTGTAAGTAAGAAGCTGACACAGTGGGCACTTGGTTTGGTTTCCTTGTGCTTCCTTTGTTGTGGGTGAAGGATTGCTATAATATATAATGTTAACGAAGAGGTTGTGCAGCATTATACAATGACCATTGGGCATGGAATGAACATACTGAATGGGTTCATTAATCAGTATTTAGATTGGAGTTGTGTAACGTGATTTTTTTCATTTTTTTGTCCTTGGTACTTTAAGTTGTTTCATAATTAAGTTACTTTTTTCCCCTGTCATGTGATTATTTCTGTTTGATGCAATTGTGTTTATTGGAGTTTCCTGTTTAAAAAAAACACTTTTACATGACTTCTTATTTTCTTGTTATTTTGAAAATGTAAGTGTTTACTCCTTAGATTTCGGGGTGGTAGTGGCCTTTGCAGTTCTTTGTAATTTACTTTTCTTTGATATTCTTGAAAACATTTCTGTAACTCAAATAGTATGTTTATAATGTTAAATGGTGCTATTTATTTGTAATAGGCTTTCCAGCAGCCAGCATTCAACTTTTCCTGTGAGGTTTTGAGTCTGATATGGTCTGTGTCAGCTCACTGATTCATACAAGATTTCTTATCTTTATTGGTGCATAGAGGAGACTGATAGTCATTGTTTTTGCTGCATTAGTTTCCTGATAGTAACCAGGCCTGTTTATTGGAGTCAGTTGAACCCAACATTTTCTACTTTGTGTAGCTATAAGATTCAGGATGTCAAAAATGTTTTAAATGTTGCTGACATACCTCATTTATGGTGTTAAAATCCATCTAAATGTACACTAGATTTATAAATGTATTATCAGGTGATTATGACATAAGTATCTGCCAAATCATGTGCATTGTTACTGAACCCTATCACAGACTGGGATGACATATGCTCACATGCCTTATGATAAATCACATGCATTTCACAAGAAATTTTTATGTATGTGTAATTTTGAAATAATTCAGCTTTCATAATAAATCTAAACCGCCAATAATATTTAACATCAGGTTTTAAAAATCACTTGTTACTTTTTTTTTATTAAGATGCAAGTTGACATCTCTGATTTATTTAGTAGTTCTTTTTTCTCTTTTAGCACCCTGTTTATTACACTAATACAAACTCAAAGTTAAGAGGCTATCTACCAAAATAAGTTTTGCTATAAACTTAGAAGCCCCTTAGTTCGAGGATCAGTCTCGCTTTGAGAGGCAGTTTCATCTGTTTCAAGTGGTTTAAAGTGCAGTTCATTAGCAATTATGCAAATGCTTCCAAAGTGTTCTAGACACAGTTTTAGATGCAGTTATTATCTTTAGGTAGTCTCTAAATATTTAAGTGGCTAAGTATTTAAGTCTGTGAAGTGCAGTTCATTGAGATTCAAAGCTGTTTCACAAGTGCATTTTATGTGCTCAAGGCAGGAAGGTATTGTGTCAGCTGATTAAATAACACTTGAGTAATAAAGGATAACAAGAGCATTCAAGATTTGAACAGTGTTAAGACCTTCCTTAACAAATTCAGGCCCTTTCTAAAACTTGTACAGCAGATACACTCACTTTGTTTTAAGGATTTTATCTTTTAACAAACATATCATATTTTATAAATTTAATAAAATCCTTATTAATAGAAAATCCCTATTATCTAAAACAACCTACCTTGATCGAAAATGCACCTTTATGTCTGTGCGATTATCTAAAAGCAATTGCATTAGTTGTAAAATATGTTTCTAAATTTTTTTCCTTTATTTTCATGAATAGCTTGCACAATCAAGAGTAGTGCTCAGCTCACTCCTCATTTCTTTATCCGTGCATTTAGTTCATGACTTTTTCTCATGGTGTCTGTTTGCTGGCATTTCTTGTATTGACTTTTGGCTTTGATGTAGTTTTTCATGTGCAGTTCTTTGAGCTCACGTCTTTACAAATTCAGTTTATTCTTATTATTATGATTAGTGTAGGTAACTTTTAAAATACTAATAACTACAGGTGGACCAAATTGCCTATTTTTACAAAAGAAATAAAGAACATAGTGAGTCTAATGCAGGTAAAGAAAACTGAGCAGAGTCAGAACTACAGATTTAAAATAAAACACACACTATGTTAAAAGCACAAGTCATTAAAACCCTAGAATTGTATGTTAAATTTCTGGAGTCATCTAGAATTTGTAGATGATGGGTGGTCTGTCTAGTGGCACAACAGCTAGTACCTGTCACCAATACAGTGAAGGCTGGGTGTCCTGGGTTCAGCTCTCATCTTGGGCATGCTGTTCTTTTTCTTCATGTGGCATCTACTTACAGTGGCTGGCGCGCGTGCCATGATAATCACCTTAGTGGCTTGCTGTCAGCACACAAGATTCATGACCCGTAAGACTGCCCGGACCTTGCGAGCCCTCTAATGAAAAGCGTGTTAACGTGAGAACTCTCATGAAGGAGTTTAGTAGAAACCAGATAAGATTAATGAGGTGTTGATGAGATAAGAAACTGAAAAGGGTTGGATATGTCCTGGGACACGTAAACCAGGCACATTTGTTTTTTTTCTTTTTTTTGTTTTTTTTTTGTTTTGACAGGTCTTTATACATAGTATGTTTATTTTGTGAAAGCATATCTATTTTAAAGTATTCGAATTTATTATTGGGGGAAAAACAAGACTGATGTACTTTTTTTTTTAGTGTTGTGTAAATGCTTTGGTTCTCTTCAGTAACAATCTTCAGTTTCTCCAAGATTAGTTTCACCTACATTTTCTTATAAACATGTAAGTCGAAAGACTAAGATGCTGCTTGGCATTTAGAAGGCCAATGAATACTGATTTTCTCTGTTTGAGCAAATTTGCAACCTGCGTCACAAATGATGACAGAGGAGAGATTTGTAAGTGATGGCAAATGGGAGAGTTTAAGTCAGTACTATCAATATAAATTATGTGGGTTCAGGAAAAGTGCATTGACAAAGCAAATGTAACTTGCCTATTCCTGTGCACTCCTTATATTGAACACTACAGGTAGCAATGATGTTAGGGAATAGACTTTGAGCTCAAGCTGCTTCACCAAAACATTGTTATCAATGTCAGTTGATGAAAGAGGGGTGTGTCAAGAGTTTTTAGGTGGGTATTTTTGGCCTAGAACGCAGAAAAATAAGATCTGAAATTTTTGTCTTATTCATTGAATGAAGAACCTTGCCCTTGACATATGCTCAAAACAAGATTCTTTTTTAGAATATTTTGTTTGTATGTTGTGTGTGTGTGTTGGATAGAGAGAGGGAGGGAGAAAAAAGAAAGCAGAGAGAACGCAAGAATGCTTTTGCTGGATTTGTGATCTTTCATAATGGGAGTATTGGAAGTTTTGAAGACTTATCTGAAAAGACTTCAGTAATAGAAATATTATAATTTTGTGAAACAGTCCATTCATTTGCATACTGTTTTTTTCCCATAAACATAAATTATTTAAAAATTAGGTATGAAATCTGATCAATTTAGTCTTTACTAAAGTTTGTGAAGGTTGTTTGAGCAACATTAAAATAAGCTTCATAAATATGCGAATTGCTTTGCAGATTGTTATTTAAGATTAACTGTTATGGTGTGTTAACTGTAGATGCACATCAGTAGCATTTTTTTTAACAGTATGGTAAGTCCTTTTTTTGTGCTTTTCCATGAGGCTGTTCTTGACAAAGTTGGCCACAGAAAGTGTATAAATGTAATCATTATTAGACACTTGTTTTTAGTTGTGATTCAAGTTAATCTTTTTCATTGTAATGTCTTTTTTCTTAATATTAGTAATAAGAATAAGAAAGAAGAAGAAAAACTGTGTTTGAGGAAAAAATGAATCATTCAGAATTGATTCATTGTTATTACTGGTACAGATAGAAGATAAATGTAAAAACAGAATGAACGAGTATATTTTACTTTAAGATTTGGTAAAACTTTCCCTTAACTACAATATATAGGTGTCTCATAATGGTTTAGGCTTATAAACATGCTGATTCTTCTTGCAGAGTACTTGGTTCAGTGCTATAACTGTGATAGATAAGTATTGTTTCATGCCCATTTCCATGCATTTTGTTGTGGCTAATGGCAATGCTGATTTTTTATGTACTTTAAAATTCTTTTTTAAGCATCTTTCATAAAGAATCCAAAGCATTTTTTTCAGTTGTTTTAAATGATTTGCTGATTTGGCAGAAAACGGGATACTTTATTTGTGCTGATCTTTCAGTCCATCAGATGAATCCCATCTGTATGACTCATTTCCATGGCTGCAATGAACGAATATAACATAAGAGCACCATCGTAACATGTATAATGCAATAGTACTGCTAGAAGTGCATTGTATGATGCAAAATTCAGTATTTTAGTTCCAAGTATTTGGATGGGAGATGGTTAAAGCTGATAAATGTGGCAGAAGAAAGTCAGGTCTGCTGAGGTCTTCACATCTTTTTCCCTTTCAAGATAAAAAATCAAAATTTATGGTTTCCATGTGGACAGTATAATGTTTATGAAGGTTTTATGAAGTTGTTGCATTGGTTACCTGGGTTAATAATGAAGTTTGCCTCAGATTACTTGTTTTACTGGCATTTTGTCCAGAATCATCAGAAGATCAGAAAAATAATTATTTGCAATCTTATTTTTGCTGATTTATTTTAGGACTTTATAGGAAAACAAAACTTTGCATATGTTGGATTACTTTCAACAAAGCTTACAGTTACTTTATTTAATGTTAATACAATTCAAAGTGCCTTAATGTTGGGAAATTCTGGGAAAGAAGAAACATAGTTTGTAGCATTCTGATAATCACATTAGAACATTGCTAAGGCCTTCTATATGTACTTCCCACCCCCTTCTCTGCCTTTGTCATTTTCAGCATGACATCATTTACTGTTAGTCCAAGTTTATTCAAAATTCTAATAATGGAATGATTTACACTTTTTACCTATTGGTTGTTAATTTAAACTTTTCAATGTAGTATGGGTCATAATTTTGTATGTGATTAGTTTGGAATTTTCTGAAAGAAAAGGAGCACAAATAAATGGCTGAACTGATTGGCCTAATAGATGTATGCAGCAGGAGCATTGTGCTGTAGTATATTGCAGGGAAGTGGAAAAACAGGCAAAGAAAAAAACCACATTAATATACTTGTTTCAAATCAGAACATTTTTAGTGTCAATTTTTATATTGTTTAATGCTTATTCTCAAATTAACAGGATAAGAAAAAATCATTGCTTGGGGAACAGATCTTGTTCTTGCTGATTAAATTAGTCATCAGAGCAGCAGAAAACTATATTTGGTAGAAGGCAGATGTCCTTGCATGATATCAGTAAAGGCAAATGAAAGAAAAAGGATGTCATCAGAGCATTAGCATTGCACAGCGAAATGCTTGTAGGACATGATCATATCACAGTAATTACCTTATAGTTTCACAAGTCTTTGGACACATAGTGATGAAAATATGCTGAAGTTTTTGTTTTCATTACATTAAGTTCATTTCCCCATGAAGTGAGATCGGGAGAAATGACATTAACTGGAGAACGTTGGTGGGTTTAAGACTCGACTGACCATATGTGCTGTCTGTCTAAGAGAAAGTGTGTGTGCATATGTTTTGAAGTTTTTGGTGCATGTAAATGTGTATATCTGCACCATAAATGGGAATGTGTGCTGGCACCTTTTGCATGCGTATTTATCATTTCTATTTTATGCATGAAACTGTGTGTGTGCGTGGACATGCAGACATGAAAAGATATCCACATAATGCAGTTGTTAAGGACATAGTCTTTAGATAGTCTTGAGCAAGACCATTTTTGCAAACCTGTGTGCGTGTGTGCGCGCAAGGATATGCATGTGTGGTTATGCATGCATCCATGTGAATTATTTTTTTGATTATTCATACTGTACAGCTTATACAATTTCTATTCATAGACAAATCTCTGTACTGCATGTACAGAGTACTTAAATGTGTTTATCTTAGAAGAAAAGCAGTTTGTTTTAGAAAGTAAAACTCAATGAATCTTTCTGAATTGCTTCCTTGTTAAAATTTGTCAGGTAGAAGAGAAATGTAAAAACAAAAATGGATGAATCTGTTTACTTTCAAGTTGGTGTTTTGCTGTAATTTGATATATGCTTTGTTTAGGAGAAGCCAAGAATTTGCCTGCTAACTCTGGAAGTCCACGGAATACCTTCTGTGCCATCAGATTAGACTTGGAAGAAATTTATCGGACCACCACTGTTGAAAAATCATTGGAGTGAGTAAAGCATGTTCTGTTGCATGATGAAATGATAATAATTGTCAGCTAGAAGACATTTGTTACTTTCAGTGTGTTATGCATATAATATCAAATATAATAGGAATAATAATAATCTTATACAGTGTAAGAAACAAGAGTGCTCACTGCTTGAACAAGCCATAAATACAAAAATTTAGGGAGGGGTCACATCTCAAGCTGTTATTCAAAGATCATCACTCTCAAGCTTGCACACAATATAAATAGTAAAGATTTTGTGCATTCAACAGATACTAGTAATATTAACTGGTATAATGTGAGCCAGTAGAGTTTACGCTTTTGGAAGCTGAGTGATGTATGCTCTTCTTTGATATTAGTTATCACCAGGAGTAATTCATGGTGTTTAGGAAAGTGTCCGGCATTGACTTTTATAATGTAAGAAAACACTTTCATAAAAATATGATGTTTATTTTGAAAGCGTGTTTTTCCTCTTTTGACAGCCCATATTTTGGTGAGGAATTTGCTGGTGAAATCCCAAAGAAGTTTCGCACTTTGTCTGTACTGTTGTATGAGGTTGTGTCCAAATCGGAAAAGGTACTGAGAGTTTGTTTTATCAAAACTTAATTGTCTACATGCTTATGTTTTTGTTCACATTACTCAGTATTAAAGAAGACATCTGTTGTTTTTGTTTATGATTGTTAAACACATTGTATTTTGTTTTTGAATGAAAAAGTTCTTTTAAAAATGTGTTCTGTAATCAACAGCTTTTACAGGGTATGTATCTAATAAAGAACAGTTGTGATAAGAGAAAGCCAGCCTAGAATGATGATCTATTGCAGATCATGATTAAGGACTTTAAACCCACTTATGCCTCATGATCCATTATTAGAATAAAATAATTTTTTCATGAATTTTATGCACAAAACTAAAAACTTTCAACCTCTGGCATTAGTGGGTTAAATGGGTTAATCATAACTATCCCACTTTAAAGTAAAAATAGTTTTATCTTTTCAGTTTCTTGTTTGTTTGGTTGGTTTTTTTGACAGGTCTTGGGAAAGGTATCTATTAAGAAAGATGAGCTTTATAAATATCACCAGAAAGAACACTGGTTTCCTCTGGCACCTTCAGATGCTGAGTCTGATGTTCAGGTATGAAACCTTTTACCAGACGTTTAATGGTAGAAGGGAAACATAACAAAGGCATGAGCACAAAGTAATTTCTGTGGCCAGTTCAAACAAGGTTCTCTGTTAGCCAAGTTATAATCTATCACAGACATATTTTGTTGTGTATGTTAAGATCTGTGAGAATAAATATAGTACCTGTGTGACATTAGAGAAAGCCTTAGTCACTGGAGGGAGTATTACTGGAAAAAACCCTGACCATTGAAGAATCAGCAAAGCAGGCATATCTTTACTGTCCAGACTGATTTTAGTATTTTAGAATGTATGTCTGTTTCCTGCAGAGTTGGTTTGTTATAGCTTTTTTCAAATGCCCAAGGAAGAGAACTTGCATTCCTACCAAAAACAGTCTGGCATATTTGTATAGTTTTGTTGTCAGGTAAACCAAACAAAGATTGTAAAAACCTTTCTTTCTTGACAGGGGAAGGTCCACCTTGAAATCCGCTTTGATGAATACCTTAGCTCAGAACCTGATTTCTACTCATCGCACAGAATGGCTGTCAGGTGAGTCCTTACATTTGATAGGAAGAATTTCTCGATCAGAAGGTAAGTTTTTTTAGTGCAAAGGCTAAATCACCTGATTTTTTATTAGTTTCCTGCCTGAGCTGCATATTCTTTGAAATATGCCATAATAGGGGTTGACCTCTTTCTCATATTTGAGATCAAAATTTATCAGCAAATTTGATAAACATTATTACGAAACTGTTTTATTTTATGATAAACTTAAAGTTTGAAATTGTAGTTATAGATCACATCAGCATTTTGGCATATTGCAATATTTAAATTGTAGAAACAGTACATGGATAAATAGGTTTAAAAGAATGAGACAAAAATGATAAAAAGAATTTAACCAAATTTTACACAAGTTATACCTTTTTAACAGTCTCAGTTCAACACAGTCAGTCATGGTACATGGTGGACTGTATTACATGAAATAAATCAGTGTAGGACTTCCTGAATTGTAAAAGAGGGCTGAATGAAAGGTTTCCTCAAATATATTGACAGAGTTGTGGAGTGCAGTGACCTAATGGTGGTTAATGGTGCCTGCAACCCCTATGCAGTAGTCGTGCTGTCATGGGGGAAACTTAGACACAAGGAAGTCAAGCGCACAGTGGTCCGCAAGAAGACAATCTGTCCACAGTTTGATGATGTTTTCTGCTTTGATGTATGTTGTTTTGTGAAAGAATTTAAAAGAGTTTCTTCTATACTATTCATTGTTAAAATTTTGTATGTCTAAAAACTGATAAACTTTCCATCATTTTCACAGGAACCAAAAAAGTTGAAATTAATACTTTCTTTTTAAAGTCATAAAAGCAGTGGAAAGTGAGATACTTTTTTAAAACTTATTTTGACTGTTTAGATTTTTTTTTCTTTATTTTTTAGCTGAACAATAAGGGTCAGAATCATGACAGGAACATCTACAGCTTTGATGACATCTATGAAGGAGAGCTAAGGTACAGTTTTTGTTGTCTTGTAAATTTGATTAATTTCATCCTTTGGAGACTCCAGGAGCTATAGTTATGAAGAAATAGTAAGTCGTTTCTCTATGGCAAAATGAGGAACTCAAGAATAAATGTTTCCGTGGACACTACATTGTGTTTTTTTTACCTCGGCATCTTTGTCACCACTTTATAGCTATGTCTCCAGGGGTAAAAACAATTTCTGTGGGATCTGGACACTGCTTTATAACTTCAGAAGCAAGAGGCTTGTCCTTGAGATCCCCATGTTGCCCCACGCCAATGACATACCCTTACTTCATAACTCCAGCTGGTGTGACTACTTTATTTGAAAATTGCCCTTAATCAGTCATCATTTGTTTTTGTATGTACAGTGTCTCTCTTTGGCATGATGACTCCAAGGTGTCTAGAGAAGTCCTTGGTCACATGTTTCGTGGCAGCTTCCTTGGAGAGGTAAAAATATTACTGCGTGACCTGGATCTGTCTACAGTTCACACAGCATGGTCAGTATTCTAATCATACTCTCCATTTTTGTCCATGTCCTTTCAGAGTGCACGAGAAGTGTAAACTAATTCAAATATGGATGGTTTGAGATGGTTTGTGAGCGACACACCTAATCACCCACTACATGTTAGACATAATCCCTTACATGATCACTTTTTTTTCTCAAGGTACTGTCTGCAGGCGAGGGAAATGTCAAATAAATTGCAGCCCCTTGAAGACCTTGGGTCCATTCGCCTCAAGATCTCCTACACTGCTGACTATGTTTTTGAGTCACACTATTACCATGATCTTCGTGAGTTACTGCTGGCTTCTGCAGATGTAAAGGTTTGTCTTTAATTGGGGAAATTGGTTTTGTTTGTTTGTTTGGTATTTTTTGATCAGATGGTCCTCATTTAATGTGTCGGAGCAGTACTACTGTTACATGATTTATATCTCCGGTACATGTCTAAACATTTTTTTAAGTAACTTTCAAAGTAAGAGTCGGCACCTAGTGCAATTAAAACCATTTGAGGGTATAAATGTGCTGCTAGCATGTATGAATGTATGCTTGTTAATTTGACAAAAAACCTGGTAAGGTAGAGAAAAAGATTGAAAAATGGTGGGGAGATCAGGTGAGGAAAACAAAAGATGGGCAGGAGCACAAGACTGGGAGTGGAAGAAGTTTGTTTTATATTTGTTTCACATTTCATACATTTGTTTTACTGCTGTTTTACAGGTTTGTTTCATGTTTATTTTAAATATTTGTTTTATAGTTTTGTTCTGTTTGTGATTTGTTGTATCATAACTGAAATTATAATGTTGTGCAAAGAGTCTGTGTTTGTATATTGTTTGTTGCTGTATGTTGATTAATATGTATGCAATAGACCTTGAGCTTTTGGATAGAAACCAAATATATTTCTTCTCTTTTATTATTTTCCCTTGAGATGATTGTGAGATAAAGTTCATTGTTCATATCTTACAGCCAGTCAGTTCTAGTGCAGCTTTCCTTCTAGGAGAGATAGCTGACACTCAGCAGGAGGCCGCACAACCCCTTGTCAGGTTGTTTGTTCACTATGAGAAAATTTTGCCATTTATACGGAGCCTTGCTGACTGGGAGATGTCACACATGACGTGAGTGCTGTCTTTTTGTGCTGTAGTAAGAGTAAGCAATTTTTTTTTAAAAAGCAATGGGGGCATTACAGATTATATGGTGTGTCTTTTACTAAAAAAAGGAAAAAGAGGAAATGATTGCTTTATCTACATCAGACATCATATACTATATTGTATACTAAAGTTAAAGCTGATTCAGAGTGGTAATACTATGCAGTTGAATTTTTTTAAGATTTTTTTTTTCATTTTTATACACTGCATGGATCAACTGTTATTCAAACTTTACTTACCATTTTGGGCTTCTAAACATCAGCTGAGAATTTTTTTTGGGAACAAGGCCATATTGAGCTTCCTTAATTTTTAATTCTTTGTAAGAGGCCTTTAAAAAAACACTGTGTTTTTATATTTGTGTATGTGTGTGTTGACAGTGATCCTAATACCCTTTTTCGTGGAAATACCTTGTTGTCCAAAATGTTGGATGAGCTGATGAAGCTAGTTGGATTGCCCTACCTGCACGACACACTCAGGGCTTTTATTGATAATGTGAGAATTAACATAGTTTGTCAAGTTAATAAAACGTTCTATAATTATGGTCTGAGATATTTGTAATATTTAAAACATTACTAGAAAGTTACTTCAGCCTTTTTTTCAGTCACAAATGCATTGCATTTATGACATCTCTACACATAATAAAATTACTGTGGGATTATTTAAGAGATAGGTCAGTCACTTTCATCATAATGTTCTCAGGAAACTCTTCATGGAAACATTAGTTATGAGAAAAATAAAAACTTTATTTTTGTTTTACTGTTTTCAGGTTTGTGATGAACCCAAGTCATGTGAAATCGACTCAACAAGGATTAAAGATGGAGAAAACCATGACCAAAACCTGGTAGGATGAAAAAGAAATAAAAGTTATAAAATGGATCACTGAAACAATGGCAAACTCCTAAGATAAACAGGCCGATAAAAAAATAATTCCAAAACGAAACAAGAATTGCTATCAGCTGCTTCTGTCTTTGAGAACCAGCTTTGCATACTTTTGTCGCTTGATACTAATAGGTACACAACTTGAAGGATAACTTGCTTATCTTACTGTTTTAACTATTATGGCCTTCCTACTTTTACCCATGGAGTGTTCTTCCTTTTGGAAATACCTTATTTCTTTCATATCTCCATTTTGCAGGAAAACCTTAAGTCTTATGTGAAGTCAGCTTTAGAGGCAATCACAGCATCAGGGCTGGTTTGTCCTACCCTCTTGCGAGATGTCTTCTGTGTGTTGAAAGAGATGGCACTTAAACACTATCCAGGTATGCCTAATGGTAAATTTTGTGTCATAGAGCATACGTGCCTTCAGTCTTTTGAACAGTTCGGGATGCTCGGCCAGGAGGGTTGTGAATTTCAGCAGATGCAAAAGTATTTCCTATTTAACATGCATTTGTTACTCAAAGTGAGATTTTCCTGATTTTGTACAAGACAAAGACACAGATAATTAACATTTTGCAGGAAATCTGTCATTCATGTTAAAGAACCTGTTAGACCATCAGAATAAGTGCAGCTTTTACTACTTAAGTTTTATGTACTGATTATTATGCTACCATATCATACAAAGAGGTTCTCGGAAAGTTAACCTAGAAGATCATAGTAGAAAGTTGGGTGTGGGGGGGAATAAACTGCCAGTCTTCAAATAAATGGCCATTGTTATAAAGAGAGATGCATCAAACACTTTTTTCTTCATATTATTAACTTTGTTTATGCGAAAGTATCTGCTGCTGTTTATGTCCATTTTGCTATCTATGTAGATATCACTCAGGTTATGCACTTACTGTTCCAGACAACCCTAATGTCAGGTATCATGCCATTACAAGCTTTATCTTTCTCCGGTTCTTTGCTCCGGCTATTTTGGGACCACGACTTTTTGAACTTAGATCTGAAGCTCAGGTACATCTTAAGTTTCTTTGTTTGCCATACACAGAGTTGCCACTTTGTTTATAGAAGTTTTTTTTTTTTCATTAGTATAATAATTTTTGTTTGTAAAATTGGGATCAATTTTCGGTTCAGACCATAAATGGGTGGCAATTAAAGTCGTTCATCTCTTTTAACCTGAGATTTGCTTCCACCTAAAGTGTAAGACACTAAATCCATGTATAATGTAAAATGTAAACAGCTTTAAGCATATTGAATGTAAGATTAACTTACCAAGGATTCGAATATCCTTCTTCAACTAAATTCATTCAGTATGAATGACATTGATGCGATTGAGCTTTAGCTGTGAAGATGTTCACATCTGTGAATGCAAACTGAATAGGAAAGGCTAGGATTTTTCTGGGCGGTACAGGGGAGGTAAAATAAATGGTCTTATGTTTTATATTGCTAAACTTAATTCAAGGTGTGTGGATATGCTCTTAGGATCCAGTTGTTGTCAGAGCCCTGACGCTGATATCTAAGGCCATTACAAGTCTTGCCAACATTGTTACTTCAAAAAGTGTAAGTATTTGCTCTTTTTTGTTGTTTTTAATTACCTCCCTTTGTGGGAAATGGAAAACTGGGGGTTGGGGGAGGACATTGAGGGGAGGGTGAACCTGACTTCCTTTGTAATATTAATTTTCACAGTCCCAAATTTTATGCTGTTCTTAAACTCAAACTTGAACATTTTAATGACAGTTCCGTACGTGTATCCAGATGAGCAAGTGGTGTGAGTTATGTGTGGATGAACAGAGCCTTGTGCTCTCCATTCACCCATTTGCTCGTCTATTCATCCACACATAACTCACACTTGTGCACACCTGCATGCTTGCCCTCTGTTCCACCTACAGTACTAACAGCATCATTGAGGTATTCTGGGCATTAAGTCTGCATTCTGGGGACAGTAAAAGGGAAGTGTCCTTTGTTCTCGATAACTCTTTTGTTTGTATTCTCAGTCTTAACCAGCGTAAAATTATTTTTGTGCTTGCCGATACTGCTGACTCCTAGACAAAAACAATAAAAAGGCTTCCCTAAAGTCTTATTTATATATAATTGAAATATTGCTCTTGCATGGGAGTGCATTTATAGGAATGGTATAGCTGGAAATGTTGGCTGTACCTCGTGTCCAATATCACACTCATATACTTGTATGTGTACTCATAGGTATAGGGTGTGCTACATTCATATTATTCTCTTGAAAAGATATAGAAAGCTGAATGTAAATCTGCTGTGCAGTTGTTGTTTTAGTTTGTTCGTAATAATCAGGTTATTTTCTTCATTGATGAGATGGCTATAAGTAGCATCATGCTCCTTCCAGAACTATCATATTTTGCTCCGTTCGTTCAGTAATATTTCTGAGAACTTGTTTGCAGCAGTTGCAAGTTTTCTTAGTACAGTTTGTGTCACCTGTTATGCTACTATGTGTTCTGTAGAACAATTTTTGCTAGCTTGATTTCTTTGCAGGCTAACTTTGGGCTAAAAGAGGAATACATGGTACCCTTGTTAGATGCTCTTTCAACTGAAGCAACAAGGGAATCAATTAAAATGGTTTGTTGCTTATATCATCATGTCACAGTGTTATTCCTTATACAGTGTATGTTGATATTTGCAGATTTATTTTGCATTTGCATTAATGTCATCCACTGGACATGATCTTTTGTTGTATAAGTTTGACATTGATGAAGTATAAAAGATAGAGAATAATGTTAGATTTAAAGGCATCATTCTTCAGAAAATCCTAAAAGTTCTTTTTAGTTATGAACAGTAGAAACAAATAGCATTGTGCGGACTGTTTTTGGGAACAATGCTAAAGGAAGAGGTGTGTTTTTAGTGCACATTTAAAGGATTCAGTGGTGGATATGGATCACTTGCAACTAAGGAGAAAATGTTGTTGAACTAGGAAAACTTTCTCTCATTTTTCAGTTTTTAGACATCATCTCGGCCACAGGAGCATACGCCAAGAACATTGAAGCACCAATAACCTTGAAAGAAGGGTAACAGTCCTTTTATGTCATTTTTGTTGTTCGCAGTTACTAATTTTTATTTATCTTTCCTGCTTGGGGATCCCCTGGGTTTTAATAAACTTTAAAAGTGAAATCTAAGTAGCATGTGACTTTGTCCCTTCGTTTTCAACTAGTGTAAGAAAGTGTAAGTAATTATTTGAGTAGAAACTTGATAAAAATTATTGTGAGGAGAAAGTGGAAAATGTAGATGCTTCTAAATTTAGTTTTTTCATATCTGATTCTTGTAGGTTTTCTTTTGTGTTACAGATTAATGATCAAAAGAGCTCAAGGTCGAAAACGGCTTGGGCTGAAAAATTTCAAAAAGCGCTACTTTTGTCTTACAAACCAGTTTATATCCTATGCAAAATCAAAATGTAAGTATTATAAATTGCACATGGAAATAAAATTATGGATTTATCAGCTGCTTTATATCCAATGGCTGGGTTGTACACCAGGGGCAACATGTAATATTCCAGTTTTGAATGATCGAGCTTAGATGCTTTTATTTCATATCAAGCAGTTTAATGCAAGTACATTCTTTTGCCAAGTTTTGTGTCACAAAAATCACAAAGTATATTTTTAGCCAGCCACACAAATTTGTTGACAGTCAGGTGCCACACAATTTCTGTCAGCATTGCAATGCTGGCTTTTCATCTGCTCAAGACTTCAAGAAAGCAGACAGTTTCAAGGAAGAATGCCATACATTTTATTTATCCCAGAGGGCAGTTAGATGCATCTCCGTATGAAAGCATATTTTGCCTCATAAAATAATTGGCATCTTCATGGAAGCTGGGGGCTTAATCTTATTACCAGCGATTGAATTGTAAACTTTGAAATGATATAAGTGTGAAATCCTGAGCAGTGAATTTGTGTGTGTTTGTGCACATTAGAGTGTGTGTTCATGTGAACCCATTTCTGCATGAGCCCATATGTGGGCATGTCTGTATTCCTGTAAGTATTTGCCTGTACAGATATAAATGCAAGCGAGAGTGATTGAGCATGTGCCTGCATGCATTTTCTTGTGAATGTGAATGGGTGACTAATACATTCTATGTAGTCTGGGTACATAGGCTTGTTATGAAATGTATCCTCCTCAGAAAGTAGAAGGTATGTAGAGTGTTTTTATACAGATTTTAACCCTGACCCTGTTGTCCTATTGCAGTGGACAAGCCTTTGTGTGTGATCCCAGTTGAGGATGTTTTGGCTGTGGAGCGTCTGCAGGAAGATTCCTTCAGGATGAAATATGTGAGCTGATGAATGCTTTCTTGGTTGGGCTGTCGATGCAGGTTTCTGTGGAAATTCATAAATAGTTTTGCCTCTTAACTTGGTTGAACTGTTCAATTTTTTTTAATTTCTAGAAGTACAATCAGCAGCATTTTAGAGACAACAGTTGAAGAGTATCTCAATCCAATTTTCCTTATTTTGCTGGGACCATATCATATTGCTGACAGTGATCTGCAGACTTTTCCATTGTGGGGAATTGTGAGGGAGAATGATTACAGTTATGTCTGATGGCTAACGGTCAGGACCAAAAGTGAAAATGGTAGCCTTGGACCATGTGAATACTATACTAAGCAATTTTTCTCAGTAACACATGGGGGAGGTTTGCCCCCCCTCCCCAAATGAGTGAAAAGTTGTCAAGGCTATGCATTCATGTGCCTTTATTATTAAGTCCTTAACAGAGACCTGTGTTTGTTATGCTTCAGATGTTCCAAGTAGTCCAGAAGCAGAGAGCACTTTATGTTCAAGCAAGCAACTGTGTTGAAGAAAAAGAGTGGTTTGTCTTTTTTGCTTTCTGAAATAATAGTCTTGAACCCATCACATCTTTTAAATCATGACAAAATTTGCATTCCAGATGTAAAAAAAACAGTTTTGTTAACACTTTAGGCCCTTCATGTGGCTATCGCTGTCATATGACTTTTGGTCACTATATGTTCATGTTATTATGGACAGAATTACCCAATAAATTTTCAGTGTCCTGTGAATAATTGCACCTGAAATAAAGTTTTATGACATGTTTTTCAGGTTAGATATCTTGACAAAAGTGTGCAAGTCGAACAAAAACCGCTTAAAAGAGTTCCACCCTGCAGCATTCATCAATAGCCACTGGCTTTGGTACTTGATTCTCAGTTATTTTCATTTGATATTTTAATATTCTTTCGAGCAGGAGTGGGAAACATCCAGCTTGCAGGCTGCTTAAGGTCTGCAGAATTGTTTGGTCTGATCCTGCCAAGGCAACCATAAGCCGGATCCAAAATTTAATGAATCTAGGAGCGCTTTTCATAGCAACATCAATTTATGTCAAGTGAATCATTCTAATCACTATCAGCTGCCTGTGACTTAGAGGACAGTCAGTGGCAGGCAGGCTGGGATTGTAAACTTTAACACGCTGTGGTGGTACCACAGCTTGACAAAATATATCAGGATAATTTTTAAGTTGATAATTTGGTATTGCCGTGAATGATGCTATCAATATCCAAATGGTTTTGGCAAAAGAAGAGTTTTCCACTCCTGCTTTAGAGTGTGAATTTAATATTTAATATTTGCAATAATATAAACTGAACTACTTCAGACTATAAAGAATTAAGAATTCTGTAATGATGGAAAATTTCATGCATGCTTGATTCTGTCTTTTCTTTCTTTTGCAAGTGTGTGTGTGTGAGGGATTGTGTGTGATATTGAGACAAGTCATAAGTCTATAGTAAAAAGTTACATATTTTATTTAGTCTCATTATTTCTTACTAAAGATTGGTTTAATGTTACACTTATAGTGTTTCGCTTACTGGGTACATTTCTACGTTATAACTACTATTGAGACAAAGAGATATGATTTCTAAGCGTGTTTTTTTTTTTTTTAATCAGCTGCAAGAGCGTAGATCCAAATGCTAAAGGCTGTTCACCAGTCACAGGTGGGGTTCCTGTGACAGATATACAAGTGGACATTGATCCTGACAGAGAGCTAGAGAAGATCCATTCTCTTTTCTTGGCCCATATGGATAAACTTGACGCCCTGCAGGGTATGTGTTTGCTTTACATGCTGGTGTTGGTAGAGAAAGAAGGGTGTTCTTTTATACATTAATATACAAACATAAATTGACAAGGAGGAAGCACCCTGAAAAGGGTAAAATTAATGATCATGTCTTTTTTTTTTTTTTTAAGGTTGTAAAGGGAGTGAGGTATTTAGAAAACCCTTTTGGTTGGTGGGGGGGGGGGAACAACATTTTTGTGAGTGTACTGCCCATCTCTTCTCCCTTTCATTGCTTTACCTATCTCCTACCCTCAGTGAACCCTGACAGCTGGGTTGACTGGGAAAAGTTTGCTGTGCTGCACGGGTATGAAACAGGTGTGCCTCTGGATTCATTACTCCAACCACTCAGCTATCCCCTTCCCCTAAACAATTTGGTACATCGGACTTGGTTGATCTCTCTCTCTCTCATTTGATGTGGGCTAGATGAAATTCAGCATAATTTTTATATTTGTTTTATATTCATTTTTGTTTGTTTGTGGATGTGTCATTGTGATGCTAGTGGTGGATCATCATGTTTTTCATTTATCTCGACTGTGCTTTCTTCTCACTTTTTAGATAGATTTATTCTTCTCCATTACACAGAAGTGCAGACAGATTCATCTGTTTATTGGCTTTCTAGCCTGAAGGATGTCACTTTGGTTATTCCCTCACTCCACCCCAGCCGAGACCATTTGTCGTAGATAATTCACTTCAGTAATAAGTCACCTCCTACTGTTTAAAATTAACATGATGCTATCAACTGATATCTCCTTATTTGGCAAACATTGGTTTTCTGAAAATTTCCTGAAATAGTTTCTCAATATTTCACCTGCAGCGATCTCCCTTTGCTTAATAGGGTGCTGCTCAGCCTTCATCCTTAACCCTTTGGGCACGATGGGCCACGATCATAACTTGCCGGGGAAACACAGGGAAGGCGATTTTCATTACTTTTATTGCAAAGTTCAAACTTTCTCCTTTCCAAAAATTTATAGCTTTCTTGGTCTAATGTTTACCTGAGAGCAGCAATAATAAAATCAAACACCAACCACTGTCGTCCGCACAGTCTTTAGTTATTAGCTGGTCTTTGTAATACTTATACTTTTATGCAGTCCTCAGTGGGTTAATCTTCCTTTGTCTTCATCAGCTGTGGTTTGTGATTTAAGCTTGCTCTGGCACTACACAAGATAACTTTATTGTGATTATGTTTTAGTTAGTGTCCAGGCAGTAACTACTGGCTGGTTGCAAGTTTATGGCTGATTCTTGTATTTAAAAAAAATTAGCTTCTTGTAGGAATCTATTTTTATTATTAATCTATCATTAACATTATTTAGCAAGGTCATCCCCAGTGAGCACCATGTTGATATGTTTTCTTCAACTTGGCTCAAAATCTTTAGAAATCAGTTCAAATGGAGTAGACAGCTAAAGCCTTTCACTTTTCATGTTTGTGAGAATACCCTGTTGTGGTCTGCAAATTCTCACAGTTGTCTACTCTTGCTGTCTAGGCTCAATTTACGTATTCATTTTACGTTGTGTGGAACATCTGACATTGTGCATGCCTGTTTGAAAGGTACTGAAGCTGTAAGAGCAGTGTGGGTACATTTAAAAGACATTTGACAACTTGAAATAGCCAATTATTCCCCTTACTTTAGCTTGAAAACACGTGCAGCACGTTCCAGTATTGAAAGGAGCAAAGTCCTTGACAGTGCCCTGTATGTTACTCAATAAATCCTTTGATCACATGCAAGTGCTTCTGATGTATACTAGTTTACAGCTGACAGATGCATTGTGCCTTGTTTCTTAGTATGCCACATATGCTAAGATATGGGTATGCTTATGCTCCTGCTTGTATATGACATTCATTATTTTGGAAACTCTGTTACTGGCATTATTATTACAAACAGGCATGTACACATTGCATTACTTCTGTTGCATTACTTCATATGTTGTTTTTTGTTTTAAAGAATGTGCATGATATTTTAAAATGCATATACCATCTCTCTCTTTCTCTCTTTGATAGCTTGCATGAAAAGTGGAAATGGTAAGCTTAGAAAAATATCTGCATGACTGTTCTGTAAAATTTCACATGCTTAACCTCTAATTAGAAACACCATGCTGCACAATATACCTCCTAATACATTAGGACTTAAGAAAACATCACCTTTTCTTCCTGGACATAAATATATATACAGTTCTGAAACATGTGTGGGTGTGTGTTACATGCTTTAAAGGCAATTGAAGACGGAATTTGCTCATGATAATTTTTATGCGAAAATTGCTTAACAGTGTGACTAGTGGCACAAATATTGATGTTTAAAATCCTTTGCACACTAAATTCATGGGTTGAATGACAGACTTTACTATTCATCTATTGTCATCAGTTTTATAATTTAAGTGTTGTCACAAGAATCTGTCTGTTGTAAGGGCTTTGTTTTCATCTCAAAGTAGCAACTTTATGATTAATGATGATTGGAGTTCAGTAAAAGCTCTTACAGCTGTCATATGATGAAACAAATGGATAAAGCTTGGCATGGTCAACTGAGGGATGTGTGTGGTAGAATTTTCAAAGTTTTTAAAGCAAGGAAGACATTTTCCAAGATTGATGATGATAGGTACTTCATAAAAACAGTTAAAAGGTGAAAGTGAATGCATTCACATTGAACAGCTAACTGATCTGTGGTTGTCTACAGTTCTTTTATTTCTGCAAAATAACCATTTGATGCTTGATGATGGCTCTTTCTCTCACACATGTACGCATCTCTCACACTTCCACCCACGTACACCTATACATGATCACACACACATAATTTGAAATAGTGCATGAGAAATTCATATATGTATATGCTTAAAATATAAATTCTATACATAACAAAATAAACCATGTGGTTCTTCCCATCTGCTCTTTTATTTCGTCTAAAATATTCTTTTAGTCTGTTATCCAAAAAGGGACATTAAGCTGTCACGTCGAGTATATGAATGAGTTGTGTGCATTGTCACTTAACGCAGGTGTACACATAAAAGCATCTCATATATAAATAAAAGCATTAAGGTCGGTGTTAATATGTTGACTATATATTGACAAAACTACTTGAAATATAATAGTGATTTAGAAAGTAAAGTTTTTTGAAGACCACATAATGCAGTACCATGGTGATTTAATAGGTAAAGTACATTTGCACTTTATAATAATAATGGGCACTTATAACACGCAACATCACGACCAAGATAGGTCTCGCTCTCTGCGCAGACCAATAATGATAAATGAAAGATAACAGCCAGTGGACAGTGAGGTGGGTATAGGAACACTACACAGCATAAAGATGAGGTACAAGAGTAGAATGTAAAGCAATGGATGAAGGGATGAAGTAGATACTGTAAACAGTGTAAAATGGAGTTGTTACATGACAGACAGTATTGCCAGGGAGTTAAGAATTCTAATTCAGGGATAACACTTTGTGAACAGAAATAATTGAGTATCAGTGATTTAATGGATTAAGTAAATACTACTGTAGTACGAGCTTTGTCAAAATAATGTATGATTTCACAAAGGTCACATTTCAATTCCAAACAAGAAACTACATAGTTTCCCCTTCAGAGTAATCCCCCTCGAGTCTAAATCACTTTTCTGTCAGTGCTAGAAGGATTCTTCTGGGATGCCCCTCAGCTCCGTCATTATGGCCCTCTTAATGGCCTCCATGCCTTGAAAACTGATCCTCTTAATGATCCCATTAAGCCTGGGAAAAAGAAAAATGTCACACGAAGCAAGATCAGGTGAATGGGGAGGTTGTTCCAATATGGTAATGTTCTCGGCCACTACCAGATGCTCAGGGCGCGCTGAGCAGGTGCATTGTCGTGGTGAAGCAGCCATGATTTGTCCTGCCACAATTCTTGTCCAGCAGTGTGCATAGAAGAATGACGGAGAAGGAAAGAAATGTGCATTAGACATGAGGGGGATTACTTTGAAGAGGAAGTCATGTAGTTGTTTAGAATTAAAATAAACTGCTTGTGATGCCAGTCTCATTACTGTTCAGACCTTGTAAGTTGATTAATGTTCTTAGGCTGACTGTTTTTCTTGCTTTTCTCTAAAGTGATTCAGTGATGTGGCCCACTACTGACATAGTCAAGGGTCCTATAAGGCTGTTGCTTTCTTCAGTAATTCTCAGGCTTTGGCCAAAGTATTTGTAACATGGCATCCTTTTGGCTTGTAGATCCTGATGACCTTTTTGTAGTGTTGTCTTGGCCTTGTAGCCCCTGGAGGGTTTGGCCTCTTTTAAATATTTGTGTTTTCTGTCAGTGATTTTTTTTTTCTTTTCAGTTTTTGCTATGTGCTTGATGCTCTGAAATTCTTTAGTGAGTAGCTTTGTGTCAAATACTGAAGGATTTTGAAATCTTGTAGGAATCTATAATCTGTTGGTTCTCTTTCTTTGCTAGAAGAATCTTTCTGAAAGTGTGTGGAATTTTATGAATTTGTGTAAATTTGCTATAATTCCTTACTTGTATATTTGGACATGGATTGTGCTTTATTTGAATTTTTTTTTAATTTACAAATGTATCTCATACTAAAAATATTTGTAATGAATATTGAATAATGATTTGAATACTTAAAAATGCGAAATAAAAACTAACTTTGTTTACTTATGAATTTGATACTTTTTGATATTATGACTTATCTAATATTCCCTATCTTACTATCATGGCGTTTTTTGTTTTGGTTTATTTTTTTCAATTAAAATAAAAATTTAGGACAGTGCTAATGCTTGTAATCGTGATAAAATTAAAGCATCATGCTTTGTAACTGGCCTGTATGTATTGTCTAATTAAGAACAACAGGTACAGCTTTTTCATATTCTCTTTACAGATGTTTGTGGGAGTCAAGTAGTGTATGCTGGAGTGTCAGAAGAGCTGCGTCCCAGCATTTATGTAGAGGACCCTCAGACATGTTTCCAGACAGTCAGTGAGCTCCAGAAGTGTGTTGTTAGTCTGGAACAGGAACACAAACAGTATTTGCGGATGGTGCAACGATCCACTGTCATTGGTTCCAGGTGAGACTACTTTTATTATTTCCCTGGAATGTGAGCATAGCAGAAGTTTGCTAATTTTATGTTCGTGTTTTTTTATGATCAGAGAATTTAAATGATTGTGATACCTTAGTATGACGCACTTAAATTTTGGGGATGGAATTTTTTTTTCAGGGAAGCTCCGATTGGTGATGACAGCTGTGGTTTTCCATTTGGAAGCAAAAGTCATTTATAGTTGAGTGTACAGTGAGCATCAAACAATAAACTGTCTTTACTCCACAAAGCCAAAACACTCAAAGAGCTGTAATCAGCAAGGTAGGGTTCAGTGTAAATAAATTCCACAAGTCAAGGAAATCATTTGATCCTCAGTGGAATAACTAGTCAAAAGGAGGTTTGATTGACATGACAGTGTGCTCATCAAAAAGCCATTGTGTTCAAAGTTTAGCCTTTTTCAAGGTGTGTGATGCATGGAAGAAATGGGCTCTTTAAGTCTAATTTGGTTAAATTTAGTCAGCATGTAAATGCATTTTTCCAGGCTTGTGTGATTTGGAGTGATATGTTTAGGCTTTGGAGAAATCTGGCTCACTGAAGGTATTCAGTGTGGCACTGAAGAACTCTTGAGCTTTTATGTGAGGTTGGTAGATTCATTTAAGTGTTTCTTTTTTTCTTAGATTGAGTGAATTGCATTAAAGGGGAATGTATAGCAGCTGTCTGATACAAATGACACCACAAGATCCGATATTAGATGTCACTCTCAGAGAAGAGTTTTTTATTTCCAGATACCTCATGACATTTGCACTGACAAGTTGCTATATACTTTAAGAATTTGTGTGATTTAGAGAATGAGTAATTAAATGTGCATGTGTGTGTGTGTTGAAAAAAGGCAAGCAGACTGTTGAAATGGTCTAGAATGTTTTAGGCATGTTGTCAGCTGGATGGACCCTTTGTGAAGTGAATATCAGTTATCTGTGCTATTTCAATGCTATTCCAGTACTGGCAGGATTTGGTGTAGAAAGACTAGCTTTTGTCCAACAGTTTTGAGCTACTTGCAGGTAGCCTTGCATTACAAAGGGTTGTTATTGTTGATCCTAGAGGGAGGCAATCCATAGCATAATGCATTCATGCTCCGATCTGTGCAGTTTTAACTGAGATAGGTGTTTGTCAGCAGTCAAGAATAGGTTAAAGCAGCGGTTCTCAACCTTTTACTTGTGACGCCTCCCGACGAACAAAGGTACATCCGCACACCTCCCTTAGCCAGCAATGTAAGCTAATTTCACTAATACCGGCATAAGAAACTTTTAAAAAATGACCACCTTCTCACCCCACCGTTTGAGAACCGTGGGGTTAAAGACTACGACATCATGCCAAGCCTTTCTGTACTTTCCTACTTCTGACATAAGACAGAATTTCAGAAGCATTTATTTTTGCTGTGTTATGCCATTGCAGCTGATGATGACAAGAACAATGTGAATATTTCATCAAACGTAGCTATGAATGAGTGTGACTGCAGACAGTTGTGCATGTATGCAGTCATATTTTTCGGGCTGTAGTTATAATGTACAGGATCCTCAGGGACTGGAAAGACTGCACTTCTTCAGTCCAAAGACATTGTTGACCTATTGTCATGCCTATATCATTTTACACATCTCCCCCTCCACATATCCTTGTGCATAAAGTTGGACATCTCCAGTTGTGTGCGACAATCTTTGTATCATAATATTTACAAGTTACTTTCCACTAGATTTTTTTTAAAAAGAGAAAAATTCCTGATATATTTTAAACTTTTCAGGGATTCCATGCATCTATCATTGTTTGCATCGAGGGCTATTTTACTCAATGCAAAATATAATGGAGGCATTAGTGTATACTCTAGTAAGTTTCGGCATGGCGTTTGGTGCAGTTGTCGATAGTTGCTGGGTCAAGGGTTATGTGTTATAAAGTGTGGCTTTGTCACATTACAGGCAGCAGTCTGTCTAAAATGCTAGTTTTTTTACATAAGAATGTGTATGTAACAGTATGCCTAGTTTGTAGGCATCTTTGACAGGATGTAAAAAAAATGGGGTTTGTTGTGGTGGTTGGCAGGCACCAGTGTAAAACAACTGTAATGGGATCCTTGGTTTCAACGAGTATTTTACACATCATGTTTGGACAGCAGTTACCACTTTATGCATGCCAGAGTTCAGCCTTCAAAGACTGGTGCTTCAAAATTAATGTTGAAGTGCCTTGTGTTTTAATCTGTAAATAGGCAGGTGCAGACTTGCACCATAACTGTTGTATGATAACTTATTTCTCCCTTGTTCATTGTGATCAAATCCACAAGCATAATCTTAATATTTTTTGAACAGATGTGATTCTATTTTTTGAGCCTTGTGAAAACAAGATTATAAATTATATGCTCCAGAATCACAGGGTATTGTGAGGATTGAATGTACTTCTTTTCTGCATTTATACTCCACAATTTGTTTCCTTTTTCAGGGGTGATGGAGAAATAAGGGGTCATTGAAGGTAGGGGGGAATTGCCATTCCTTCCAGCTATTCTTTTAAGAACATCTTGTGCCATATTTTTTATCTCATTGTTCATAATTATCTGCACATATTGTAAGTGTGAATTGTGTACAAAAATGCCAGGGGTTGGGCGGAGAAAAAGAGACAATGATCTGCAACAGCAGAATAAAAGATCACCGGTTGACAAGATAGCCTGGTTTCTAACAGTTTTGATGCCCTGAATGTCTCGGACCTTGTCCGACTTACATCATCTTGGTTGGCTATCCTGCCTCCCAACATTTTGTTAATGTACATGCACAATGAATTGGGACCTTTCAGTCAAGCAGCTGATAACTGTTGACAGATTGACTATAACCTTGCACAAAGCTTTTTTTTATTGGATGTGAACTATACCATGGAAACGTGCACAAATTCCTTGTTACCACTGTGACAGTATTTTACTAATCTCTTACAAATTGATTGAGATTGTTGGCAAATATTTTCGAAGACTGTTTCGTAGTTAACAAAATCAAACTTTTTTTTATGGTCTTTGTTTCTTCTAGAATTGGGCTGATCAGGATCAAAGCATAATATATTTGTGCGAAATCATTTGCAAAGTAGAAACATGAATGTTTGAGCCCATGTGTTTGTATACATTTGTATTTTTTGAGGGATGGGTGGGTATCACAGAATTTAATGTATCACAGAATAATTGCATAAAGAATCTTTATTAATATATGCATCAGTATTTGTTTCTAGCCAATTTGATATTCTATTATTTTTTTTTTAATTTTGGTTACAACCCAACAGTACTGTTGATAAGACCAGAAGGTCACAAACAATCATAAAGAAGACTTAACGTAGCTTCTTGTGATAAATTTAAGGATTAGCTAGATCAAAAATTTGTTTTTCCTTATGACTGGGCAGAGCTTAATTCAAGATGATATTTCTCAAACCTTGATGAAAATGAATAAACTCCAACTCCCCCCACCTCCCTCAACCCACTTTCTTGAGATAGGTATCTACAAACACCATGTGCTGAAGAAGTCAACAACATAAATGATATGATATGATATGAAGGAGACTTATAACGCGCAAAATCCGAATCCTTGGGAAACGCTCAATGCGCCGAAAAGTTACAGAAAAGTACACAAATAAAACATTAGCAGCTGCAGAAAACCAAAAGGAAAGTGAGAATCAAATGATTAAATGCCAAGATATATGGATACATGGATGTGTTTACTTTTGTCAAGGATTCAACTAGTGGAAGAACTTAGACCACATGTTTATTTGGCATATCTGTGTATAAATGTAACATTATAATTTTCACTTTGTTCTGTGCATGGTTATGTTTGTAGGTATCTCCAGAATGGTAGTGGGGTGTTCATCTGGATATTATCTGAGCACCAAGATTTACTCTGTCATTAGAAAACCGTTTTGCACCTCACCAGACTTTTAGATATGTTTAAGTAAAATTTATCACAATGGTCCTTCCTAAATTTTGTAATTCTTGTGCCAAGGAATTTTAATATCAGCAATTGAATAAGCAGGTATTAGGGACCATAAAAACAGACCACAGGTATCAGGCTAGGCTGTGATCTATGGCTGTGGCAAGGTGTACATATCTCCTGATGTCACCTGTTTGGAGTTGCAGAGCATCCATTTCAGAAATGCATGCGAGATAGCTTTATATCAAACCCACATCTATGGAGGTGGATAGAGTCCCTTTCTTGGACACCTTCCAGAAGTGGGCTTCGCTCATGGTGTAACACCTAACAGCCAGAATATCTGTGGTAACTGACTTGTTGAATATTTAAGCAATGACTCGGAGAAAATTTATTTTTCAATGATCTCCAACATTAAATTTTAAAAATGAAACTAGCTGATAGAATTCTCACTTTATACTTCACACTGTCGTCTAAACAGCCAAGGTGTGGAGGAGTAATTTGACAGTTTTCTAGCAACTCTGAGCTCTGATGCATTATGAATACTTGGACATGCAGAAATCAAGGCGTGACTTGATGTCATAAGATTTGTCCTGTTTTCAATTTGTAAAAGAGCACTTGTCATTTATGAAAGCTAGATCAATTTAGGATTTTTAAGAGTGTAATGTCATAATATTCAGTTTTATTACAGCTGTTCAATTTTTATTAGTGCTGGAATTTTCTAAAGTGCTTGTGAGCAGCCACAAGGTATTTGACATTATTGGTCATGCAAATTTTGTCCATTCAATAATAATAATGGCCTTTCATTCACTGGTCTGAGTTAGTAGCTAACTTTTGTTTTCTAAACTATCTTTTTATTGTATGTCATGCAAGTGTGAAAATCTAAAGTGCGTCTACACACTTCAGCAAGAGTAAAAAATCATCTTCCACTTGTTTGAATTATGCTTCTGTCACATTTGTTGTATTTTATTGCACACATCCTGCACTCAATATAGAACAGTAGGAAGCCCAAACACCCCCTTTCACACTTATATCACCTTCTCCCACTCCCACCCTTAAAAACACACACAAATTACAATACTTAAATTTTTTTCCCATCAATTACACAACCTCAAAAGCACAGAACCATGAATGTGACACATATACAAAAAAAAAATTCCAGCAGGGAGAAACATGCCTAAATAGATTTATACAGATGACAACATGGATTCCAAAACTTAATAAATGAAAAGCTGTAATGAAACTACTATGCAACTATTGCCATGATGTACAATGCCTGATAAAAAAAAAAATTCTCACAAATTATTAGCCCTGTTCTGCCATAGACTCAAAACCAATCATCCTCTGAGGTAGCATGCATACTACCACTTAGAGATATCCCATAAGTTGACAAACTTTTGAGACTTTCATGACTAGAACAGATTACAATAACACTATTGGTGGATGATCAATGATGTCGTCAGTAATTTTCTTTTAAAAGCACCGAGGTGTTTCCGCATGAAAATAAATTTTATAATACAATTTTTCAAAATAATTTCACTTCTTTAAAAAAAAATACAGTTCACTGGTAATAAGCACCATCACTATTATAACCACTTTAAAAAACATTCCACGTTCTATAATGGGTATGCTCCCTTTACACAAATGTAAAATTTCCATTGAATAATAAATAATATGCTGGGTTTTTCAATAGCGAGTACATTTGATCACACAGCCTGCAGCTGACAAGTCAGCAAGTCACCATACAAGAGTAATCATCACAATGTAGGTAACGTCAAAAGAAAAAATGGTGAGTTGAGATCAGCAGCAGACATTCAGCAGAAAAACAATGGTCTTGAGGCAAACAATGAGGGCAAAGTTTAAAAAATACTATATAAAGGCTGTTGTCCTTCATGGTTTTATATGGAAGGCTCTCGTCTTGGGATTAGTGCATGGAACTTTGGTGTGGTACAGAAGGTTGCCTCGTGCAATGCTTTGAGGATAAGATTGCTGAGAAACTTTAATGAAAACTGTAGAATAATTTTACGGCTTGTACAACAGACTAGTTCAGGCTCTATACAGTCAGGTAGCGTGTGCTTGTCCCTCAGCAGTTCAATGCTGTTCACCATGAGCTGTGAACACGTGGAGTGCTGAGGGTTTGAAGAAATACACTTTCTGCTGCCTTCCCAACTGTATATGGAATGAATGCTTAAGCCACAAATCACAGTTTAACTCAAAGTTTAGCTGTGCTGACAACTGTTTTCACTTGCCCCAATTACTTTTCTGCATTGGTATCCCTTTTATTAGTGCAGCACCAGATATCAAATGATGTGACTATAAGGATACTTAGGACAGATTTTTTTGAGATTCTACATGTAGATTTTAGTGATTAAGGGATTAAACCACACTGGACTCAATTTTGTCAATCTAAATACTATAATGGTCTCTATTAGCAACACAAGATAGTCCATTCAGGATTTTACATATTTTTTAAGACAACGCTGGTCTGTCACAATCACAGTTCCATCTGTTATCAGATATTTCACATTTGGGAATAAATCCTAGGAATTGAATGACTGCATTTATTTTGTGAATCTATATGATGTAATGGTCTCTAATTGCAACACAGATAGTCCATAAAGGATTTTTTTTTTTGCAGAAAGAAGGGGTGTCTCACATTAACACGTCCATATTTATCTTTACAGCAGAAAAAATGGTCAGTGTATTGCTCCATCCCTCACATATGCACACTTAAAATTGTAGTTGGGGGATTTACAAGAATTAGTAATGTTTGGTGCTTACAGCCTGATAGTGGAGTCACTCCTTTATGAGGTATGAAAGTAGGGTTCTGGGTTCAGCTGCACACAACAGTCTATGCTACTAACACACAAAGCATATAAAACACCATGTTACCAATGGATAAAATGTCTTTCAAACAAAACTTGAATAAAAGCATTTCATATCCAGATAGGCCACTGCCTTGAGGTATTTTGTGCAAGATATTTATACTTATTTACAACCAAAAGAAAAAAAGATGAGAATGCCATAATAATTTAAAAATAAGGCTAGAACATCAATGCCAAGACATCGTGACAATGGCCTTTTTTTTAAAAAAAAAATGCAAACAGCAAGAGTTAAAGTATTTTGAAATAAAAATTAGTTTATTATTGTGTGATTCAATGCATGTGCACAATCATGTCGATGCACCCTTGCACCCAGACATATGCAAATACATGCGCACTCATACTTTCACACTCATTCACGCAACTAAAAGTAGCAAAGAGCAGATGTAAAACTGACAGATGAAGCTAATGAAGAAACACTGCCTGCAGACCAAGACATCTCTGAAATGTTTCTGCTGACTCATGGATGTTACCTGTTGGCATTCTGAACCATCAATGTCATCAAGACCCCTGAAGAACATGAATAACTATTATAGCAGTACTCTTTGATCACTACTAACAATTTAATATGAGTGAAAATTTCAAATACTAGCTTACTGACTACAAAGCTATGGAGAGTTTTATAGGAACCACGATTTAGGAATAAAGATTGCTACATGTATTAAGTTTTGCTTAAAGAAAACTTTCAGGTACAGATGGGTTGAAGCAGAAAGTTATATAAAGATTATACAACATAAGGATTCTTGTGTGAAATGTGACACCTGGACAAATATCACCAGTCTGACAAAATTCATAACAAGTTCAACTCGAAAGGTCAATATGGTGCCTACTGTTCACTGCCGACATGTCCTGCTATTACTACAAATGTTTACAACTACTCTGACTTACTCTTACAATACTTTTGTAACTCGATCCTCCCACAGTAAGACAGATTGTAAGAATGAGTATATTTTGTTGTATGCTTAACTATCCATTTCTTTGTAATCTTTAGTGCACAGTGCACTGAGCTTCCCTTTGGAAAGGCATTCTACAATTTGTTTGTAACAAATAACAAGAGCAGCTTCACTTACCAAAAATGATTCCTATAAACACTTTGTTGTTGACTGAAAGATGTAAGTACATGGGGAGACTACTCTCAGTATCCCCTTGGTTAGGAAGGCACAGAACAAGTAAAAGGATCATACACGTCATTATGAGTCCTAGACCTGGCCCTGTTCAAAATATAAATTCCACATTAGAGTTCATATAAAACTTGTGTCAAATAACGCATGTTCCTTTTAAATGGTCTTATAATCTGTAACAGCCAAGTCTTTCTGCTAATCTGCTCCATAAAACCCTCTTCCAATACCACTGCCCTCTATGATAGTGTCTAAGCAAACTAAAACTACTCACTTAAACTACTACATTACCAATGTCTGAATGACAGCTATAATCTTCAAAATGAGTAAAAGTCTTGACTAAGGTTAACATGAAAAAGCAGAACGATTGACTGTTACTAATAAGGTTTTGATAGCAAAAGGTACATACACATTATTCATCAGCTGACTTCATCATGGATAAAACAAAAAGGATGTTAATACTCTTTTCTGTCAATCACATCTTTTCTAACCCCACCCTCCTTCTCAATTCACTTGTAAACAAAAAGAAGTGATGCTTTTGTATGTTATACCAATAATCATATTATGATCATGGAGTGATCCTTCTGTGACACATTTTTTAAAGTAATTTTGATTAAATAATTTTTTCCATGCTCCTTTTTGGTGGCAAAAGAATATTTCAAATCTTGTATTTGATGCAATTCATAAGCATATTATTTTGACTATAAAGCACTCAAACAGCATAAGACCTATTTAAAAAGTATGCATTAGGATTATCTTTTCTTACCCCTTGATTGTGCGGAAAGGGTAATATCTCTGTCTGTAGACTGGCATGTAGATGTTTGCTGAGGAGACATAGAACGAAACTTATCACTGCCCTCCTCTAGTGTTTTTGATCTGCCAGGTAATAGCTGTGCTGTCACATCTTTGTGTCCTGAGTGTCAGTTATCAAAAAGAAGAAATTTATCCTGTGATCTTCAAGTAAAATCTCCACAAGGTGGGTAGGGGGACAAGGTGTAGAAGTTTTTAAAGCTTGATGAACATTCAATAAAATTCCGAGAAATGAATAAAACATGTGTGGTAGCCACAGACAAAGACACCAGTCACATTTACATGGAATTTCTGCAGGTGAATACAGATTTTTTTTTTAATGCAGAAAAGAAAAAAATAGCACACTTTCCCAGAATGCTTCTCTTATGACTTATAGGAAAATATGAATTAGAATTATCTCCCAGCCCATGATTTCATGTAACACCTACACTAAAACAAAACAACAATCAGCTTAACATGTCAAACAGCAAAGACTAAAAGCATCAAGCAACAAAGACCATCTTACCTAGGAAATCTTTACGGTCATAGAGATTTACTCTGAATTTGTCAATCACTCCTTCGTTTTTAAGGAAGACTTCTTTGATAGTAATATCTCTGAGAAACAAGCAAACAATCCAACTGGAAAACATGATGACAAGAAGTTTGACGAATAAGTGCTGTGTATGACAGCATTGATGCAGTGCCTCATGACAATGTTTATACTCACTGTGCCAACAAATGCACTGACTGTTATTATCCTTCCCATATATTCTAATATAAGTGTTGTTTAAAAAGCTGTTGCACCTGCTAGATGTATGAAAACAACAGCCTAAACAATCAGTTGATAAGAATATTTTTATGTATATGCACCCTGCTCAAACATAATTTGAAGATTGGGGCATAAGCTGATTATAGGGATTGTAATTGATAGCTGATTATATGTGTAAGTATCAAGATATCCACCCCACCCCCACTTTAAAAAAAACACCAGAAATCCCCCAAAATTTGTAACCCCAAAATGCATAGTCACAATTTGCAGATAAGAAGTACATTTCTTAAACAAAAACATTTTTCTTAAACTCTTTCTAACAGCATGACCAGTCCTAACTTCTCACTTCAGACAGCCATGCAACATTTGGTTTGAAGGCTATCTGAATTTTAAACATAATATCATTAAGAAAACATGGGTATAGAAACTTACATATTCTTGTAATCTTTACCATCCACTACACCAACGTCATTGGGTATGTGGTACTTCTGAGGGGTAGTTGATGTTACTGGAAAACAACAAAACCAAATTACCATAATTAGAGAATTAAGAGAATCATTTGCATAGTTTGGAATAATTATCTCCACACAATAGGCCCATGAAATAGTAATGGTATATTTATATATGTATTTATACACTACATTAAGGTTTTATAAACCCTCCCCCATACTTTTACGCTACATAAACCTTTCCCATTTCCTTAATAACCATTCCCATACTGTTGTTTACAACTGTGAGTAGGTATGTAGCGTCTCAGGCAAGCTATGCTGGTTCTCGTTTCAGAGCAAATACATACACTACTTTCTGTAATTCATATTAATTTTATTATTTATAATATTTCTTTATCATTAGAATTAATATTAGTAATATATTGCATACCCTTTTGGGTTTTTTTCATCTACAAATTCATAAAATATAAATATTTTCTACTGATAAAATTTTGTAAGAAATCCACAAAGAAGAGTAGATCCGCGAATATTTTTCCGTTTAATTTCTTATAAAAACCCACAAAATAGTGAAGCCGCGAGGAATTACTGTATAATGTTTTCTCTCCCATATTTTTTTACCTGCATACTTCACAGGGAAGTCGTTCAAGTTGTAAATAGTAAACACCTGCTGATGAGTTTTCACATCATTGGTGTAGAAAGTGAGGGATGGGGGGATGACCAGGACAGCCACTGTACTGTCCCTGGACTTGGCCGGGGAGGCCATTGCACCCCTCTTATGTGTGGAAGCCAGCTCCACCTCCTGGAAAGACATTAATTTCACTTTGTTACCTTCATAATTTGATTCTAAAACTTTATCAAAAAGACCAATACACTTAGCACGGAGAACAGCGTTTGTTTTCGTTGCCACCGACTGGGCACCGGCGCTGAATGAGGGAGCTAGATGGGTGTCGCTACAGTAAAAGCTTTGTGAGTGTGTGTGATTCACGGAGACACATAATACTGTCAGTTCAAGGCTCGCTTTTCTCTGCAACGCACGAAGGGGTGGGTCACTTCAGTTCTCCTAAAACAAATGACAAAGCATGCCATTGTGGGGTATGATGTGTGGATGAGTTTTTCAGACATAAGGGGGCAAAGCGCAGTCAGCTGTTGAACTGTCACCCATCACCTACTCCTTCACCTTTTTTTCCCTATTCCTACTTTGACATTCTAACGATCCTCGAGTTCACTGACTGGGATGACTCACGTATGGTACTCCCTGTACCAGATGTTATGTCTGCCAGTGTCCTCGTGTACTTAATTCAAGTGGTTTAAAAGCCTTACAACTTTTCCATTACAAATAATGATAATAATAACTTTGATTATTTAGAATAAACCTGTCAAAGAAGTTTACTCCATCGGATGTGTATCAAGCTGATGTTGAATGTCAGTGCATTTAAATAAATTTCACAACAACTGCTTCTCTTCATACTTGTTGAACACAAGCCTTGACAGTTTAATCTCAGACCAAAAACACTGCTTCGTTGCTGTTAAACTCCAGCTGTGCACACTACAAATCTCAAAATTAAGTTTTGCTTCACACTATAAAGCCCACAGATCTTGGCTGCAGACCTCATTCAAATATAGGGACATGCTTGTGCACCACTCATTTTCCAAAACTGTAAATCGATATTCAGTCCTACAATGTTTATGTTATTTTTAACCTGCGTTGATACTGTCTAATGTTACCATTAGTAGACGCATCAATTTGCAAAAGATTTTGTGCTTTTTGTACACAACTGATTAACAAAAATATTTGGCACCAGCAAAATAGTAAACTGATTTGTGATTTTAAAAGAACAAAATGATACAAGTACTAATTTAGTGTCTATTATTCAGAATATAGTAGAATGGGATTGGATGGGTCTGACACAAGCACGAGACAAAAACATGTACACATTGGGTACCTGACAGCCATCTGACCCTGTGGCTGAAGGCTTGACTAGACAAAGGTGGATGGGTGGGGGCCGCCTAGTAACAGAGAAATGGACCTGGGATTCTTTCTACAAAATTGGAGGGTGGGTGCGTAAGACGTCTGATGGCAGGTGATATTAGTCAGGCACCCTTCCTTGTCACCACCGAAGTGAGAGGCTGTGGGTTCAGATCTCATCTGGGTCACTCTGTATGTGATGTCTATTTCTAGAGCTGGGGTTGGGGGGGCCTCTGGGTATTCAGGTTTTCTCCTACTCCCTCTCCTCTAATAGTTCATACAAGCTATTATTTCCAAGATCTGAGTGAATCCCTCCCCCACCTCCTGTTTTCCAGATGTATATCTACAAATATCACTTTGCACAGAGATCAAACACATGGCCTCATGCCCGCACACAGATAAGCCTAATTAACATATATATATCCCAGTTCTCTCAATGGCTGAAGCCTTCATGATCCTGATGTTTGTGTTATAGTGTAATTACACCAAGTATGTTTCAAATACACTGGCATGACAAAATAAAAAGGTATTCAGGACAGGTCATTTTTTAAAAAGCATGTTCATTGTGAAATAACACCACTTCAAAATCAGTGTTACAACTTGTGCTCTGGCTAAATTGCGAAGTTCTGTATTTAAGTTTTCAAGTGAGCATCAACCCTATCAGCATTCATTAACTCAGCAGTCAACTGTTCTTTCCACCCCCGCCTAATGCTCACTTCTTTATCCACATATACACATACACATTTTTACAATGTAATCCCCTCTGGCCTGTTGCCAGGTAGAAAAGTCAAACCCCAAACTCCAAGAGCTGACAGGCATGATCCATGTGTACATATTTTAAATATGATTTCATGGGGTGCTGTTTCCTGGGAAAGTCTAGAACTAAATACTCTGCCATTACTGCACATTATTAATGAGTTTATCTGAACAGCATGCAAGATTTTTATGACGTATGCACAGTTCAGGGCTGGATCCCTGTGCCAGCCAGATTTCAAAGCAAATGGAACGTCATATTTAAATTATATTTTTATTATCTATAATAAATGTATAAAATATATTGTTCAATATTATAAATTATATTTTGATGCATGCACATTGCAGAGGCGGATCTCTGAGGTAGGGGGATTTTTCTTGAGCCTAACTTCTCTAACCTAAATACAATGAAAATGAAAACTGCGAGTAAATTTAATCACAAGATGACACAATGAATTTCCATAATACAATTAAAAAAACAAATTCGTGATGTTTAAATGAGAAAAATTAGTTTTAAGCATTCACTGTTATAATGCCCTCACACTTCTAGACATAAAGTAATATGGCATCTTAAGAACTAGCAAGCAATTCGACACCAAAGCTATATATGTAATAACTCACAGATGACACATAACCTACAAAGCCTTAAAACATGTAAATTAAAAGCAGAATGTGAAATGTTCCAAAATTTTCAAATATATAAGAAACTCCATAATTGGTTTATTTATATCACAATTGATATTATAATTTGCTGTTCTGGCAATGACCCATATGCTTACACTATGAAGCTAAACTAACTATAAACATACAGTTGTCAGAAAAACCCATTGCACGAATCCATTGCACAACTGTTTATCTTCTGCGTTTTGTTTTGCAAGAACATGAAAAATAAGAACAGCGAACAATACGCATTGTAAGCGTGATGGTCCACTGGGTACGAACTACTCATGTGTGCTAAGACATCAGGCAATACAGTTCTTTGAAGTCGTGATACCCCGATTCAAAACCAACAAACGGCCCGCAGGTCAACAAAAAAGTGATTAATTAATACAGTTATTCAAGTGACTCACTGTATGTTGTCATTCGTCTGGAAGACTTAACATGTTTCTGCTCTAGCATTAGAGCCTCTGCGTCGGGTTCCTGAAATGAAAATTTAGGAAACCATAAACACCAATGGCTGAGCAATTTCTAAAAATAGATTTCGAGTAAATTTTTTTTTCTTCTGTGGAGGACTAGCAGACGTATAATATTTCCTAAAATAATAAATGTAAGAAACAGATTTATGGAGAAGATAATTTAACACCAAATTCTGTACTAAGCATAGAGACATTTGCAGACATATTTCAATGGCTTTGTTATGAACTGTACCTACATTTTGCCGTGCAAACAGCTGGCAACTTTGTTTTGATGCAAAGTTGATAAAAACGTCATCAATTTGTGGGTACTAGCTGCATGACGCCAAACCGGAAACAGAGTGAGAGTAAATAAATAACATGGCCGTGATTTCAGAGCAAACCAGACATGCAGTAAACTAAGGTATCTCAGTTTTAAACAAATTGATGCGTGGCGCAAATTTTCGTAATAAATTTATGATTTTAACTCGATTCTTTTGGTATTGTTGCATTTGAAAAACGTGATGTGTTCAAACATGTTTTTAATTATTTACACCCGGTACACATGTCGCAATTAAGACTTCTGAATTTATTGTCACGCGATGAAGGTAGTGCCATTTAGCAATATATCAAGAGTTTACATATCTTGTAAAATTTAATTGCTGAAGAATCTCCAGAAATTTTTTTAATGAGACTGCATTATTTTTAGTGCATTCGTTATTAGCGGTGGGTTTTTCATTTTAAATGTATGGTTTATGTTTATATATAAAATACATGACTAATTCACAGACGTTTTCTTTATTAGCCATAAAGAATGGAAAAAACAAAAGCGAAAGCAAAAAAGACAAATTCAAGCTCGACAACAGCAACAGGGGAAAGGTGGGACTGACGCTGCTTTTTTCTTTCATTGTGCTTACCTGTTAAATAATGTGTAGTCGTATTGTACATTTATGCAAATTTGAAATTAGTTTTGAAAATGCTTTATTTCATCTGAATTAATGTGTTTTCATTTGTTTGCATATATCTTCTTTGACAGTCACAGTAAGATAAATTACCTAAATTAGGTTTATGCCCTAGAATATATATATATGATGCAGGGTAGGTAATACATTTAGGGGGAAGACATTTGTCCTGTTGTTTGCTACTTGGATTTCTGCCATTTCCATTCTTTTTTCTTCCCTCAGATCAAGAATGATAGGAAAACATAAGTGCAGAACACTGTAAGACATTTCAAGTAGCCAAGTTATGATGAAAGAAAGAAAAGTTTGTATTCTGTTTAGGGAATTTTTATTCCCCTGAGTCCTGTTTAAGTGATTGGCTTCAATTTTGTTGATAGTAAATTAAAAAAAAAATATGTTGTTGAAAATCATGGTTGCAAGGAAATATTAAAAGATTCACTCACTGAATATAGAACAATCAACGGAGAGCACTGATGAAGAGGAAGTGAGAAAAAGGAAAGAAGTTGAGGAGGAAAATCAGAAACAGAATGCCATCTGGCAGGAGAAAGATGCTGCTGCACACGAGGAATGGAAAGCTTGTAAAGAGAGAGAAGAGAAAGAAAGACAGAGACAAGAAGAAATGGAGGTAAGTGTTTCTATATAATCAACAGTATGAATCTTTTTGATGAGTTAGTACAGCAGATAGTCATAGGGCTACTGGTCGATTTATCAATTTATCAGTTTGACCACATACAAGTTGATTCAACCATAACCATGACCCTTAATCAATTCGTCCACAATCCTGAGTTAATTCAACCACTTAGAGCCTGTAAAAGCTGTATAGTTCCAATGGGCTAATGACTGCAAGTAGTTCAATATATTTAGAGCTTGGATTTTGAAGAGAAAAATGCAAACCTGCTCTATAAGAGCATTAACTTTGAATAACTTATTAATGTGAACTTCCTCATTTTCTCCTTTTATCTTTTGATTCTTAGATTTCTTTATGATATTAAGTTTTTCTCTTCCAGTAGTAATATTTGAACTGACTGTGAGATGTACTCAACATTTTGAGCAAGATCTTGTTACTTGTTCTTGTAATTTTATGATTTGTCCAGATGTAAAACCTATTTTTTGTGCAGCGGAAAATAAGAGAAGAATGGGAGGAACGCCAGAGGCAGGAAAATAAAGAACAAGAAGAGAAGGACAAGGTGGAGAAAGAAAGAAAAGACAAGCAGGTGACATGGTTGACTGTAACTGCACTCAAACATATATCCTGTTGTAAAAACAAATAACCCTTACGATAACTTGCAGAACTGCTATATATATTTTTTCAGTGTTAGGAGAGGACTCCTACACAAATACAATGTCATTTTGTAAATATTTTAAAACACAAGAACTGGGCCATTATTTGCATATATGGATTGTTAATTTTGTTTGTGACCTATATTTGTCATTAAAACAATAATGGGTCATTTTCATTAACACCATTTAGAAATAACTTTAGAAGTCCTAGTACCACTGATCACCAGTAATACACTTTTGAATTGTTGATGTCAGATGACTTGTGAGGCTTTGTTCTTCTTCCTGTCCTTCTGTCCCCAATTTTCTGCTGTAAAAAAAGAGAGAGCAAGAGAAAGAATGGCAGTGGGGTGTTTTTTTCTTTTTGTACTTAATGTCTTTGTGCCTTTAAAAGTAGCAAAACTGTAATTGTGTAATTAAGTTTTGTCTCCTTTTTGAGCCATTTAAATATTAAAAGAAAAATCTTAGTTAATGGACTTGAATCCTTAACCACAGTACATTGTCGATCAGATGCTTGGTTGCTGTTTGAACAACTGTGTGTCTTCGATCTCAACTTGTATCTTTTTGATAAAATATCATAACATTTCAAACAATAGCTTACCAATTATGTGCTCTGTGGTATTTCATTGATTATATGTGAAAATTATATGCTGTTTTCGTTCTGAAGAAATTTTCCTGGCTTAATATCTGTGAACTTTTATGAGCTGCAAAACATAAAAACTTGAAGCAGTATGCTAAATATACTCCAGTTTCTCATTTTTAAGAAAAACATATCTGTAGATAAGCAGAGCACCAATTGCTGTGGTGTCTGGGGATATCATGGAAGGAGTTACAAATAACCACATTATTTGTGCATGAGTACTTTGCTAAATATGCTCTTTCTTTCTCCCTCCTTTTTTTTTTTTTTAGGTGTTTTGCTTTGCACTCCAAAAGTTTATGTAGTGTTTATGAATACCATTTTGTTGTCATAGATCCTCATTTAATGATGAAGAGGCTGATGAATTTATCTGTAAAAATTTGTTCCTTTTCTGCTTTCATAAGGCATATTTTGTGAGACTTGTAACACTTAACTAAGATTTTCAGTAGTATGTTCAGCTGCCTGATTTAACTGACATACCTGTGGGTACTTTGCTGACTGATTATAGGAAAACCTGCTTAGGGAAGCAACTGCCCATGAAAACAAGGTGGGTGAATTTGCATATTTTGCTTTCAGAAAAAATATTATAGAGGAAGTGGTTGAAAGCCTTTGTGGTTATAGTGACATAAAAGCCATGTCTGTTAATTTTCAGCTTTTGAGCATATTTAAAAAAAATAAACACTGTCATTTCAGATGCTTTTACAGGATTCCCCACGCTCCTCTTCACTTCCCACAGAAATTGATGCTGTAAAATATGAAATCGCCATGCAGAGTTAGAAACACTATTAAATGGAATTATTCTTTACTTTCTTTGATGGCTTATTTGAGGATGAATCCTTATAAAGCCTCAATTGACTGCTTCTGCAAAAACATTTTACCTACAGGACATTTTGCTGCCTGATAATGTCGTGACTCTCCAGTTGCATGCCATATATTTACTTTTATTGTGTGTGTTGCTTTGTATGATTATGTCTAGGAGTGGCACAACCCTCTGGCACCTGTACGGTATGCAGAGAACAGGGAGGAAGTGACAAGGGAAATCAATCATTGTCCATTTTTCACCAAGACTGGTGCTTGCCGATATGGAGAGAGGTCAGTAGTAATTTTGTAGTGTTTCTGTCCTGGTTTTTTTTTAAATGTCACCATCTTGGGTTTTTTTTCAGTCCTTACCGGGTTTTCCGTGATTGTGGAAATCCAACAGTGACTGTTTAAAGTTGTAAATGGCTACCTTCTCTAATTTTAGTTTTCTCAGTTGGTCATGGCACATCTAAGGAGTGTGCCAAGCTGTGCAGGGACAAACCTCAGAAAAATCAAGATCATATTTCCTGACAGAATCTGTCAGAAAATGTAGAACTAAAATCTGCCAACAGTATGTAGCCCCATAGTGTCGTTAATGTAATTTTTTTTGTTTTTAGAATACTTGAATGTAGTTTAATATAATTTTGAACTGTATATAGTCCTGAGAAAGATTCTGTTATATAAAAACTGAAAGTGGATTGCCAAACCAAGGAAGACAAAGGACAAACAATACCGATTGTTTTTGATTTTAGAATAACTATTGGAATAAAAGCACTTATCAAATAATAACTATTGCTTTAATCATAGCAATAGTCTCACACACAGTTGATAATTAGAGCACTACATTTACATCTTGGCATCTAGTACTACATATTGACATCTAGCACTACATGTTTACCACTAGCATAAGCAACACAAATGTTTGGAAAACTTTAGGAGAAGGCTAAGAGAAGAGGCTTAAGATGTTGTTTCCTTATATACAGCCTGATATGGTAGGAGTCGTAAAAGGAGTGCATGTAATTTTTAGTTTAACCCCAACTCACAATGGTGAGTTGTCTAGTGCTCATTTGCTATTAACAGCAGTTTCTACTTTCTTTGTCAGATGTTCTCGAGCACATTTGCGGCCTGATAGCAGCACCACATTGCTTATTCCTGGGATGTTCCAAAACTTTGAGCTGAAGAAGTCCAGTGTGGATGATTTTGATACTGGTGGGGCTTCACACACTTGGTATCTTAAAATTAACTATGTGCTGCAATCAGATGGCAGCAGGTTATATAACTGTTATGTAACTAGCAATCTTGTTGTGTGAAAGACAAATCTAGATTTAAATACAATTATTTGATGCCGGAGTGTTTGGTATTGTTAGCAAAGGATATCTCCCACTGCAAGTGGGTGCAGGAGCAAGAATATGAGAGATTGTGCACCTATAGATACTGTGCTTGGTACGAGATCTCTCCCACTGCAAAAGTGTACTTAGAGGAAATAGTGTTAGGAACCTGTAGTTAGCTTACTCAACATAAGAGGGGCACATTTTACTTGATGTAAAAATAAGAAATTTGAAGATATTCTGAAAATTTTTTATAAATCTTAAGAATTTAATAACCATGCTACAATGTAGTTAACTTCAAAAATGAAAGTAAATTTTAAGATATTCTTAGACATAGCTTTGACACCTTCATGACAGGACTATGTAACTTTGGTACTTAGAGATTATACTTAGAGATTATCTTGGTGTTTTTAAATCACTTGTTCATACTCACATTTCATAATTTTGTTTTCTGAAATCACCACTTATCTGCTTTTTCCCAGCTGTTAAACTATGGTATTAAATATTTTTATATTTGAAAGGTTGAAAATAAAAGCAAATGTGAATCTTTAAAGAGTGAAAAACTGGTAATTTACTTTTTCTTTATCCATAGATATGGGTTTGGAATATGAAGACAATGATTTATACAACAGCTTCCGAGAATTTTATGTGGATACTCTGCCTGAGTTCAAATCTGTGGGTAAGGTTATCAACTTCAAAGTATGTTGTAACCATGAGGCACACCTTCGGGGTAACGTCTATATCCAATATAAAAGGTTAGTCAGCATATTTTTTTGAGACTGCATTCATTGTCCAACAAGTGAGTTTAGCCTGTCTTTGCATGTTAATGCTTTCATTTGTTATACACTGATCCTGGTATCCGTGTGGCAGATGAAACAATCCTTTGGCACAAATTCTTACAAAACAAACTTCTTCGTTGAATGAAGTGACTAATGATGTTTGATGAAACATTTTTTGTTTTTAAGTATCTTATAGCAATAGCCCGTTGGAGTTAAAAAGCAGTGAAGCTATAGATGCTTATTGCGTAGAGATTGTGTTCTTCTGAGTAGTAATGATTTTAAGCACATCACCAGATTTAAATTACCTGAATTGGTCATTAAGAGAGCAATAATTAGCCAAACATTATTGATAGGGCTAAGCACTTATTGAGTTTGTTGCAGCAAGTTTTTCTCTGTTTAAAGTTTGAGGAACTCATCCTCAACAGTTTTTTAAAAAAAAGACCTAACAAACCTGTTGACAGAGAATCGGATGCCCAGAAAGCCTTTGTGAAGTTCAATGCACGCTGGTATGCTGGTCGCCAATTGTCCATTGAGTTTGTCAACATTGCTAAATGGAAGTCAGCCATATGTGGTTTGTGCAAATATTTGCATTTGTTTCACATATTTCCAGTAAAGCATTATAGAATAAGCTCTTCTGGGGATGGAGAAGGGAGACTTTCCTGGGCTGGAAATTACAAGAATGTTGCTATATTGTTGATTACAGTAAGACCTCTACATACAAGTGAACCAATATACAAGTAAATCGAGATACAAGCCAAAAATTCGTGAAAATTTTGCTCTTTCTTACAAGTGGAAATTTGATATACGAGTTCATGTCATCGGACTCATTTAATAATAAATAGTACATTTGTATAGTGCCTTTTTCCAGCATCAGCCAGACTCAAGGGGCTTTGCATATAGACATGAAAGCAAATCACATTAATATAATAATTAATATAAATATAATATTAATACATTATATTAATAGAAGAAGTAGGAAAATATTGCTAGGTGCCATTCCCCCTTTCTTTAGTGATCCAACCTGATAGGATCCAGCAGGCCCTGCAGTAAGAGGGGGTGCAACTTGCAAAAGTGAGGGACATGACACAGACATAATATAAATATTGATATAAAACTTGCAGACATGTCACTGCAATGTAGGTAGTTACTAGGTTCTGCACAATGGTCTTTATATCGACAAGGCAGATCATATGTTTTGTCAAAATGTGAATGAAAAGGCAAAGTTGTTTTTTCATAATGGTCACTCCTCTTTGGCCATCGTAATTTTTTTTTTTTCCTCTCTATTGCCTAGGTCTTTTCTTCCGGAAGAAGTGCCCCAAAGGAAAAGCGTGCAACTTTCTCCACGTCTTTAGAAATCCTGGAAACGAGTTTTGGGAGGCAGATCAGGATCGTGGAGTATCTGTACGAGGAAGATCGCTGCATCATCGACATAAACTGAAAGACACACCAAAACATCGCCACAAGCATCAGGATAGGATTCACAGGAGCAGATCAAGGTCAAAAGAATCAGTAAGGTCCCATAGAAAGAAAAGAAGCAGATCAAGCTCTAAAGAGATGAACAAGCCCCACAAAAAGAAGCGCCGCCATTCCAGGTCATCCAGTAGAAAACATCGTCATAGGTCCAGATCAAGGTCAAGTTCTAGGTCTTTAAGCAGATCAAGAACAAGAAGCCGATCTAGTTGAAAAAAATATATTAATGTAAGGATCTAAAAATTTGTTGTGCAGATTTCTTGAGTTAGGTCTGGCTTCAGATCTTTTTTCAACTCAATCAAGAAATAGAGCTGAGAATGGTAAACAAACAATTCAGATTGGGAGTTTTGTTTTTGGTTGTTGATCCAGATCTTCTCTGGAAGTGAATAGGTGACAGTGGCCTATGCATCCTGGAAAATGAAGACGATTGAGCTTGTCAATAAATTTGTGCCATCCTATTGATAGTGATGATGGAAAAAAATAGTAAAGAAGAAATTCCAGTGCAGGTCCATTTCTTGTCCTTGAAAATAGATGGGTGGAAACCCATGACAGCCACTAAGAAAAAAAGTAAAGCTTTGGCAAGAAATAACAGGTGTCAACAAGTGCATCTTCGGTGCCAGCTATGGCATCCATGTTAGGAAAGAACAGGAAAACCAACAATTTTTCATGTAAACATTCAAGCACAGCAGGGAGAGTTACGGACAAAAGGTACTAGAAGTTGTCAAGAAAGTTTTTACTGCTGAATTGCTATGTCCATTCTGATTCTGAGTTATTAAAAAATGTTAAAAGTATTTTTATGGGCTTGTGAGTTGTAATTTGTTGCAATGTGCTGTCACTGCAGATCATGACTCTTGAACTGACACATCCAATCATTAAAATAGTTAAAAATTTGTAATATTAAGTTCTGTACCAAATTGGGTGGCATTCTTTTATAAAATAAAGACATTCTGTGCCCTAGTATTCACAAACCAAACCTGCAAGTTGTGTTTCCAGTTCTGGTTTTTACCAGCATATAATCTGTTGATGCTTTAGCACCAGTCTGGCCACTTCGGTTATTCACAAGAATGTTATCTACAGACCATTGATTGGTGACATAACAGGCAGCGTTCTACATAAGTGAAGATGAGGCAGATTGGGCAGTTTTTAGGGAGAAATAACATTAGATGAAATCCATGGTGGGTAGTGAGATGTACTTGAAGAAATAAACAGTGCAGGGAAAAACATTGCTTTTTACTTGTTTAGGGGCAGGACTTTAAAAAGTTCCTTTCGTTGTGGTTTCTGATAATGTTGGAGTGGTGAGATTTGCTCTCATTTGTTGCTGCCTTACATACCAGGATACTGTCCATAGCAGAGTTAGGGCAGTCCAGTTATGCAACAGTTAGCGCCTGTCACCAATAGAGAGAGTTGGCTGTCCTGGGTTCAGCTCACATTTCACAGGCACTCTCTCTTTCTCTGCATGTGATATGTTTACAGGGCTAGCTGACTTGCTGTGTTGTGGCTTTAGTTGTTGGCTCAGTCTTAAACACCAATTCTCTATCCACCCTCCACATAGCAGAGTAGTTTTTTTGATTCTGAGAAATCAGCTGAAAAGATGTACTTATTAGATTATATTTTGTTTTAATAGCCTTTAACTACCCTCATCCGCCTTTTTCATTTTTTTTTAAACCTATACACTTTTGTGACAAAGGGTGTAACCAAGCTGACCTGCAAGTAAAATGTTGAAATATTTTATCTACTTCCTCAGAAAACCAGAATTTTAGCATAGCATTGTGTGATTTGCAATTATCACTGATTAAGTAATGATAAATCTTCATTATGATTTGAAAAACAGCCTTTCGTTGACTGGAAATTTAATATGCTTTTGCTTTTCATTCTTTTTGTTCATAAAATGTTGTTGGTAATTAAATACTGTGGCAAGTTGACTGTTTGGCTACCATTCAAAGCAGAATTGTGAGTTTTAAAATATAGATAAGTTTCTTTACAATTTACTCTCACCAAATTCCCCACAACATTAAGGAAACAAAATAAATTTCCCTCTTCCTCATCCCCATATTTTCTTCTTGAGTGGATCAAGACAAAAGCTGTATTACTTTATTATAGCCTGTTCTTTCTTGAGCATTGAAGCTGCTTTCTGCACCAACACAATATGTACAAATATTTCCTTGACACTGAATGTTCAGAAAGGACCCATATATCAAACGTGGTCACATTTAGGCTTGCTGTTATGAAATAAGTGCTAAATAAATAATGATAGCACATTTATTTAATGCCATTCCCTATTGCCAGCTGGGCGGAAAGTGCTATTTATGTACACAGGCACATAATTTTAGGGCAGGCATTAAAACATCTTCATAAATATGCCATGCACACAGCACAGCACATGGTGAAGGAAACTAGAGCACCTGGAGAAAACTGCCAGTCATCCAGCCCTGTTAACAGTCGTTAAATCCAGAGAGAAGCATGTCAGACCTGAGATACAAATCCACAACACCCCATTCTCACTATCCTGGTGATAGGCGCATTAGTCACAGTCTCACTAACTTCCCAATGATATACTTTATTAACCTTTGGCCTCATGAAAAGAAACTCTATGGCAAGAAGTATTCTTGACTCCTTGAATTGGCTAAGAATAAATGTTTAGTATTGATGTAAAGACTAAAAATGTTGTGACTGGAACTTGATTTTGGTTTAGAATATTTTATCACTGAATCTTCTGTGGAAAAATAAAATTAACAGAAGTTCAAAGGACAGTGCCATTTTTAATAACAACTGTTTGAATAAGCAAAATCATGAGATTTATTGCATTTATGAATCAAGATGGATCATAAGATTTTATTTTAACAAAGAAAGGTCTGTACAATATGAAGCAATGAACATTAATGCGTATTATTTTATTCAAGGACTTTGGTAAAACCCGCAGTTTTAAATCTTTCACCGAAAAAGAAAGAACAGTTGTTTTGGCATAGACAAAATTTTGTTCATTATGACATAACTTTGCAATAGCCTCACATGTAACTGTCAAAAACGTACAACAGTATATAACTGATGTTGAAGCTGGCTTAGTTTTACAAGTAACAAAACAGCCATCATATAACTTCTGTACAACTAATCTCGACAAGAAAAGAGGCACTTCCCAATAGGCACAGGTTGATTTTAGGTCCAATCTTAAAAAACTACTTTACAAAAACTGTACCAAAAACTTGCTTCAACAAGCATGTAAATAATTTCTGAGAAAAGCTTGCTGTAAAGAACAAAGCACAATAGTTGTGATGAAAGGCTTTAACCCTGACATTTTCTGAAGGACATCAGTTTAACACCTTATGCAATGACTGGCACTTTTCCTCTCATTGAGAGGGCGGCAACCTGGAAGAGACCACTGTTTGATTAGACACCATTAAAGAAAACTCTCAAAACACATTTATGAATAATAATAAATGGACAGGTAGTAAAGCATGATTATTTTTCAGAAGCCATAATCAAATATTAATATTCAAAAAGACTTAACTATGCTGTTTTGATAACATTCACTAGTTCAACATCATCAGTTACAGACCAGATATTTAAGACATCCTCACAGACAACCAGCCCAGTTCACCCTATGAAGCATTATTCGAGACAAACTCCTGGTAAATAAAAGTAAACATCTCTCTGTAATCTTAATATGATAAAAAAAAATTTGTGCACACTAACTTCTCCATTTCACAAGCCGAACCATCAAGGAAATAAGCATTGTTTAAATGCAAAAGTTAACACAACCATTTGCATCCAAGCCAAAAATGACCTCACCAGTAAATATTTCAATGAAAATACTCTTTTTCTTTAAAAAAAAAAGCAACTGCTGAATGTTTATATAGTTGATTACTAAATCCAAAACAAGTTATATTTGTTAACCTCCAAACTCATGTTTATAAATGGGCATAATCTTGATAACTAACGAAATGAATGTTTCAAAATTGGTTTCTTTTGTGATAACACTAAATCACAGTTCCTGAAGGATCACAACTGTCTGGTGATATTATTAAGTTCTATGTATCGCAGTAAGCTCATTCTTAAAACTGCCATTCACACACAGCAATGGTCCACCAGTTTTGTTTCATGCTTGACTATCCAGGGTGGAAAAAAAAGCTTTAACGGTCTTGACAAAGGACACATCACCACAGAGGACAAATTATGTTGTATAATATATAGGCACATAAATTCTTGTGTGGAGATAAGGCTCAGTCCTGATCATACATATGCCACAGTTATCACATGACTTTCTAATGATAAAGGTAATGAACATTTATGATGATACTGTACTTCTAATGACTGATTCTCTAAGATTAATTTCTCAAAAGATTTCTGACATGTGTCTGAACACAGAGAAATCAACAAAGGAATCTCATGCTGTTCATCAAGATTCTTTGCTGATGGCATACAGTGCTTCTTCAGAGGCAGATTCTGGGCAGTGTACAAACCTTGTTATGCATTCGCTTTCTGCTGTTTAATATTTACATGTAATACTGAACCATCATGAAATATCTTTTTCTTCTGAGTTAAGTCATTACTGTGTATGCCATGAGGCCACTGCATCTCTTGCATGCTTCTAAGCAATAACTGCATTGCTATTTCAAGGATACAACCACCATAAAAAAAGTACTTGATACACTTAGAAAAAAGGCAGCGAGTGTGGGATAGCTACACATGACTGGTTAAAAATGGCAGGAATGTGATTCTAGCAGAGAGGCCTTCCCTGTGAGCAGCAAGCATAGAACGTTGAAACCTTGAAACTGGTAACTAGCTTCCAACCGTGAATCCCATCTCCTCGAGTATGCTCTTCGGTTCATCCGTGTCCTGTTCAAAGCATGGTTGAAATTATTTTCAATATATATCCTGGCTTTTAATCCCTCTCTCACATATATATATATACTTACATTTATACATATAGTTACTTAAAACTCTCATTTATTATTCTTTTATCCATCAAGCGGCATTAAATAATTTACAAAATAATATTTGTCACCACCAGTAAAACTATATAGATCTATATGTATATATATAAGTAGAAACAGTACACTACTTAATGCACATTATCATACTTTGATTCTGAAGATGTATCTTTCCTCAAATACTATTTAGAGACAACACCTCAAATATTGCATGCACACGCACACACACACACACGTATATGATTTGTGATGCTATTTGTATTGATGGTGGTTAAAGTTTGTTACATGTGCTTTAATGTAACTAATGCTTATGTCTCCACAGTTTGGCTTTTCGATCACCTCTGCATCTTTCATGCCTTTCCTGGCATTTCGTCATGGTTGTATTTAACTACTTTGATAGACATTTTAGTGGGTTATTTTTTTTCCTCCTTGGTATTGGTTGCGAAAAAACATTTCATAAGCATTTATGAAAAAGCAGTGTTGAAAATATCTATAATAAGAAACTAAAAAAATATACAAGTTACGAATATAATTTATGCTCCTTTGGCTATTCTTGTGCACAGATGTGCGTGCTGAATCAATCTTTCATACACACATGATTTTACTAGAACTATGAAGTATCACATTTGCCAAAGCTTATTTTGACTACACTTGTGCACATATATGCATGCTGAATTAATCTTTCTCTCTCACATACAAACACACAATTTTATTAAAACTATTAAAATTTGCTAAAGCTTATTTCCTATGTAACTAACCAAAAATATATCTTCCAAAAAAGAAAATTAAAGGAATAATTAAATTTGTAGTTAACTACAACAGATTTAACAACAGTATCTGCACATGCATTATTTTTTAATCAAAGATAAATGTTACTTATTTTAGCATTGTTAGTAGTTATTTGTAGGGGATGGCAACTCAACACAGGTACCATGCAGTTAACAAGAAATAGAGATTCCCAAGATTTCCTAGATGGTTCGGTAATGGCTAAAAGACAATGGCAATGAAAGGCTTTTATGGAACATCTTGTAATGATCTACTTTATAGACAGTGAGAAAAACGTTTCTGCCACCAACTACGTCAAATACTTCTTATGCTACCTCTACCTTCCTATGTTTGTGTATTACAAACTAAAATGCTCCTTATCAGGTATGTAATGATAATATAGTGAAAAGCATCGGTCTTGAGTTTCTGTTTAGGCACAATGATTACAAAAATCATAATCCCTTATTTAATCGCACATACAAAAATGACAGACTCCAATGTCATAATTTTGTCTTATTTATTACACACCTGAACATTACTGGTCTTGATTACACAACTCTAATATGATTGAAAGCACAACTGTTATAGAAAATAAAATAGAAATTATACCGGAAAACAGCCATAAATAGACGAAATTAAAGTGTCTATGACCAAGACTCAAAGGAATGTATGCATACTGTTATGTAAAGAAACCAAATAAATGCCGAATTATTGCAATTTTTTTACTTTCTTTAAATCTGAGGTCTGAAGTAAATGAGATCTCATGTCATGAATAGCAACAAATAATAATTACAAATTATGCAAATAAGGAAACATTATGTCAACATTTTTCTTTCTGCTGTTAAGGATGGGCAATATAACTGCTGCCATCAACAAAAAGAAAGTACCAAAATTTTCTTTGCTCATAGAATCTGCAAAATATGATGAAACATAAGCACTTATAAATTACACCAGCTTTCCTTACAGTTACTTTAGACAGAAAAAAGCTATGAAGTTACTCCCTTCTCCAATACATAAAAAAGAGATATTAGGAGAAAAAAAACATTTGTCATGTTTAATATGGTCACTTAAGCTGTATGACGGCTGGTAGACATGGAGTGTGCTTCTGCTTTCAACTTCAATTGAGCTTTTGGACATTTGAGTTTGGTCACCCTAAGCCATGATCCTCGAAGAAACCTTGGGGAGTCTCCTCCTGGAGCGGGAAAGAAGAAAAGACAGACAAACATACAGTGGCGTGCAGACAAGCAGCATCTGTGCTAGCAGGAACTACAAGTGGCAGGCTGTGACAAATATTATCGATGGGTCTTATGACCTAGTATGCATTTGTGTTTTAAGCAATGCTTTCATGCATCAGTCTATTCCAGTTTGCATGCATGCTGTCAGTGTTTTGAGAGCTGAAATCTGACCATCACACATTATTTAGACAAAGCTATGTACAGCCTACATAGGTTAATCTTATATATACATATATACACAGTCCCAACTCATTAGCTTGCCACCATCTAACATAAAAGTTGGGTAAGTGGTGAGATTGGCAACATAAGGTATATGATCCATAACTACCAGTAATCTAAGGGCATATGATCTATAACTAGCAGTAATGGTGGGGGGGGGGGTAATAAGACATGTAACTAGCGGTAATTTTGGGGTATGTGATTCATAACTAGCAGTAATTGGGTGGGGGAAGGATCTATACTGCTACAAAATGCAGCAAGAAGTAGGGTTAGTGAGATAATGAGAAGTGACTATATACTGCTAGAAAGATTGCTTGAGACAAAAAACATATTTTATTTCCACAACATGTGAAAATGATCTGCTTTTTGAAAATATTACAAAAGTGCGAAAAATAAGCCATGGGAAGGAAGAAACCTGAAACAGCATCGTGAAAGTGAATAAAGACATGTTCTCTTAGGTCGTCTCCAAAATCTATATGCTCATACATGCATGCGCACACACACACACTCTCTCTCTTCTTCCATAAGAATAGTTTGTTTAATGTCAATGGATTGGAGGGAGACAAAATTGTGAACACGTGAGCCGTCACTTCTGATATCAAGATTATCCGTTTGTAGTCCCAAAACAATGCAAGTTATACAGGTCTTGAGGGGACAAGTAGAATGGTACAGATTTGACTCTAATCATTTTTTCTGCTGCGTGCCAGTAGAGACTCCTTTAGCGTCTTTCATGGTGATTGGTCACTTAAAGTTTTTGTAGCTGACACCCATATGCCCTAGAGGGGACTCACTCTTAATAGTTCAAAGTAATCGTCTCAAAGCTTTGCATTTGTACAACTGCTATCGGATAAAGAAAGGGAAGACCAGCCTGATTTTATCACACAAAATCAATTTTAAAAAAGTGCTATTAGAAAAAATGTTACTTGTTCTTTTTACCTAGTATCCCAGACCAAATCTAAACAAACCTTTATTACGAAAATTCACATTGCACAATTTGTATTTCTTATATCCCATGGACATTAAACTAATCATCTATCATCAAACACTGCAACATTGAACTGTTTTTTTTTAAAGGGTCATTAGCCTGAAACACTGTCTCTAAAAAGAATTTTTGCTGGTGTGAGGTTATGCTAAGCCATACCTCACCAGCAAGCACATGAAGGCTTCCTACCATTTTAAGGTCTATATAATCTCTTATGAATGAATGAGAAACCAAAGCATCTGGTCTGTACCAGAGACTGAGAGACAATGGTACATTATCTCATTAACTGACAAACTAATGTACAAGTTGCACAAATCTTGTCAGCTTGATGTATCACTCATTACTCTTCAGGGCAGCCATAGTCCTTTGGAAACAGCTTGGAGATGACAAAATGTATATAACCCTTCACCCTGTGACATGACGAGTACTTTTATACAGCGAGAATCTAGAAGTTTGATGAACTTGATAAGTTTAGGGTTACAGTGTGCATGATTATCAGAAAAATAGAAAGAAGCCATCCCATATAAAATTTATAATTAGCAACTTATTAGGTTCTTACTAAAATTTTCATTAGGTTAGCTTAATTTGTGTATAATTGAAACTAATCTACTTTCAAATTTTTTTCAATGTTTAAATTTTTTCCCAAGCTTTCTCCAGCCTTCTTCAAGCGGTAAAAGCAGCCAGCAGTTTACAGAATCAAGACAATGCCCAGGTTTCAAGACAGATCAGCATTGCTGCATATGAAGGTTAAGGGAACTTGCTAGCACAATGAAGGAATAAAAATATTCCCATGGAAAGAAATATGCTGCTATTTTTAATATCTAATTATTCATGTACAGTCAAATCTGAATCAGGCAACGGTAATGGGTAAAGCTCTATACACATGAGAAATGTTTACAGATCATAAGAATCTTTTTAACGTGAAATTTTATGGGCTTTGTTCCCTTTGGTTCATTTTTAAAAACATTTTGTTTGCAATATGTGAAATTCAGTTTAACAAGTTTTGTCTTCTTATGTTCCTAAACATGTGCATGTATATGGATGGATGTGTGGTTAGTCTGTGTTACACAGCTAGATGTTAAAAGCTAAGCATGAAGTTGAGCTTAAAGTTGTTGAAAAACTAATAGAGCAATGCTGTCATTAGTTTGTCTCAAAAATATACTGTATAATTTTTTTAAGCATATTCATGAATTTAAAGCCTGACCTTAATTTCTAACTACTGTCACTAAAGACTGCAGCAAACCCAGGTGCTTCAGGCACATGCTAATAAGATGTTACGCAATCATGTTTCACTCAGTTTGGTGGTAAAGGTATTGACAGGTGCACATTTTTCATAAAGACTGAGTAAAACTTAGAACAAGATACTGTTTCTCAAAATCCTTGTGGCTCCTATTCTGGAGATAAGAGGGATGTTCCACTTCCACTTGGATTTCAGTCTTTTGCACGCTTTTAGCGTGTGCAGACCACGTGGACTCAAGAGAGTGATTCTTCAGGGTATTTCCACATTTTTCGGTGTTTTTGGAGTGTTTTAAAAAATGGATCCATGGGTTGAAAAATGTGTTGCCAGTGGCGCTATGTTGAAAAAGTTTAAAAAGAGACGAAGAATAAAAGAAAAATGTTTTTAAAAAACCTCCCTGGGTTCATTTTATTGCCAAGTCTGAGCGGAAGTGGAACATCCCTTGTTGATGCATACGGACATTTCCATGCCACATAAAAAAGGGCGTAACTCATGATATCATGGAAATAGTATGCTTAATTAACAGAAGATGCCAGTTCTTGCATTAATCAACACCTTCACAATGTAAATATATAACATACAGTTCTGACACTTGTATTGTTCCTCTCTTTCTGTGATGCTTGTAGAAAATAGAAGGGAAACATTCATCCAGATTCAGGGAAACAGTATCATGCACTAAGCTTTACCCAGGCAATAGAAAAAAAAGCACTCCACTAGTACTTTAATTAAAGATAGAAAATGTGAACCAACTACCTGTCAATATACATACTTAGGGGCAACTATCCTCCACATCTAAAGAGATAGACTTCAGATGTGAAGAGAGCAGACACCAGAAGTATACTAACTTCACACAATACTACAACCACACCACCTGTTGTAGCATACTTTTACATGATTATCATTACTATTTTAGTAGTGCAGTGTCACTACTAACTCTAAGAACTATTGTGGAGTCATCACCACAGAGCCCACAAAGCAACCAAGTGCTCAAGGATACTCCAGCATGCTGCATGTCATGACAAAATGCAGAAGGGAAGAGCATTCCTTCACAACAATCATTACAACATTTAGATAGCACGCTGATCAGAAAACAACTACTTGGTGTTTCTGTGAAAGGAGAAACAGAAAAAAAAATCCTTTTGTACATTCTTTTTCAGAATAAGGAAAAAAAAGAGCACAATGGTAAACAAAAGGAGACAATGCAAACATTAACATCTGCTTGCAGAGATTGGACACCATACCATGGACTATGTTAATCCATACTCTTTTAGGGTGACTTCGAGTGCTTCATCCTTTGAAAGGTAAATGAAAAATAAAAATGAACTGATGAAACACATGCTGGTTGCAGTGAACACAGAAATCCACGCCTTACATTCAGATTTCTGTCAAGCAAATGATCTAATGTCATTTCCATTCTCTGCAAGAAAACTTACAATTACATACTGAAAAAAGGATAACAAAACTCAATAACCAATAAAACTTAATCATGCACTTAGAACAATATATAAATACATGCCTAATACTCATTACATTTGTGCATGTCAGAATATATTTTTGTGGGTGCATGTAGGTACGTTATAGTTAAGAACAGTGCAGGATCCACATAAAAATAATAATAATAAACCCCAAGATTTTGGGCTAGCACCAGCTATATAAAGTAGCTGATAAAGGAAGCTAAATTAAACAACGCAACAATGTAACCAGCTGTACAATATCACTGTTCCAAAAAAAAAAAAATGGGTGGGGTGCCTGGAAAGTTAACTGCACAATGAGAAAGCCTTTAGTTTCATAAAGGGTCAGCCAAAATGTGCTCCACTAATATGGCTAACAGAATGTTGTTACTACATGCTTGACAACGATGCATTGAAAGAAAGGATGCCCATACAAGCACTTCAAATGAAAATTCCACATAATGCTTAAAGGAAGTGTTGATTACAAACACACGACTGGGTGTGAGCATGCACAGGAATGTATCCACACACACAAAAATATGTGGATAAGCACAAACCATTTCACTAAACTTCAGTCCAAAGTGCAGTTTTATCCAAAAAGAATAGAAGACAAATACATAAAGACATCAGTTTCTAGGTAAATGCATTCCAGAGCATTCAGTTTTTTGTAAACCAAAACAAATTTACAAAGACCATGATATCAGACAGCACTCTGAAATCATGTTGGACAAATACAACAAAATTACAGATGGCATGCTATCCACCATGTTATAAACATAAATAACTACTCTAACATAATGACAGTCTTTTTTTTCAGTTTAGTCACATTTTAATCACTGATCTATGGGATAGAAGCCCACAGGATCTACACCACAATAATATCTAGAAGCCTCTTAGTCTATGTAATTAGGAGATACAGCATTTGCACTGATTAAATAAACATAGAATTTGTATTGACCTACATGTCTTTTTTTTAAAAACTTCTGCACATTAATGCGTCAAAACTGTGCAAAGAACAGCTAGATTCTATTTATCAGGTCGAATGTTATGGCCACAAAAACTAACAGAAGGCTAAGACAAGAATCAGCTTAGATTAATGGTATCTTATCACTCAGTATGAAGCCTAAAATCCCTCACAGATTTCTAGTGTGTTCTACAGATGCTTTCTTGAAGCCCTAAGCACACAAGATACTCCTCTATGGATACCTGCATACTGAAAAACATGGGAAGTCAACCTACCACAGCAATTCTAAAAACAATGGCAGATGATATCAGCCAAATTTGTGCTGACCAACCACTCCATCCAAATTATCCTAACACTAATGCTTTGAGAAGCATGCAGTTATATGAGAAACACTCATAGCATTCCAAAGAGTACAGAAAACAATCTGAAACATGCAGAGACATGAAGGCATTGCATACATTTATATCTTTGGTGATTCTGCACGATACATATTCCAGCTTGATGAACTAGCCTCTGACCTCTCATGAATAATTCAAATAATTCACACATGACAGTTATTTAACACAGATTATTACTGAATTTTATATAACTTTTCCTTTTTCAGGAAAGACGTTTGAAAATCAGTAAATTTCATTATTACTGAAAATATTGGAAAATTTGATTAGCTTGAATTTGAAATGTATGGACAACACATTTTAATAACTCAAGCAGAATCATCCTGAAATTAGCTTTAGTAATGTTACAGACATAAAAAAAGGAACTTAAATATATGCAAAGAAGAATATAACAGTAATATTAAAACAGGAAAGCATGCAGAATGAGAAACCCAGAAACATTTTATCTAGCAAATAAAGCAAAAGTGACAACAAGCTAAAAGCTGAGTTGTGATGATGTTATATAACATGGGGTTTTTATGACAGAGGCACACCTCAGGGAACACAAAAAAAGGACATTGTAATTTTTTTCCCTGTTAATGAGTGATTTGGGAAGGGAAACATGGAAAGTAATTTTGCAGATAGTGCTGCCAGTGAAAATTACAAGCCAAAGCGCATCATAATGTACAACAGAAAGGGACTATATTTGCTTGATGAAAAAACTTCTAATCATGTTGCATTGTGAGACTAGGGCATGCTTTCTGGTGTTTCTATTCCCTGACAATGTCGAAATGATACCTGTTCCTCATTGTGCGACATCTTTCCATAAGTCTACCATGTTTCTACCACAACTTAAGATCACATGATCATATTCTGATATACCTGGTTTGAAATAAATGCTGCAGATTTCAAACATTTTACACTGTCAAGACCTTGAATATAAGTGTTCACTCTGTTCCCTTCTTCTCTTGACACTATCTACATAGTTGTTCCAGGTTTCCCAATCAAATCACTCATTAAATATACCTTTTAAATGAAAAGAAAAAGACTGTTGGATACCTGTTTGACATAACACACCTGTTTCTCTGTAAAGAAAAAAGTGGAAATATCTAAGAATGGAAAGGTACCAACCTCCTGCAGCAAATCCTGAGCAGCAATTGCTTTCAGAACATTTTTCTTGCTTGTCTCCTGAACCTCTCCTCCCAAAAGAAACTCGTCCAGCATGAAAAAAGCCTTCTCAAAGTTAAAAATGATGTCCAGTTCACACACCTGTAATCAATTTGAAATGCTGTTTAGCGCAAGGTCTGGTCTCAACAAGATTTAAGAAAAATGTTTTTCTAATATGTCCTGATTACTTATAAATGCAACATACTTTTACTGACCACTTATCTTTATCCTAGCAGCCCAATCCTTTGTTTGAAACTGATGGCAAGAAGTGAAAGCTAAAAATAAATACATATACTGACAAACTGTATTGGATGATGTATGAAACAGAGGTGTACACATTTTATCTAATAGTAACCCTGTTTCTCTATACATTTTTTCATTCTTTTTGTCTGCAGTAAATGATCAAGCTATATTATCATGACAGCACAAGCTTACAACAAACTGTGAAGTAGACCCTACAAAATCCTACAGTCACCATCTTCTGGCATGAAGTCAAACATGCAGCCATATGCTATGCACATTTACTGTAGAGTTCAACATTTATCTCTTCTAAAATAGATCACAGATTACACCCAAAAAAAAAAAATAAATAAATAAAAATCAAGACTTACACTGCCAAAATATTTGTCCAAAAGCTCTACATAGCGATGGATGATTTCCAGGGTCAGCAGCTCATTATCCTCTGGCTCAATGGCACAGCAAAAGTACAAACTGGCATACCTGTAAAACAACAGTGAAACCACTCAAAGTCAACTGTCACGTCATTACAATTTCTAATGTTGTGGTATGGTTTTCACTTGCTTAAAGAAATATACTTCCTTTGTAACAGTGCACTGGATCATTATAATCCAAATGAAAATCTACTGTTCTTTCCTAAAATAACTGGCAGTTTTCATAATTTTTAAACAAGTAAGAAAATGGAGGTAAAGCAATACCTTTTGTATACAATTTTGAGGTCTTTCCATTCAAGGAAACTGCACATCTTCGGTTTCCGTGACAATACAAGGGTGACCAGTTCTCTGACAATCTTTTTCTTTGTTTTATCTGGGTGTGCAACATACCATTTCTGAAGACGTAGTTTGCCTTGTCGGCTAAACAGAAGCATAAACTGCATCTGAAAGCAAAAGAATTATAGGGGACTAAAATTTATTTTAAAAAATTAAAAAAGTGTTCTGTTCAATTTCATAAACTTAAAAATCTTAAACAGAACTAGGTTACCTTCATCAATGCACAATGCATGTAAAATGCATCAACAGATGTTAGAAGAATTATACTTAATAGTTTTTAAATAAACCCAAGCCACTGGTTTATCTTGCCACTGAATCCACTTCTTTGAAGTACACTTCCAGTTTTGGCTCATCTTTTGGTAACAAAAAAATTGGAGAAATGTAATGCCTTTGAAGCTAGATAGATATGCATAGGCTAAACGTTGCGTCAAGTCTGATTAGATGATGATCTGAAAATAATTGTAGGAGGCAAAGTATAATTACGTTTTTACACGAATTGATATTTTATATTATTTAATCAGAAATGTGAAGGCTGAAAGAGTGACAGACGTCGGTAATTTAAGGATTTAAATTACAGGTCAAACATTAAGCCTGGTAGAAGTGCGGTCTGTGAGGACGGGTTGACAAAATCGAAGGTGACATTTCTACATCCTATAATTTGACAAAAGTATAAATACACAATGTCTAGTCAAATATTAGCCAAAAATAATAACTTCCAAAGAACATTTTGAAACACTTTTTACCATCTTGAAAGCGCTGGTAGAACTAAAGTGGCAAAACTAATGTCATTAGTCTAAAGGCGACACGACTGAAAATCTTATGATCATTTCTATTGCATAAAACGTCATCGGTATGCGGCTACATCGACAGCCCGCTTTTGATGACGAAGTACACAAACAGAATTTTAGGGAGGAAGCTTCTAGTAGTTAATTAGCGATAGTTTAATTAAGCTTTCGGCTGTCTCACCCACATACTACCTCAACTAGCTTCAGTCGTCTTAATTGTTTTAGGATGTTAAACAACTGGGTCATGCAAAGTCCATAAAAACGCACGCAACGACCAGATCCATCACTCATGCAGCTACTGTCGAAAGTGTGACACACTGCTCAGATGATGAGTGAGAGTGTCAGTGAGACTGTGTTAAGTGTAACTTTTAAGGCTGAAAATTCTCTTTGAATTCCCGCCCCCTCCCTAGACGACATACAGGATACTAAAAAGTTAAATAGAAACCGTAGGTAACAAACTGTTACGAACAACTGGGAGACAGCAAATACTGTTTTCAGAGACCTAGTGGGAAATCACTGAGTAGTGAGATATTGTATCAAGCAGACGCAATGTCGCTATTTAGAAACGTTGTTTGGTTTGTCAAAGGATTGAAGGAATATACAAGGTTAGTCTTTTCTTTTATTCTTTTATTTTTAATATAATTATAATATGTGAAAAAAAATGTTTGTGAAAACAATAGGCAACAATTATAAGCCTTCCCACAAATATCGATATGCATTCACACCTGCATTAAGGAAAAAGGTCGAAGAGTTCCATAGCTTTGTGGCCATAGGGGCAGAGAGTCAGGGCATTCAGAGTGGAAGGTGGAGCCTAACACTCTCATCCTGCTACCTTTACCGTCTTTGATGAATTGGATATCCAGACTGGCTGAGCAGCAGCAGCTGGGTAGCTAGCTATTGGGAGTTTTTCAGACAGTCCCATGCAGGCTTGAAATCAGCAAACTACTGTTCTCCAGCCAAGCTCTCTGTCAGGCTATGATGTGGATATATTTTTTCCTCACATAGTACATATAGAGTAGAGGAAAATCTTTTAGCAGTGGCATATCAGTACATTCAATGTACAATTTTTTATAAAAGATTTAAAAGGGTAAAAAAAAAAAGAGGGTAAGATAATTTTTGTTTGTAAAGGAAACATTATTTTACAGAAGTGGATATGAAACAGCAAGCAAAAATTTCAAGCCTGAAGATATGATGGTTGACATTAGTCAGCGTAGTTTTATGATCACAGGAGGAAACAGTGGAATTGGCAAGTCAGCTGCACTGGCTATTGCCAAAAAAGGCAAGAATAACTATTAACAGTAATTTTTTGGTTCTGTTTCCTTTCAGTTACATTTCTAAAGTTCTTTTATGCTAACGTCTTCGGTGATGAAGGTTCATAATAAAGACTTAACCAAAAAATACATAGATTGCTAGACAATTCAAAACTACTTGACTGTCTAGCATCAGTTAAGATGATGATACATGTAATATCAAACCATAACATTCTGGCAATAGTGATAAACACTCTGGAGAGATGGGAGCATACATTCTGATTTGTGTATTACAGGAGAAACTGTGCACAATATTTGTTTGTTGAACAAAGCTTATTACAGAAGGAACTGTGTAAATTATTTATCTGTTAAATTACAGGAGGAACTGTGCACATTATTTGTCGGAACCGACAGAGAGGAGAAGCTGCAGTCACTGAGATCAAGACAGCCTCAGGTAATGAGGTAGGCATCTTCCTAAAATAACAAAAGGTTGTTTTGTACCTAGCTTAAAACATTTATTAGATAATATTATAAATATTATTTTGTTGTTACACTTCCATGAGTAAGTGTTCTGGCAAGAGCAAATGTTTGTGTTAGCCATATTAAAAGTCTTAAATTTTCTAGTTGAGTGTTAACATTTGTTAAATATTTAGATTTGTTAATATCAGTTTTTTTTATATTTTAAACAAATGCCTCTCAAAGCTGGACAGCTTAAATTTAATATTTTTATTATAATGTTGTGTCTCAAAAGCATGATATGAAAAATATTTAGACATTTTTCAAATTAAAAAACTCACACTTGTCCATTTACTTTGCTTACTTCAAAATTCAAATAAAATTTTCTGTTAATTAAACAGTTTTTTCCCTCCTAGAAAATTCACCTTCATGAATTAGACATCTCCAGGCCAAAGGACATTTATGCCTTTGCCGAATCCTTTGAGCAAAGTGGGAAACCTCTGCATGTATTGGTAAGTGATACTTAGTACTTCTACAATTTATCGGAATACATCAGATGATATTAGAACTAGATGTGGAGCAGTGGGAAATCTTTCTTTAGTAAAGCAGAGTCACAATGTTATGTTCATGGGCTCACGCGCATGCAAATCCAGTAAAAACAGTAGTTATATAACAAACTAACAAACATTATTCCTTTTGAACTATTTCAGAATACTGTATATAATTGATATTCCTTCAGTATGAGCAGGTGGTTGTCATTGTTACTGTTGCATGTTAAATATCATTAGAGTAGCTGGGTTAAAAATCAATGAGCAGAAAGAGCACTAAAAGTAAAGTTTCTCCCCTAATTTTTCAGACATTAGGTAGGGAGATGGTATCCTCTAACCCCCACCGCCCAACACCAACTTTTCTCTCAGGGGCCAACTTTTGGTGGTGCCCATCTCTTCTCTCTTGCTGGCATAACCTATCCCTTCAACCTTCTGTGGAGTAAGGTAGCCTATCCTAACAGCTTGGTCAACTGGAGAAAGCTAGCTACATGGTATGGGTATCAAATTGGTGTGCCTCTGGGGATGGATAGCACAGTTCTGTAGCCATTTAACTATTCACTTCCCCAGGAGCTCACTGACAGGTCAACAAAACATGGAATTGAGCCATGTGATGATGAGTGTGCCTTTTAAAAGTCCTAGTAAGATGCTTGATTAGTTTGAAGATCGTTGTGTTAGATGATTAAAAATAACCAAGTGGGATTTTTATTTCATATGCACCAGATCAACAATGCTGGAGTTCTTGTGTCTGAGAAAGTAAGGCAGCTCACTGCAGATGGCCTAGAAGTGACATTTGCTACTAACACTCTAGGTAAGTCTGTTTTCTTCCCTGTCTTTAGAATACCTTCCGCTTACATTTATTTCGACCCTGTTTTCAAGATCTGTTTAAAATAGTCTTTGGCAGATTCCATCATAAAAAATTTGTAATGATTGTGAAGTGGAAAATAAGTTGTGAAAAAATGTTGGCACTTTTTGGCTTTATTTAACAGGAGTCCACATTCTTACATCAGCACTGATCCCTGTACTGCTGAGAAATGAAGACCCAAGAGTGGTATGCAAACTTGTCATCAGCAATTATTTTAGCCAGTGCAAACTAACATTTCATAAAACTTGAACCTAACTTTTGTAATATATGTATACTGGGACTTAAAATGATAGTATGACTTCATGACGTACAAATTACTTCAGTCTCTGTATTCATTGGAAAGTGGCCTGAGGAAGGTAATACTACCCACCTTGTTAAAGTTTTTTTTCTGATTCTTTATAGTTCTATTATCTTGCATTTTGGGGAGGACTGGTTGTTGGTTTTTCTAGTTTATAGATGAGTGGTAAAGATGAATAGATGTTTTTGTGTGTGTGTGTGTGTGTGCATATATAAATAATAAGTTTTTGAATGTGTGAGCACTAAATTATCTGTGCTCTGATGTCTGATAGATTTATTGTTATTATTTTGTGTTAAGCATTGTGATTTTGTTTTTCAGATCATCGTAACATCTGGAGGAATGCTGGTACAAAAATTGAACCTAAAAGACCTACAGTTTGAAAAAATGCAAACGTTTGATGGTACCATGGCATACGCCCAGACTAAACGTCAAGAAGTCATTATGACAGAGCAGTATGCTAAAAAGTGGCCAAGTATCCATTTCTCTTGTACACACCCAGGGTGGGCTGATACTCCAGGTAAGAAAAGCCAAGAAATTTTGTTGTTGTAATGTCTCCTTTCCACCACCAATTGCTGCAACTTACCTTGTAGTGGTGTGGTGGCTTGCGTGCCTTGTCGATCCACAGAGCTATTTTGGCCAGACCCTTGTGCTCCTGGCAGGCCTTCTAACCAAGCCAAACAGGTCTGTCAGGGTAGAGGCCAGACTAAAATGTTGCACCCTGGCTCTCCAGGTTGGGGGTTTTGGTTTGGGCTAACAACCCATTCATGTTTAGAAAAAAAAAAGAAACCAGTTACAGAAACCTCAACAGTACCACAAGAGAGGCGTGGTTGGGAAGATTAGTGGCCCTGTGCTCCTCAACTACTAACAAGAAATAAACAAAAATATCTCCCTTTTTGTGCAGAATCTTTTCACAAACATGGAATTTCTTTGTTCTCTTGTTGCAGGAGTGCAGTTATCAATTCCAGACTTTTATCACAAAATGAAGGACAGACTGCGGACTTCAGAACAAGGGGCAGACACTATAGTTTGGCTTGCTGTAGCATCGTGTGTCAAAGAACTTCCTTCTGGACTATTTTTTCAAGGTGTTCAGCTGTTATGTTTGCAACATATGTTAACATCAGTATATGCAGATATGTTCACTCACATTTTGTACTTTTTATGTGCACTATGTAGAGCTTTTTTTCATTGCTATTTATTGATTAGTGAAAACAAAAGTAAGTTATACTTCACCCTATATTTATAGTGTCATTACATTTGGGTGTAACCTTTTACATAGATTTCTTTATGCATTCCATTTTGCTTGATTGTGGTGATGCGATTGGCATGTGGCTTTTTCTGTTTCATACAGGAAGTCGCGAAACTTGGGATTCTTTTGTCATACTAATTAAGTGTGAGGCTAAAGATTGTCACTTTATTTAAACACATGGCTCTTTTTTTACCAGATCGCAAACCAGTCTCCACTCATCTGCCTCTGGCATGGACAAAGTCAACACCTGAAGAGTGTGAGGAGTTATTAAAGATCTTGGATGACATGTCTCAGAGTTTGCCTTCTGCTTAAACTTGGTGAACTCTCAAACACAGCTGGCCCTGGTTTGTTCACTGCTATGCTCCGGAGAAGTGGAATGGAGGGAACTTCAGAGTCTCACTGTGATTATTTGATGACAATGCTGTGAATGGTCTGGAGATCCAAAAACATCAAAGTAAAGATTTTCTAGCTGCCTTTTTGTTCCTTCCACTTCTGGATTCTTATTTGCAGCACTATATGCTCAAGGGATGTATGAAATGTTGTGCATATACTTGTTGCTTGTAACAAAAATCAGGGATTGAAAAATATGAGAAAAATTACTTTGTTCAGGACAGCAACCTCTTTATATCATTTATTATGTGAATGCTTTTATAGTGCTTGATTCATGCTTAAATTTTGTTTTTTAGACAAAATAGTGGAAAATGGTTGGTAGGTTCACGTCATCTGTTAATAACATTATAGACAAGTATTAATAGTAAAAGCCTATTTTATTTCTTGTTGATAGAAATGGAGACTGTGCATGATCACACGAACAGTTTAGCCTAGAGGTTTAAAAAAGGCTTTGCACTGTGATTACCAAAGGATTACTTGTCATCCTTCATTATTGGTCATCTTAGTTCTGTTTAAAACAGCCAACCCTTTTTATTCAAAGGAAGGGTGTATAATTATTAATATATATTAAAAACCTACATATCAGTGTGTATTTTTATGCAGCATTATTATGCAATTCTAGATGACAGCTTCTGCACATTTTCCAGAAGGGGAATTGTAGATGTGAAATACATTAATAGAAAATGAGGAAGTATTGCTGTTTTGCCTTCAAGTGAACTTCATTGCTTGAGTAATGATTTTATTAATTTCTAGGAATGTTTCATTCCCAGGAGGTGTAGTTATGAAGTGAGGGTGAGTTATTGACTTGAGGAACTAAAGACACATCCTGTTTCCAAGGTTATAAAGTGGTCAGTAGCCACTTGGTTTTTACTTCAGGAGCTGTAGTTATAAAGTGGTGGCACAAATACCCAGGGATAAAGAATCATGAAGTCATGTCTGCAGATGCTGGGCATCACATTATAAGTGCAAAAACAAGACACTTCTCCTTGAATTGCCCACTTTGCCTTTGGGAAATAACTTATTCTTGCTTAACAGCTATCCTCCCAGCTAAATTCTATTTACCACCAGAGTTTAGCTAATGGTTACTACTTGTGCTTCCAGTAATGACTGGGTATTGACCATGTGCAGTTTCATCAATAATGCCATTTGCTTCTTTATCCTGTCAGCTAGTTTTAGAGGGCAGCAAATTACAAGCAGAGGAAGGTTTGCTTGAATACATCGTACAAGGGGAGGCAAGTAAAACTGATGGTTAGCACGCTCAACAATAGTAGGGTACCTGCTCAAAGCTGATTTAGGGTTATGTGACTGGAAAAATCTCCCAGGCCGTTGATCACCTTATTTATTTAAGTGAAGGGAGATTCTGAAGGTCTGCCCTTCACAAGCTATGGCCATTGTAGTTCTTCCTTTATTGTCATGGGGTATTTTACCTTTATCCTCCATGGTGTTATCACCCAGGCTTGAAATTTCATGTAAAAATGATAAGCCCTGAGCACTACTGAGTAGTCTCATTTAAACCCAGATGCAGCATTAAGAGGACTTCTTGGGGCACATGTCATGAAGGTTAAAGCAGTTTTGTTTTTTTGTGTGCAAGTTGGAGAACAAAAGACTTTACTGCGGCCTTACTGACTTATTCAAGTTTTATTGACAGTTCTGGTAATTGTATCAGAATTGTATGTGCAGTTAGTGTATCTGTATGAAGAATAATGGTGGATTGTCATTATTAATCAATAAATGAATAGCAATATTTGCGGTTGTTAGAAATTGGTTGTTTTTCAAGTATCATAAGAAATTCATGACTAAACTGATTCAAATAAATATAATGAGTATATTCTGCAGTGATGGATATCCAGGCACAACTTGCCTCAGAATGATTTTTATTTTTAATCGCTGAAATGTGAAACAAAATTAGGTGATAAAGCTCAAAACTGTGAAACCTTTTCAGCTGCAAATCATAGATACCTTTATGAGATATTTTGGTCATTTTGTGGTCATTTTTTCCTTGTCTAGAGATTCTCACTTCATAGTTTTTTCCTACTGTGAGACAATTGTTCATTTTTGTGATATTTAGAATATTTTGAGCCTGATACAATGAAGATATTTTTAATTCATAATTTTTGAAACATTTTCTTGCTTGTCTAAACATTTAATACTTTCATTCTTCATAATAATATAGGTTTTTGGATTTGATGTGATATGCCATTTAATCCATTTTGCTGTGATTATAATTTTCTTGCATTCTAAGTCCATAATAGATATACTAACATGATTAAATGCCTAATGATAATTAAAAATATTACTCATATATGGATTGGGGAGCGGTTTAAAACTTGTGTATCAAAAGACTAAAGGGAAATTATTGAACTTGAAACTTTAAGTTTCACCATGATCTTTTCCAATTTTTGTGAAAATAGATAAGGCGTTTTTACAGAAGAATCTGCAGTACTCTAAAAACTCCAAATGTTTTTGCTGAAATATGCAAGAATATTTAAATACTCTTATACATGTCATAGTCTGAATTTTTTTCTCACATTTTATAAAACGTTTGTACTGTTTAAAATGTGATTTTATTTACCATGAAATTATCCTTCTTTTTTCATGGGGTTTAATATATTCCCAAAAATGTTCCAGGTTAAATATGTAAGATTTCAAAATAAGTAAATAATTCAAGTTTATTTTTCAAATTGATGTATGCAATGACATTTATTGCCAACAACTTGTCAGGTCAATAAAGATGAATGTTATGTCAAGATATAAAATGTATGTGTTTAAGCCAATTCCAGATTAATTTAGGGTCTTCGGGTATATTCCAACCCATCAGGGGTATTTTAACGTAAGTGTTGTGATGTTTATTTCAAGTAGGATGCAGTTCTAATGTTTATTAAAAAAATGCAGCACACCTTTAATGTAAACATAGCCTCAAACAGGTTTAAAAATAAAATAAATATACTGTTAAACAGCCTTCTACTTTTGACTTTTATTGTGTGCCTGAAAAAGAGCTTCAGAGGTACTGTGCAAGTGCATGCTTGTGCCAGGAGTTCTGCTATAGGATCACAATGAAGAGAGTTTTACCTGTCTTTAGATAATTAGCATGACTACAGAGTGTATGCAGGTACACGTAAAAGCACCAAATCTAGAGTTCCTGTACAAAACGAGGTGTGTCCTGAGCTTGAAGTGGGGTATTGCCTTCTCAAAAAAAATTATTGTTAGTGCATGAATGTCTCTGCCAGACCACATTCATGGGATTCTTAACACACTTCACCTATTTACACTTCAGAGTGTTATTACATCACCATGGAGTGACCAAAGATCACATGACATTTATAGCTGACAGCTAGAGCCAGTGTGCTGCATATTGCCTGAATGACCAGGTTGAGAGCATTGTGGTCAACAGTAGTTCACCTTGTTTAGTTTCCTCATGCACCCAAACATTCATACCTGCCAGCACATGTTGTCCACTTTCAAGCAAATCAAAAATTGTTTGAACATAAAGCAGGTTCTTGCATGGTTTCATTTATTTTTGCCTCTGCCCATAAAAACCAGATTCCAGAAACCTCTTGCCTATGCCTTAAACAAGATTCTAGAAACATGACTCAGGGACTCACAAACTGCCATTCACACTTCGTAATCCTGTATATTAATTTCTACCCAAAAATTGACTTCATTGTTTTCACTCTTGTGCTTTAAGTTCTCACTGAAGCTTTAGTTACTTTTTAAACCAATGCGTTCTCTTTTTTTGAAGAAATCCAGCGATTTTCTATGTATCTGGCATCATCAAGTCTCTGCCATTTAGTGACAAGGTCCCTCTGATTCATTCATCAAGAGTCATGCAATAAGGTCTACCCACAGCATGGGTTCCTCCACAAACAATTCTCTCTTTTGCTCCCAGAATAGAAAACTGAGAGGGCCAAAGATTATAACACCAGGCCAGTGAGTGCCCTTGACAAACCACACACTTTCATAGTTTTTTTTTAAAGTAAGTATTTTTAAAACAGACATTTCATATCACACCAAAATTGACGTTTTCTGTTCCAGTCACATTTTGTCTGAAAGTTTATGCATATATACATGCTATGTACAGATAATGTCATGCTGGTCAGATAACACAAGCACAGTTCCACAGTCCCATGCATGTGTCCAAAAATGTTTTGTCATTAGTCCATCACAACAGACTCAGCCTAGTCAACTCTGCTCATCCTAGCATTCCTGCAAGCTAGGTCAAAACTCGACAAATTATTTTCTAGCTTATATGAAGATTCGAGTAATGAATACTTTTTGCTGGGCTCAGGCAATAAGTCATGCTCAGACCTTTGACTCAAGAAGCATTTTACTGTTTGCATGCGACTATTCGATGTAAGGTTAAACCTGATAAAAAAAATAATAAACCCTTTATATTTTACGCACATGCAAACATAATCCAGTTTTATGATGGTCACTAATAATTAAAAAAGTGTTTCGAGACATCATTTTAAAAAGTGTAATCACCATTGTTGCTTTCAGATCTTATGGACTCCTAACCATAAATATAATCTTCAGTTTCTTTCATTTCTTAAATACAGGTAGATCAACTGATAGCGTTTCACTTTCTATAGGTCGGTGGTGTTCCTCTAAAACACTGATGAAGCATGTACAAAGAATTGTTATCTAAGACACCATAGTTTCCTTTTTATATATACATCACTGGATTATGGGTAGCTTCCCAAGTTATATTTACATGTCAAAAAACAATTAAAATGAGCATTCAAAACTGCTTTGGAATGACAAAACATTTTTGCACAAAAATTTGAGTATACAATTATAACCATCATGGCAAAATAATATGAAAAAACAAAGAATTTGCACAGTGAATTAAAATGACATGCATACCTCATATTTACACTTGCACTTAACACATTTTAGAGCATTTCCACAAACAATTTCTTTTAACACATTTTGAAACTGAGTAAGAAAGACTTCAGTATGTCTGCCCTTTTTTTCACACATATTAAGAACACTCTTAAATGCTACATTACAATCATAAAAGAATACTACAAAATGCTTCTGGAACAAAATCACTGGAATATGCATTGTGAAGGAATCTGCATAAACGGGAGTTGCAAGTGTGTGTGTGTGAGAGAGAAAAAGTGAACAAAACAAAGTTTGTGTGCAAGAGTTTTGTGGGTTCTATTTCACTCAAGCAATACTTCTTGTTTCTTTGTAAATTTTTGTTGTAAAGACAAACACAAAAAGTATATACAAATATGACACCAGGAAGGCTTCACCAAAGAACAGTTAAATAATTCTCCATAGGGGGTCAACAAATTGCCAGACAACATTTACAGGATGCTTTGTTGCCCTTCATACAACCATGCACAATCCTCAAACAGCACTTCATCCTGACTCATGCACTTAAGAGGCAGACATAAAATTTGAATGGCAGGTGTACACTGACATAAATTTCCATCAAAGTTGTCTTTCATGAAAATTGTTTATGTTATACAAGCTGCACAAAACAATGTCTTCACCATTTCATTCAACACAGCCTAAAAAGATTAGCTGATTTTACAAAACAGTTGAAACACTTTGTTACAGTCAGCATCAACAACAAAATGAATGTCAGAGGGATCAGAATATTCTTTCTGTGAACTGCAGGACAGTTTGGTTCAAATCCTGAAGAATCTTTGCTTCATAGATGCATGAACATCTCTAAAGGTCACCCATTTATTTGGAAGAAGTATTGACATTGACAACAGACCAGTTTAATAACTGTCACACTTATTAACAATATAGAAGCAGTGTCAGCAAGCTTGTAACTCTTATTCAAAGTATTAACGGAAGTCACAATGCCACATTCACAGATTTAAAACCACCCTGTGAGTTGGTTTTTCTCAAAGCTGACTAAATCAATGAGAAAACCAAGAAAAATTGGCTGGTTAATGGTAACAATATTCAATAAACTACTCAATGAAAATATAATTATCTTTCAAATAAAAGCTACAAAGACAACACTATCATGTGCTATTCGCTGATCCAAGTCCACAACACTTGTGGCAAAGTCAAAAATGCCAAAAAATCTGCATTGACAGAAGATGGCAAAAGATTATCATTCTAACAAGAATAACCAAGCCACAAGCAGCTGAGGTAAGATTTTATTAGTTTTATCATGACAGAATGCTAAGATGATCAACTCCATGTAAAGATGATTGCAGAAGTGCAAAGTTTACTTTTGACTTTGCATATTCCATGCATTTTTGATAGGGAACATGACACTTGTCATGGCACACTTTCTTTGTGTTAACTCTGTGTGTGCGAGAGACAGTGAGTGTGTTTAAGTCGAAATCTGGATTTTGCTGAAAATACTTTGTGCCAGCTGAGAAATGTATTATATGACATAGGTAATGAATTTAGTGTGAACTGTACTGGTTTACCTGTGATTAATGACACTAGCTGTCAAATATGTCATTGAAAATGTTGATGCACACATACATAAAAGTCAATTCAAGAGAACAACATATCTTGTCGCTTATCATTATTAGATATTTAATATGTTGTTCTCTTGAATTGGCTTTTATATAATATAGTATCTAACAATGATAAGCAACAAGTTTAGTCAAAGCAAAAACAGCATCCATCACGTATTCTGCTCATCACTAGAAAATCATTCACAACTATCTTATTACTCGTCCTCCCAGATTTGAACAGCTGTTCAAAAAGTCTCACGAATCTTGGTTAAGTTTGAAAGCTAGGTTTCTCAAAAGTATCATTTAGGCATCCCCATAAGCATCTGTAATTTGTATATTGGTGTCATTTTGTGGATATGTAGCAGTTTTTTCTCTCCATCAAGAAATGAGCTTCCACTTTAGTTCCATTAATAACCACTACCTTTGTTGTCTAGCATTTGTAGGCAAGTTTTAAGGTAAATCCTCCAACTTAAATATCTATCAAAAGCAGGGCTCATTAAAAGATAAAACACTTCACAATACACTGTCAAAAGAGTAACCACGCAAAGCCATTAAACTGCTACGTAGCTGAAACCCATATGATCTTCAAGGTTTGGGTCTTTTTCCTTTTTCTGAGGCTGTAGGTTGTAAAGAATAACTTTACCATCATTGTTTTGATCACATGATTTTGTTCTGAGTAAAGAAACTTGGATGTGTGTTGAAGAAAACAGTGTTGAAGAAAAGCATGCAAGGATTTCCCAGTCTGTTCCAAAGATGTCTTTTTCGCTAAACTAAACTGCTGATATCCCACAGCTGAAAAAAAAAATTAAGTATGAAATAAAATTCAGAACATTTGTTGGCTGAAGTATGAACTGTTTACTGGCATACAAATTATGCTGAAGTACAGCACAAAGAAACACTAAAAAAGCACAAACCTAAACACAGAGTGTCTTGTTAAACTAGCATAGTCCTAAAAAATGTCTCAATCAATTAATAAACTTGAACATGTAATTTTTACATTCATGCATTTTTGTCAAAAACATGCTATAGCAAACAGCAGAGTGAGAACCATTGGTCTTTACTACTGTGCAAGAACCAATCTATTAAGTTTACTTGTTATGGAAAAGAAGCATTTGGCATGGTCTGGAATTAATCATTTTCTTATAATTTTCTCATAATGTTTACCTATTCACACACATAAATATCATATAATGTTTTTCCCTAATGGCATAAAAGACAGGGCAGGGACTGACAGGGCAAACTGATAATAAAGTAGTGTTAGGCAGATAACCAATGCTTTCTTACCTTCATCACCCGGTCTTTCCCAACAGTAAGCAGCACATTCCGTGTGTCATCCAAGCTTATGTATGTAATACTGTGTCGTGTATCATGGAAAGTTGCCAGGGGTGATTTGCTAAACAGGAAAAAAACATGCCTTTATTCTTAAATAACAGGCAGTCAAGGTGAGGTTATAGAGGGGGGATGAGTGTAGAGCTGCCATGTGTTCTTACCCCTCTGCCGCATGGGAAAGATGGGAATTGTGTCTCTGATTTTTCAGGCCTCATATGCGGTTTAGGCCATGCTCACCCTTTGTACAGTTAGATAGGGGTTGTTATTTAAGCCCGATTGTAAACAGCCAAAGGGTTGTTGTTGCTGATACTGCTTTTTTGGTTGGAAACTGTTTGCTGAGACCCAGAGCTGTTGCTAGGAGATTGCTTGCTGCTGAATGCGGAAGCATTACCACAAGCTTCAGAAAGTCCAGAACTCAGTTGCTTGTATCGTTTTCCGGACTCACAAATCTGAACATCACAACACTTTTTCACATATTTTCAAGAGAGAGAGAGATCTTAAGGCCAGAATTTGCTGAACCATCAAGAAAAAGAGCCACTTTAAGTAAGAAAACCTCACGAAACAACTCCTGCCAGGTAAAAATGGTCTTCATTTGGATGCTAGAATATTTGCTGTTCATTTCTTTGAAAAGCCCAATCCAATCAACATCTAATGCACATTTCTTTTTTATGGAAGGTTCAGAACTTGCAATAATCCTTCCTTTGCACTCTTATCCTATTCCATTTTTTGATAGATTGTCTTATTTATGTCCGCATCATTTATCTTTTTTTTTAAGATACCTTAATGCAAATGTGTGCCAAACCTTTCTCTCCCCATTCATCTTTTTGAGTCTGTGTTACAGTCACTTTAAAATTTATATTATTGCTCTCTGATACTTACTCTTCTTCTGTGATGGTAGAATGACATTCATCGCAGACTCGAACCTCAATCTCAAAACCCATGGGAGGAATAGTTGACCGCTTATTACTGCACTTGTTGCAAAAAACTTTTCCACACTTGCGACAATGATGCTGCATTAAAAATAAAGGTAGCTTTGTGAAAAAGAAACTCAATTTACAAACTAGCAACTACTTTACTATGCACAAACTTATTGTCAAGTGGAAATAAATTTTTTAAAATTTCACATTAACAATATTGCATTTCTATCCTAGAAGACTGACAACGAGGACATTTTATGACAAACATCTTGACTGTAAACTGCTTGCATCTATGTGTAAATTAACTGGAAGAATAAAAGATAATTATATGCTGATACATTTACTGAATGCTGTATGTTGTAATAGAGAAAAGATACTGATCCCATACCTGTCTATTTCCAATTGTTTTCTCATCCCACATCTTTCGGAAATTCCAGAAAAAGGGGGCATCACACTTAGTACAAGCATCTCCTTCAATCCATTCTGGTGTCTATCCATGTCCAGCAAACACATATGTGCACGAACACCCACAAGTTAATTTTTTATAGATAGGAAAAAATTACATCCTGTTTATCTCAATGTAAATGCTTATGCCTTTTTTTTAAAGAATACAATGTGAAATTAATGATGCAATAATTAAACAGACATTATCAAAAGCAAGAATAATAAATATTTAACTGTTCAGGCACCATTTTAATATAAAATGTATATTTTTTTCCTACATATATACCAACATGGATTTTTTTTTTTGTTTGTTTTGAGAGTGTTCCAATTTATAATGTAAAATCAATAAAGTATAGACAGATTCAATAGTTTAAAAAATATATAAATTAAAAAAAAATCAAAGCTGACCTCTATACGTTTGACATCCATGTTCCACATTCCTAGAATACAATCATCAGAAGCAGAAATCAGCTGTTTACTGGCATGCACATAAGCCAGACCTTGGACTTTGTCCCTGAAATAGACAGATAAACCTGTTTTCCAAAATATATCATTATGTCATTATAACTTTGTAATAAAAATAATATACCATATATTGTGAGTACAGTGTATGTAAAAATATACGTACAAGTTACTAAATCCCATGCCTTGGTGACCTGTGATGGGTGTAACATCAATCAAAAACAGTAATAGAATTAAAAACATCACTAGGAAGAAAACTTAGGTAAAAGCCAGCATGCAGAAGTTTTGAAAAATTGTGCATGATGTGCAACAAACCAGAGTCAATCTTACTTGTGCCCCTGAAGTTCGTAGGCAGTGCCTTGTCGCCCTCCAATGTCCCAGACAATTATGGACTGGTCAAAACTGCCAGAGAAAAGAAGCTTCCGCTCTATATCCCAAGCAAGGCACCTCACACTACCTGCAAAGTTATTAAAATAACATGTCTCTTGAAGAAAATGCAACTATCATGTCACAAAATTTCTTTTCAATCAAAACCAGCTATGCTGATGAAGTCAATGAAATGGGAATTAGAATTGAACAACATGCTATAATGAAATGAAAAACACGCAAAATCAAGATAAGAAAATGTTAACTGTACAGATGCTGAATGTACTCAGAAGCATACATTTAAAGTCAAAACAAGGCTAATATGCCATTAATAAAAGCAAGCTTATTTTAAAATACTTTAAAGTGAATTGCGTGCCTGCACACACACACAAAGTCAAAATGAACATTTTTACTGGTAGTATTATTATATTCTCAATAAAACATGTGCTATGCTGCCAGTGCAAATACTTCAGATTTATAAACAAGGCAGGCAAATGATTTATAACTGCTGTAGCCTTGATTGTTTGGTTTTTTTTAAAAAAGGAACTCTGGAACAAATCACTTCTGGATATGACACACTTTGCAACATTGTGATCACAGATACATATATTTTATTTATGACTCACACTGTCACATACCTGAATGACCCCTTAAAGTAGTAATTAGTTCAAATGTTGTATCCTTTATCTTTAAAACCGATATCTGACCAGAATAATCTCCAACAAAGGCATATTTTGACTGCTCATCAAATCTTGCATTTTGTTAAGGGAAAAACATTGTGTCATTGACATAAGTTGTTGAGTACATCACAAAAACCATCATTCATAGTGGCATATCATGCAACCCCATATTTTAGCAGAGTTGCTTCATTTAAAACATGGATACAAACTGGATACATTTTGTGTAAGCTATGAAGACATTCAAATAAGAAATGATTTTCATTCATTAATTATTGTATGCAAGACATTCATAAATATAATTAGTTAATAAAATCTTTTCTTCCCCATAAAAAAGTGAACAACTTAAAGAGGTTTTGACACAAACACACACAATGTGGTGACTATCATATTAAAAAGATTCGTGTATTTTATCTCTTGACTCTCACATCAACGCAGTCTGTAAGGCCATCTTCCTTGAGCTTTGTTCCTGCTTCTGCCACCAAAAAGCTCATGTCTTTGTGTTGTCCTGTTTGCTGATGTTTATTTTTATTGTATGGTTGACAGGTGGTTCATTTGTAATCTTTCATATGCAGTGCATTGAACTTATGCCCATGAAGGTAAATGTGCTTAACAAATCCATTTATTATTACTTACTATCAAACAACAATGGAAGAGATCATAGCAATAAAAAAAGGATACTCCATGCATAAGCACCATGCATTGGCTTGAAAACCTCCCAGACGCCGGCCTGTCTCAGAGCAATGCCACTGAAAGTATTTGTCTTTTCCACAGCTGAGAACCCATTCACAAGCTACTGAAAATTTAACACTTGTAAGCTGACCCTGGTGTGCTGAAAAAGATTGCAGACAAGGCAAACTCAATGCAACAGTCCTAAGAACCCTTAAAAATGCACTTTGTCTTTTTACATGCCTATTCTTACTACACAGTTTAATAACATAAAATGATGAATGAGCAGCTTTATTAATTCTAAAGGGCAATTATAACTTGGGAAGTGTACTCAGTTACAAAATCAAAACAGAACAAGTGATAGTTACAAGATAAGACAAGTGGGGCATCAAAACACAACCTCTATAAAAAAAAAAAAAATGCAATCCTACATCTAAAGCCATTTTTAAGACACACCTACAGCCACACAAACACATACATATGTGTACACAACCAACATTTTATGAACTGATGACAGTTAAAAACAAGTTTAAATATCTATTATAATTTATATAATTAATTCATATTTCAAAATTACTTTAATTTTTTTTTCATTTTTCAATAGCATCTTTTTAGTTTCATAAGCAAACAATGATGGTCTTTAAAATATGTCAAGAGGTATGAAGTTCACATAACTATTTAGAATTTTTTTATTAGGTTTAAAAAAAATTTCTAACCACGAATATAAAAACCTTAATGACTAGAGTTAATCATAACAGATGAACAGAATTATTATAAATCACAGACAAGCTTTACAATTCCAACATCCAACACACATGGCATTCAGGCTGCACATTCATGGAAAAAAGTCCGATGCATTAGCCATTCATCATTTACAGTAGACACACAGAAAAAAAAAAACCTAGTGAAAAGATTTTATTCTAAAAGTAACCGAGTAAGACCAAGAAAGGCAACCCATATAGCTTTGAATTTACAACAGCTGTACGGGACATTCTGCCAAAACATAAATCATTTTACAAATATTTCTGCAGTCTTATGTCATATGATATAAAAGAACATTTATTTTACCTATGTAGTCTCGACGATGTGTCATGCGATTGAAATCTTCCTCCATGGAATATTCCTAAATTAGAATGAAAAAATGCATACATTTGACAGGATTAACATTAACAGTTGTTTCCCCTCTGTTTAGTAACTGCATTTGTAAGTAAATTTAATTCCCTTCAGTTTAGTAACTGCATTTGTAAGTAAAGTTAATTCAAGTTTCAAAAAAATCAAAAGAGAACTTTTTTAAAACTAAGAACTGGAATATAAAAAAATTATTTTAAAAATCTTTTAAAATGTTAGATTTTCAGATTTTAAAATACAGCTTTTAAAAATGTCTGAAAAAGTTGTTAAGATTTGCAGTTATGCAGTAGCTTGAGAAAATTTCTGTCAATTGATTGTTTATGACAAAAATAAACTGCTGTTGAAGAACTTACTGAAATTGTTCCATTGTCCATGCCAACAAAAAGTTTTAATGTTTCTGAGTTGTAGTCTAAACATGAGGGTTCTGCTGCAAAAAAATACAGAAAGCAAAAACATGAAACAGTCTGACAACTCTGATAGGCCACTCAGACAAATTTCTTGAGACCTGTTAGTGTCACATTAAAAACTGAAATTCATTTCCACAACTCTGTATTCATGATCCTGACATTGTACATACTATTATAATATTGCTGTAGCAATAGTTTCAACAACATGACCTTAATAATAAAGGTCACTTGTATGGCACAATAATCCAGCCAACAAACAAGCTCAGAGTGTTGTATAGCTCACAGTAATTCAAGACAATCCCACTCAATAATGTAAAATGAAGAAGAATACAAAGATTTAGTAAAGGGTGATCACTGCAAATTATACAGTGGAGACATTTTGAAAAAGAATCCAAGAGTTAATAAGACGAAGAGAATGTTGACTGGTCACCTTATAGACAGCAGCAGATCATCAGATCATTCACTGAGACTGCTGCTGTAAAAACATGACAAACATAGCTGATGCAAAATGAAGTCAGTGACAGTGCAAAATAGATCCAGTAAGCTGGCATGGTTGATAAATTGTTTAATGGAGAATAATAAATTAAACAGAATAAAAGAGTAGAAAAACACAACTGAGGTCAAATACAGACATGAATATCCATCACTTCTATCCAAATCAAAACTCATCCAGAACACAGAAGCGACATAAGATTCAAACAAACGGTAGTTTAGCACGGCCTGTATGATTGCAGCCATTGTTGGATGCAGCAGCTACCAAGATGTCATTTTAATTTGCATAATGTTGTTGAAGATGTTGTCCAATAGTGTATAAGGTGGCATTTGTATTACACAAGTGCTATAGTCAAAAGCATGCACTATGGATATATAATATGGAATGTCTATACTCTTAAACATGCACAAATTGATAGTATATACAATTGGTCTACTAAGGGCAAGTTGTGTCCCTTTTGATGTGAATGCCTTAAATTTATAATATACTAAAACAGCAATGCAGGAGATAATAAATGATATAAAAAATTATGAGTATATCCAAAATTTTAGTATCTATTTAAGATGATATCAAATGGTTCTGTAAAAGCTGACTCTCTCTTACACACTCTCTCTGTAACTCATACCCAGTCATCCAGATTCTTGTTCTTTGCACAGAAAAACCAGCTGGAGAAGATAACACGAAATGAATACTATGAAAAGCAAGCATATCAGAATTAAGTAATTAAGCTAAAACACAAATAATAAGATACTTACAAGAAACAGCATGATAAATACTTGGCCAGTATTGTCCAGAATCTCTCTTTTGCCACACTCGAACTGTCCTGTTACATTTTATACAGTTCAGACACACAAATATGTATGTATGAGCAAAAACACACGATGCGCACACATATATTTTATTTATATATATACACACACACTGCTAAGTTCTGCTCATTCTGCTGGAAAATTCTGATTTGTCATTACACTCTTTAAAGTAAGACATGTTGACTGCTTTTTCATAGTCTCTTTTCAATGTGATGGTGTTTGTGGTTAGCATTAATACATATCTGATTATGAGCAATTACAATGGAAGTTGTACAAAGCTAAGGCTCTATATGATGACATGGCATGAAGGGGGTGTGGCATTAACCACAAAGCCTGGGTCAAGGTAATCTGAGAGACTTCCTCTTCCATACACTTTGGCTTTTATCAAGCTTTTAAATAATTGGGTTTAACAAGATTTAACAGTGTAATAATTTGGTGGTAAAATGGGGAAACTAAAATATTTATTGAATGGAGTGTACTGATGCTTTTAAAACTGTTTTACAAATGACTAACCAAGCTACAATATTTATTTGAATGTATGTATTGATGCTTTTAAAACTGTTTTGTAAATGCATAACAAATATAAATGCGTAAATAAATTAAATTTTTCTTACAATTGCTAACGTCAGATGACTACTGCGCTTCTTTTATAAGACGAGAATCTATTATTCTTGATGATGAACATGAATCAAGATAAATCGATGCTAAACCCATCTAATCATTCCAGGAAACGGAGCACACAAAGAAAAAAATACACACACACAAAAGAAACTTTTGTTTATTTGTTTATGTGGCTGTTGTTGTAAGTATTTTCAGGTATCAATATTCCATAGTTCGTACTATATCGTAGTTAATACAGTAACACACTGCATGACTAGGAGGCGTGATACCAAGATGTAAGAACAAGCGGAAGTGCACGAGAAAATGTGAATCACTTACTTGTCATCGCTCACGCTAATTATCACATCCTTCTTCGGGATAAGGACTGCCATGTTAATCGACTCATTGCTTGCTTCTATTTTATTAACAAGCACAGGCTTTCGAACTGCTGCTTGTTTACTAGCCTTAATTTCTGCCGCCATCTTGTGTTTTGTCACGTGACAACAGTTATGGCTCATTGTCACAGGATTACTTTGGAGTCACCTCCCTTGGGAAACGGGAGTCCATTGACTCGTTTACGGTAGCGACGCGCGAATTCCAACTACTGTTTCATATTATTTTTATCTTCCTCAGAACAAATACGCTAGCCTTTTGAACTGTTTTGGAAATTTATACTTTTTCATGTTTTATTTCTAAAGAGTTCACACTGCATGCTCATGATATTTCTGTAACATGTCCCTCAGAAGAAATGATTATGGTGTCCAAGGCAATCAGGTACAGGCATGTTTGCCATCAACAGTGTTTCCTACGTCATCGATTATGTAGCTTCTGATTCGTAAACCACCTGTGTGTAATCCAACAAAAAGGTAAACAAAGATACATTATTTTCAACAAACTTGTAAAAATACTGATGCTAGATTTGCATTTTTTTTTAATTTTTGTTTTGTTTTGCCAAGAGTAGAAATCAATGATGATTTCATTGAGACCGCAGATAGTGTCTTATAATAGATAGTATCTGTCAGAACGAAAATTAACCGAAGCATGCGAAGAGTGTTGTGTTATATATACAGTTGGCACGGATGCTAGCATACTGTTTCAAAGATACTATTATTTAACAGACAAAACAAATAATAAGAATAATAGTAATAATGCATACATATTTGAAGTTTCCAAGACAAAATATCTTATACAGTTAATTACATTCTCTCCCTCCCGCTTTCCTTATCCCCTTTTAAGTTCCTTTTTGTGTCTTCTATAGTTGTCTTTAATGGCTTGTCTCTATAGTTGTTTCACCTTCTGTCCTTAAGTGTATTCTGTCCATGTCTTCTACTTGTCTTAAGCACTGAGAGCATAATTCATAAGGATGATTATGTGCTATATAAATCACATTATTAATTATTATTATTATCAAGTTCTGCTCATCCCACTCTACACCTGTTTCTTCCTCCCAAATTTACTAAATGATTTAGTCTTACTGTTACAATATTGAAACTTTTAGATACAAGGAAAAGTAAACATGAACTGGCTGTAAGTTCATTCATCAAGAGAATGATTTATTGAGAGATGGACACATCATCATTATCGTCATCAGCTGCTATAATGATTGCTATTGAATTATGCAGACTTTATCCTCAGAAAATATTATAAAATAAAATATGGTTGACATTCATTGGAAGAATTTTCTAACAGGGATTTTCGAATAGCTGCTTGATGTTTTGGTTAAGGGCCCACTTGATATTTGTCTTTCAGTTTTGATCTCTGTTTCTTGTGTTTTAGAATTGTTTTTAATGCGTACCTGTTACCATAGCAGTCTGTGCATGCTGCATTACTGAATGTGCAACGGTGGTAATGGACAAACTCCTGACTGACTTTTGATCTTGGCAATTCAGGGTATGGAGAGGTTATCATCTGTTTGGGCAGAGCTACAGAAAACCAACAAGTATGAATCATGTTTTATTTTTTGTCTATAATCTTAACAGTAATAATAATGAACATTTTTATGGCGCTTTTCTAAAGATTTGCTTATAATGTTTTACAGAAGTGATAAACAGACCTATCCACATAAATGGAATCACTGTATACCATTTACCCATATTTGTACACTAATTCACAATAAAATTAATACATTTTTGAGAATTTTTTGTGTTATTTGTCTGATACTTGCTACCTTGCAGACTACCCTCAAGTTCTTTAATGTCCACCTGCCAGACAGAGCTGCACGAACTGATGTACCAGCTGGACATAATGTTTTCATCCAAAAAACAGGAGTGGCTGCAGGAAGTGGAGGATTTGCAGGTAAACATGGCTGTTGATAATGGCTGTGGTAACGAGGATGATGAAATTTGTGGTTGATTATAGGACACTCATAGAGTTCATAAAAATCTGAAATACATGTATTAATAATAAAATAACTTCATAGTCATCATTTTAAATATACTGAATCCATGACTTATTTACCATGTATTGCTAATGTGTATTTAAGGTGTCACATGTATCAAGCTACAGCTTTCAATAGGAAGATACTATATAGCAACCAAATAAAAAGTTATCTCACTTGTCACAATTGTAGATTTATCTGTCCCCCCCCCCAAAAAAAATTCATTGCCTAATGTTTTTGAGAAAGATTTGGGGTGTGGTGAGATCTAATAATGTGTTCATGACATGGCAGGTATTTAAAACCTTAGCGCAATGTATGAGACTTGAAAACTGATTGCAGGTCCAGCTGCATTCGAAGGATCGAGAAATACGTTCTCAACGTACTGAATTAGAAATCAAGACAAGGGAGGTAAGTGTAATTCTGTTATCTGCACAGGTTACAGTCTGATAGTCATGAACTTTTCCTGTGTTTTAGTTTCCAGTGTCAGAATCAATTAAGACACCTGTAGGTCTGGGAGGCACCAGAAATTCACAGCATTCTCTTGCTGTGTCTTGATGATGTGCAAAATGCTTATGGCAGTTTATTGTCACTTTGAAACAGCAAGTATTTTTTTTTTTATGAAGTTATGCTTGTTTTTTTGTTTGGGAAGAAGTTGAAGGGATGGGGTAAGTGCGGAGGGAGGGGGGAGGTCAAGACAAGGCAGTGAGGACTACGCTGAAGCCTGCTATTTGATCATAACAAGTACACAATTTATACGTTTCATGCCCCATTCCTTTGAATGGTCCAGCAAGAATGTCCTCAATTGCTGGAAAATGTTGGACCCATTTTAAGATGCCCTTGTACCTCTGTGGTCTCAGGTATTGATGAATCAAACTTTTATATAGGTAGTTTACAAAGATGATTTATTTGCAGATTGAAGACATGAAAAATCAGTTGGAGGGAGTAAACAAGACTCAGAAAGCCATTGTGAGCGAATATGAAGAACAACTGTCAAAACTGCAAGGAGAGGTGAAGTATCTCCCTAGACAGATTTATCATCTCATGTTAGATTAAATCTTTAAAATGTGTATAATGACAAATGCTTCTTGATGTAGATTTTTCGTATGGGACACATTACTTATGGGAGAAAGGGGAATGTATTTTTTTTTTTTTTTTATAAAAACAAAAATTACTTTTGGTACCTACGCATTGTTGGATGAAACCTCTCTTCCTGTGATAGGCACTGTCAGGGCCGCCGAGAGCCAGCCCGGGCCCCGGGACAGACGACCTCTCCGGGCCCCTTGTACTTGTAATCGTAAATTATTTTCCCAGTATATAATGTATGTTTACAATTCGAATCTCAATATCTACACTTCATTCAGTAACGAAATATAGACTGCAAACAGTAGGACAAGTGCACTAGGATCTACATCACTACTTGAACATAAAGTTGTTTACATGCGAGTGGTTAGTAAATGAGGACAAATGATGTTAAAGGATCAGACTTGTAGCACCCCGCTCCACAGACACCCCCCCAGCCCTTAGTAAGGACTGTTACGTCAGCAGCGATGTCAAAACCTCGACAGATTAGAACAACGGTAGAGGTATCACATCGCCTTTTGTTCTAAGTGCTGCGAGTTTGTACTAAGCTCACTGACGTGCAAGGAAATGTTCTCTATGTAAGTGATTTATACTTCTACATGTAAAGAGAAAGAACAGAAGAAGTAAATGCCTAAACAAGTCTTCATCGAGTGTCGTTAATAACCTCATTAAAAAAGTGTTTGCTGCGACGAAAGTCCCTTCCTATATTATTCCTTTAGCAAAACCGCACGCGCGCGCGCACACATACACACAATAACTACCCACACGCATGCAGTTACACGTAAACAAATATCTGAACTGAACTGTCGCCTTCAGACTCTTTAAAGCAGAAATTTTGAATTCATCCAACTTTTTACGAAGCATAAACTCGGTCGACTTCAACCGCCATCAGTCACTAGCCGTTAAAATACGTGTTGAGTTTTAGAAGACAAAGCAACTGTTTTAAAGACTAGTTAGCTAGTAAGTGTTAATACTTTTAATATTTAAGGAGATTAGAAAGTTTTGTAAAAATGACAGAAAAATAGAAATGTTTAGCATATTTTAGCTGAATCGTAATAGTTCCTACAACAAAGTTATACAGTACTAATATTGTCATTTTACCTGTTGACTAAAAACTTTATGAGCTTTTCTCACAAACTTCATTATTGTCAGTCAATTTGAGACGCTAGTCACTCTCATTGACACTGATGTTCCTGCCTTGTCAAATGCTATTTGCCAATAAACTCGATTATTATACTGTATGGTAGTGTTACGACTGTAGCGGTAACTTGGCTCGTTTAAAGATCTGAAAATCTGCGGTGTCACACTTTCCTGTACAAAGTCACTTCAGTCATCCGTTGAACAGAGGAATAGAACATGTATACAGCGGCTCACACTGTAATATTTCTCAGTATTATTTCAATGTTCAACAACTCAACGTTATAACCACATAATCAGCGGACTGCCACACAGGCTACTTACATTCTCTTACTTCCAACTCAGAAAAAATCGAATAACGACCACCTAGGTCTACCCTAGCTTTTTTTATAGATCCCTTCTAAAATGCTAAAAATACAAAATAAAAAAAATATTAAAAAATATATAAAAAATTAAGATGCAGTACGCCCTGACCTTGACATCGCCACTTCCGCCAAGGCCCCGTCAAACTAAGAATACTCAATTTCGTAACAGAGTCGACTAGCGACAGGATGCAGGTGCGCGGATGTGGTTGGGAGGGGTGGAGGATGAAGAGGCGAGGGGGAGAATGAGAGGAGACAACTGACTGACAAGTAACTTGAGCAAATAAAGCCGTTTGTACGAACCCTCGCTACTATGCCACTTTTGCTCGGTCCCGGTAGGTGGCATAGTAGCGAGATTTGACTGTATACAGCACCATATATGACAGCTTCCTTGAAGACAACTAGCGCACAATCAGAAAGATTCCGAGGTGGCTTTGGGGGACAGATGGTGGGTAGATAGTATCTCCTTTTTACCGCGGGCTTTGTCGGCAAAGAGCAAAAGAAGGTCGGAGGCCGATGTGTTAGTACAGGGCGATGCTGGTACATCGCCGGAGGTCGTGCGATCGTCCCACACCTTTAGTTACAGTAGTCAGAGTCCTCCCCTTTCCGGTGACATAACTCTCCTCCCTACCTCTATCCGGGCCATCCACCCACCGTGCGAACACTGTCTCTACACTTAAATTACCTTTCTCATGCTAGCCTCCTCTTTATCATCCTCCTCCAGCTCCAAACTTCCTGCGACACCACCGTGATCAATTTATAAGTCTAATATTTGCGGGACGGCAGTTTTTAAAATGTTTTGCAATAATGTGTTCTATTTTGCTGGCTGCGATAGTATTACAAGATAAAATAGTCTCATTGTATCAAGGATCTACTGTGTAGACTAATGTAGTTGTTTGTTTGGTGATGGAGATACGGTTAAAAAAAGTCTCAGTGTTGCTTAGTAACTACGAAAAAAAGCAGCCTTGATGTCTCTCGCTTACAGGCTGCAGCGCCAGGGGCGGGCCCCCACCATGTCGGTTCACAGAGTGGCCACACATCAGTAACATACCTGCCTGATCTCCACTGTTAATTCCGATTTGCTTGCAGGGCCCGCCCCCTCCTCCACCCCACCCTTCCCCGTAGTGGCACCTGTAGCCAGCAATCTCATGGCACGAACGTTCTTCATGGCAGTTCACACGCGATAAAATCTTTGGTGTCCAGCGGCCGTCGCCTCTTGGCTTGTCCAGCGAGAATATGATACCCGCTGACTACACTTCTCACGACAGGCCCCAGTACCCCGAAATTGTATTCTACAGACTTGAAACTCAACTTCTGCATGTGTAATGCTTGGGTGTTCTAACCCTGATGTTTGACCTTTCTTTAAAAGAAAAAGAAAAGGAGAAGAAGAAAAAAATCCACTGACCAAGGCCGGGCCCCCTTGACAGCCGCGGGCCCGGGTACACCAGACCCCCCTGTCCCCCCCTCTCGTCAGGCCTGAGCACTGTCTGCATTGTTGTATCAATCATCTTTTATTGAGATTCCTTTTCATTTGTCTTTCTTTGCTGCAATTTGCACATTAATTGCTGCTTGAGCAGATGATAAGCTGTCATGAGCCAGTTGCTGAAACAGGGTACTTCCTGTTTTTTTTTCTTAGCTGGATTTATATTTGCTGAACAGACTTTATGTGTAATATCACTCTTAAACTGTGAAACATGTGCCATTTTTATATTTATTATTCTGGTAGGGAGATGCAGTTGTCTTAATTATTATGCACATTTCTTACGTTTTATTTGTCCTGTCTGTGCCACATTCTGTACACTTTGTATTTATGCTAGTTTTTTAATTATACATCATGTTGATATTTTCATCATCAACATCAGTGATGTAACAAGACAAAGCATTCTTCCGATGAAATGAAAAGTGATAAACAAGAATGGGTGGTATCTACTTCAGGTTCAAAAAGTACAAAAAGAATATGAGAAACTGTACAAACAACATCAACGCTACCGCAGAGATCTGCAGCGTAAAAAAACCCAAGTGCTAGAAGAGAAGAAGGAAAGCATGGAGGAACTCAGCAGTATGAAAGAGAAGTTAGCGGTGAGATGATGTTTTGTGACATACCCTCTTTTTTTAAGTTGTAAACATGAACTTATAATAAAAAATTGCAGTGTTTTTTAAGAATGTCCTTGAAAAAAAATATTCTGTGGTGGCATGCAAGACATTTACAGTTTTGTTGTTTGTAGGTGCTTTCTCATTTTTCCCCCACTTATATAACTAGTATTATATTTTTACATTGATTCCGACAAATACTTTTATCCAAAACTTATAAATGAAAATCTGGCATCAAAAGTTTTCTTTATTTTGGGAAAGAAACCTGTGTGTTTCAGGAATACGAGTCAAAAGAGGTTGAATGGAAACTTCAGAGTAAAAACCATCAGCAAGAGATTGAGATGCTGGAGGCCCAGAAGAGAACATTGTTAGAAAAATGTGAACTTATCAAGGTCTGTGTCTATGTGGGGCATGCTTGAATGCACTTAAGTGTGGAATTACTAGGCTACTATTTATTCTGATGCTTTAGGATAAATGAATAGCAACTCTGTTCCCTCATCATCAGCTCTACATTTTTTCTGGTGCTTATTCAGTATTTTGCATTAACTGTTTTTAAGTTTGACTATGAGATACTCTTGGTCAGTTGACTGAATGGAAATAGGTGTATGCTTAGTGGTTGTTGTGTGTCCCTGCGCATGTGGGTGTGTAGGCATAAGATGTATATAAAAAAAATATGTTGTCAGCACCTTGAGCTCCTAATTCAAGGGAAGGTATGTGCAAGGTTCTTGATTAGTAAGAAGTTTGAAACACTTTGATGATATTAGTCATTAGTTTATTCCTTGTTTCTCCTTGAGGAGCATAAGGCCACAACAACACCTCGCCAACGAACCCGGTTTTGGGCCGCCCTCCACAGTTGGGCCTATATGATTCTGACATCCTTTGCCTTGCTCTCTACTGTTCTTTTCCAAGTCTGCTTTGGTCTTCCAACTCTCTTCTTCTGAGGGTTCATCAGTGCCTGCTTAGCAATTGTGTCAGCTGGTTTGCACAGGGTGTGACCAATCCAGCCCCATTTGCACTTTTTTATGTCTTTGGCTCGTGGCATTCTGGTTGGTTCTTTTCCACAAGCTGCTGTTGGAGATCTTTTCAGGCCATCTTATTCCAAGAATATGACATAGGCAGCAGGTTGGTAAAGGTCTGGAGCTTGTTATTGATGGTGTTTGTCACTCTCCAGGTTTCAAAGCCATACAGTAGAACTGCCTTGACATTGGTGTTGAAGATGCTGGTCTTACTGCAGAAGGCTAATGCTCAGGAGTTCAAGATGGGGCGTAGGCTCTTGAAAGCATGCCTAGCCTTGTTGATGCAGCTTTTGATGTCATCGTCTACTCCACCGTCCTTGTTGACAATGCTCCCCGGATATGTGAAGCAATCTGTTTCCAGGATGTTCTCTCCTTGAAGTTGGATTGGAATTTCCTGCTTGTTGTTGATTCTCATCACTTCGGTCTTCTTTCTGTTGACCTTTAAGCCAGTCTTCTCCACTTCCTCTGCTAGCTTAGTTTAATTTGCGCATGTTGTTGCCGATGAGATAGGAGACCAATGTCATCTGCAAAGTCCAGGTCCCCTAGCTGTTTGGTGAAGGTCCACTGGATACTGTTGTTATCTTGGGTTGTCTTGCGCATAATCCAGTCTGTGACCATCAGGAAGATTGTTGGTGATAATATGCAACCTTGTCTTATGCCAATCTTCATTATGAAAGGTTTAGTGAGTTTGCTGTTGTGGATAACATGGCAGGACGAGTCTTTGTACAACTGCTGGATAATGTTTATGAGCTTAGGTGGAATGCTTTAGTGGATCATCATTCTCTAGATGGCATCCCTATCTACACTGTTAAATGCCTTCTTAAGGTCCACAAAAGTTATATAGAGGGAGGACTGCCTCTCAGTAGACTGCTCAGTTATGACACGGAGGGTGGCAATGTGATCAGTGTATGACCTATCCTGGCAAAACCCTGCTTGTTCTAGCCTCAGTCTCTTGTCTAGTGCCTTCAGTCTCTCTTGAATTACCCTTGTCAGGACTTTGCTGGGATGGACAGCAGCATGATCCCCTGCCAGTTGTTGCAATAGGAGAAGTCTCCTTTCTTTGGTAACTTGACCAGGTGGCCTAGTTTCCAGTCTGTTGGTACTAGCTTTTGTTCTCGGATTTTGTGTAGGAGGGGATGTAAAATTGTTGCTGTTGTTTTTGGGTCTGCCTTTCATGCTTCTGGGGGTATGCCATCCAGGACTTCTGCTTTGCCACTTTTCATGCTTTTTATAGCTTTGATGATTTCTGTCTTAGTGGGAGGGCTGGTGTTGAAATGAAGTTATCCAGTTGCTTGTGGTATGTCAGGTAAGAATGGTGGATGAGGTCAGTTCAAAATCTCTTCAAAGTGTTGGTATTAGTTGTATAGAACATACACTATACAGACTCTCTTTCTCTATGCCATAGCCATGTTGTTTATGCTTCTCTGTGTCTGCTTGTGCATCTGCTGGAATGGTTTGTGGGGAGGCAGAGTGCAGGTTAGAGTTGAGAAACAGATGATATTAAACACTGCATGTATATACAGACTTGTATTTCAGCAACAGGCACAGACATACCAGGCCCAGATAGGCCGGCGGCGGGAGATGCAACATTCTTCAGAAGACAGTTTGAAATCTCAGATTGTGCAGTTAGAGTTGAAGGTTGAAAGTGCAACGCAGACACTTGCCACTCAGGTATCAAACTTGTAAAACAAGAATAATTGACTTGCTGCTGTTTCTAAGTTGACAACATCTCTTGAGTGTTTGCTAATGGCTGCAGTTGACATTTAATGCGTGGAAGGTGCAACTCAATTCGCCGCTTTTTTCTTTTTCTTTTTTTTTCTTTTTTTTTTTTTAAGAGGGGGGAAAGGGATTTGTGGTGGTAGCATGTCTAGCTTGTGGCATCAGAAGTGCCTCGTATTTTATCTCGACATTTTATACTTTGAAATACTTTGTGATAATTAATAAAATAAACTGTTTTGATAATGGGATCTGTACACCATTTGTGCTTGTCAACAGAAGGAAAAGATTGAGAAGCTGAAGCATTCTCTAGAAACTACAATGGCCAGTCACAAACAGACAATGTCCGATAATGAGAAGCTGCTGGATGATCTTCAAAAGGCAAATGAGACAATCCAAGTATGTGCTACACCTTTGGCACATGATGTACTTACTTAGTTACAAGTTTGTGGAAGGCATTAGCCATTTTTGTGGGTGGTTGTTGGGAACAGTCCGGTGGTGCAAGGGTTAGTGCCTGTCACCAATGCAGTGAAGGTTGGTGGTCCTGGATTCAGCAATCCTCTTGGGCAGCCTGTTCATTCTTCTCATATGACATCTGTTTACAGGGCTGGCTGCCATGCCATGCCATGCCATGATTATAGCCTTAGTTGCTGGCTTGGTGTAAAACACCAACATACCCACCCTTTGCCTTTCTTTAAAAGTTTTGGGCCGCATCTTTTTACTACTTTCTAAATCAACAAAAAAGATTAGTGATAACAGTTTTATTTTAGGATTGATTGTAGTTGATGTTAATTTGCTTTTTGCTGAACTTCATATTTTACAAAATAAAATGTTTAAATCTTAAATCTTGCTAACAACAGCAAACATAGATGCGAATGGGTGAGTAGGTGCGTGAATGAACATGTGCATCCAACTTTTCACATATATATATATATGCTGAAATCAGTACAGCAAACATTTTTCCTTGTATTCTAATATATTCCATGTGAAAAGTTTCTGTGTCTGCACACACAGAAATTTTGCATTTTGTGCCCGCCCTAGCGATAGATGTACAAATACATATATATATATACACAAGATCTAGATGTCTTTTCTGGATATTACAAGCCTTCTTTTTTTTCAGATGCTAGAAGAGAGGATAGTTCAGCTGGAAAGAGAATGCCGCACAAAATCAGAGTTACTTGCAGTCGCCCAGGAAGATCTTCACCAATACTCAACAGACTTGACACGGATGGAAAAAACAATGGATGCTAAAGACAGTGTCATCAAGTATGCTCATGTCTCATTTATTATGCAGTGCTTTTATATTTTGTCATTGAAAATGAGAAGCTAACACAAGCAAGCAGTCATTATTTTCTATCACCTCCCATGGTACTTGAAAAAAGCACTTGCATCAGCAAGTCACCATTTGCCAGTCCTTCAGTGCATGCATGTATTATTACTCCTCAAGGAGCATAGGGCCGCAACAGTCCTTCAGTTAAGAGATTTAAAAGTTTGTTCCTCTTCTTATAATATAGAATAATATATATAAATATGGTAAACTATACATTTGTTTAATTTGAGGTTTTTTGTTTTGGGTTTTATTTTAACGAGAATTGTTTACATCTGTTATTCAGGCAGTTGGGTGATACGCTGGATCATGAGGAATCAGAAAAAGTAAAGAAACTGAAGGACGCTTTGCAGAGTGCCCGAGATGACTTAAAGTGAGCAAAAGTCAAGACTTAATTATATTAATGACCAATTGATAATGCATATCATGCTCAAAAGATTCCTTTCATATCACTTGTTAATGCCTCAAACATAAAATCGCAAGGAGAACCACAAATTGTGAGAAATTAAATACAAACTTCATTGCCCGTTTAAATCTCCATTTGGGTGGTGGCATCATGGCTGATACAAGTTGGTCAAAAAAATACTAAATCTCAAAAGTCCAGATGTCGAAACTATTGTCAATGTTGAATGCACAGGAAAACATAGTGGTGGAATACATGTTCCCAAAGGATTCATCGTTGAGAAGACAATGGATCAACTTCAGCTTCGCTGCACCTACACAGTACTCTGTTGCATGCAAACGCTTCTTTGGTCCTGGATGTTTTCCACTAACATATATGCTGAAGAAGCAAGAGGGTTTTGGGGTACTGCAGAAGTATCTTCCTATATTGATAAATATTCTTCAAAGTTAACTTTTCAAGTCACAATATTACAACTCTGGCCAGTGACACTATGTTTTTAGTAACATGCATACAGTAAATGATGAAAATATGCAACAGCATTCCCTAAAATATATCTCTACTTTTCCTCTTTTTAAATTTGTGCGGGCAAAAGTCTCTCTTTTTCATAGTTATTTACACCAACAGCAGTATGAGCAACTCTGTCTTTGCAAATGTGCAAGTCAGTTCCAATGGTAAATTTTCAAATTTGAGGCTTTAATGACAGTAGTTAGACAAACTTAAATTGTAATAGTCACCTGCAGCTTGCAAAGTTTGACAAAATGCTTACCATGTGGTATTGTGAAGTCATTCTTTGTTGTCTACTGCCTAAGTATATTGTGTTTGGAGTTTTGAACCTTCACAGTCCTTAGGTTCAAACATGTAAGGTTCAATACCTTCAAGGATAGAAAACAGCGTTTCACGGTTGTCTTTCCTATGAGAGCACAATAAATGAAGATTGTGTGATGAACCCAATGTATTGCGCCACCCTCTGGCCATTATATGCTTATCGAGACAGTGCGAGAGATGCCACTGGTTGTGACTTTACACATGGGAGCAAGATTTTGCAGGACTTGCTGACTATAGTTGCATATCGTCAACTTTGAAATCAGATAATAAATAAACCGCTGTGTTTCAGGCGCTGAAATTTACAAAGCATTTTTATATTATTTCTACCTAATAGAATCTGTTTATAACTTTGACCGATTGGGTAGGTCTTTAATCATTTGATTTCTGATGTTCACTGTCTTTTTTTTTTCTTTTTTTGTCCTTGTTTGTGATTCTTATCTTTCATTTTTATATTGCCAAACGTAGTTTGTTTGTCCACCCCTTTGAAAGGTTTAAAGATATTGTAGAGGCCAAAATTAAGTTTTACTAGGTGAGAGGACAAAATTTAGCATGTTCTTTCGGAGCTGTCACAGAACATTGCTGCTTGCTGTAAGGTTATAATTAAGGAATAGCATGAAAATTTACTTATAGGTGGAAATAGTGAGTTTTACATGCTTTGAATGTAACTGATGTTAGTTTCACATAAAAAGCAGTTTGTGGGTTCAGATTCCATACTTTTGAAAGTTAAGCTGTTTGCCATCTTGCAGCTTCTGGTTTTATCAAATGAAGAAGTGGGGCCCAGAATACGACCAGTAAGCACTTGTAACACCATCAGACCATCAGGAAAGGGAAGCTATACAAACATTAGGTTCTGATAACTGAAACCGGCATTTAAGGTTTTATAACAAAGATCAATGCTGATGGTTAGATGTATGTGACATGTTTATTTTCTTGATGGATTCTTTGGTTGTGGTAGCTGATGGTGTTATGTGAATTTACTTTGCATGCTGCCTTTCCTTAATCAGCAAGTCACTTGTATGTCAGAGATTTTTTAGTCCAACTGTTAATTATGACACTTTATGCTTCCTTTGTTTGCCTGCATTCTTTCTAACCCCTCTTCTGTGGCTTTGTTGAGGTGCAGACATGAACAGTCAAACTTATTATTTCAGACCTATGACTAGTGCATAAGTTTCAGGGTAGTCTTTTGCTGTGAATTAATTTTTTTTTATTCACACATACGAAATATTTGTATTGGTATTGTTTGAAACTACATTTCATTCTATGTTTGTGGAGATGTATAGACTGTTGCATGAATGGTGAAGACAATATGTGACACAGCATGTTATGTTGTCATGTCACCTTATGTTGTGTTGTTTACTTACATTTGCTCCTCATATTTTATTTCTGTTGATTTATTTGTTGCTTATATTGTGGTTGTGTCTTTTACTGATATTAAACTTAAATTTATAAATAACACTTACCTTAGACTCATCCATTTTATTTTAATTCTATTATTATTAAAATGTGGAAATAATTTAGACACTTTTTTTAGTTTTTGAATATTCATAGAGGTTTTTTCCAAATGACTGAAGTTGTATATACATGTCCACTCTTCTGCATGTATACACAATCACATAAAGTTCATATTTTTGCTTTTGGTTTCAGGGTACTATCGTGTTTAACGAAAAAAAGACATCCATTTTGCTATATGCAAAGGAGAATCAAAAAGTGAAGGCAATTTTTAAACTGTGCAATAACACAAGAAGCTAGTGAAATGTAACATATATACATTGCCTGTTGGATAGTTTAACCATGCACAGTGCAACACTTGGCCTTTAGTCAACAGGCAGTCACACAGGCAGAAAAATAGACTCTCCATTGCAAGATTTGCATAATTGAAGAACATGCTATAGCATGCTTTCTTTAGGCAGAGGAAATGAAACTTGTTGAAATTAACTGTCAGATGTTTGTGCAGTATGGACATAGCACCATGAATCAACAAAAAGATATAGGAGTGGATAGAAGGGTTTAGAGAAGGAAGAAGAAGAGGTGTATCTTGCAAGGAGGGTCATTCTGGTCACCTATCAACATCACGCACTCAAGAGCACATTGACAGAGTGGATGCCTTGAATAGAGAAGACCGATAGATAACAGTGTCTCAACTGGCCGCACATTGGATATTGGCTATGGTCCATATTCACCATTATTCTTGATGCTTGAGATATAGGAAAGTCATCTCTGATCTACTGAAGGAGGTGCTGCACTATCATAGATTCACCTCAGATTATGAAGTAAAGGAAGCAGTGCTTACTTGACTTCAGGAACAGCTGAAAAATTTCTCTGCATGAATACAGAAGCTACAATACAACATTTTGCATGAGGAGTGTGAAAAAAATGATATGTTCAATTGCCCACAATTACTTCTATTAAAGCCTTTGAAGGTGTTTAGCCTGTACTTCTCGATTCTCCTTTGTATATCTTTTCATGCATGTATATACATAGATATGTTGTCCTTCCTCGTACCAAAATGTTTTTAGAAAATGTTAAATAAAGATGTTAATCATCATTCTTTATATACTTTTATGTATTTTGTCTGTAGTGTTCATTTTCTGTATCAGCCTTCTTAAATCCTTCACATGGATTGAAATATTCATGCATAGGTATTACTTGATCTTGCACTTATCAATATGGTAGAGCAAAAAAAAAAAAAGTTTCATTATTGATCATCTTTCAGTTCAGCTTACACAGAATCTTTTCTTTGTCCAGCATTTCCAAGCAAAACATGATGCAAATGGAACAGAAATTATCAGCCAGTTCTAACCAGCTGGACTTCGTGAAGCAAGAACAGGAATCTGTGAGACAGAGATTAAAGGACAAGGTATTTTACCTCATAGGTTTAGTATTGTCACGGTCGGTATCATCACGCAGCAATTTTTTTTTCTGTTTTGACCATCTCCTTTACTTCTCACTGCCTTATCTTTTCCAACTGCTCTTGATACCTATTCCTGACCACTGAGGGAGTTTTCTGTGCCACAAGGGTATGGAACCAGTGCTCCTTTATGTTTGGACACCAGTGCTGTAACTACTCGAAGGTGGGGATTGGGGGTACACCTCTAATTATTAGGATAGAGAATCTAAAGCTAATCCTTTCTTTTTCAATACCATAAATTCCAGATATTATTTTCTTTCATTGTCAGGAAAAGGAACTTAATCACACCCAGAATACAGAAGTGCAGCAGCTACGTACTGAAATAAAACAGGTGCTTTTTTTTTTTCTTGAGCCTTGAAAATTTATTTCATCACAAGTGAATGTTGAATGAAAGCACTCAGGTTTTCTATCCAAAACAAAGGGAGACTTCTTCTCTTATACAAAGATTTGTTTTAACAGAAAGATGACTTAAGAGCTGGAAAAATTGTCACTTTTGGAAAATCATGATACACATTTTGTGATCAGTGAAGCAGCCATATTAAGGATACTTTTCCAGATTCGTGCAAAAGATTCAAATGTTCATAGATTTGTGTTTGAAAAGCACTTGTTTTTGTTTTCCCAATTATTTCTTTTGCATCTTAAAATGCTAGCATCATGGGGCCATTCTTTTATTCACATATTGTATCTTCTATTTGTCTAGCTGTATGATTATTTCCAACATTATGGGATTTTTTGTTGTTGTTTTTTTTTTCTTTTCACTAGGATGTGGTAAATACCTGTCTATATTATTATTTGTCTTTTGATATTTTACACTGTTGGTTCTGCTGATCTCTTCAGCTGCAGGACAAGCTGAATGTCGTCAGTGAGTCACATCGTGTTGAAATAGGATCCTTGCAGAAGATACTTGCTGAACTGACCGTAGAGCTGAACCAGAGTAATAAAGCGATCACTGTAATGGGTGACAGATCCTCGGAACTGGAGAGAAGCGTGCAAGAAGAGATCAAAATGCGGGAGAAAAAAGTAGCAGAGTTAAAGGTAAGATGTAAGGTCACATCAGGCAGGACCTGCAGAACTGTGAATGCTGGGCAGCATGTATTGATAACTCACATGTGAGTTGCAGTTGTGGGAGAATCTCAGATTTCAGATATATCTAGCAAAATAGGGTATCCATCTTAAGAGCCAGAGAATGAAGCCTAACCTTGATGTTGATGTATTCCTTCAACTCTTTAGGTTGCACAGCTTCTGGTTGAAGCCCTACGGGCCGAAAACCATCACTTACGCCAAGAGCTTCTACATTCTTTTCCATCCAATGAAAATGCAGTTAACCAGCACACGCTTACAGACCTCCAGGTAAGTTTCTTTCAGTTCAGAATTTATTGAGAGATTCATTTTGAATATTTTTTATTTTGGAAAAGCTGAACTTTAAGGTGATAGGCTAATCAATTCTAATAATTCCAGAAGCATTTGTAGTATATTCCTGTAACCAAATGAAGGGATAATCTTGTTTCCATCTTGCTGATCTCCCCTTCCTTGGTCATGGAAATGCAGCCTAGTCAGTTTACATTCAGTGGTGCTCAGCCTTTTCTCGCATGAGGGCCACACTGGACATGATATAAAATCTCGCCGGCCAGAACATGGCGGTTTTACTAGAATCATGACATTAAAAACGAAATTATGTTGTGTCTGGTTAAAATAAGCGGGACGGATGAGGCACCTTTGTAGGCCACATCTTGCCCATGGACTGTAGGTTGGGCACCCCTGGTTTACACACAAGGTGAATGAGGGAACGTGGGGCAGAGAATTAAGAAAAAGAAAGCACCAAAGTTCATTTCCCCTTTGGAAATGGAATCTTTAAACAAAGTTACAAAATATTTGAAACTGATCTTTGGTTTCTAGGATTTGTTTTTCTCTTAATTTAGATGTCACTTGTTTACCTTCAGTGGCACCTTTATTACTTTTTCCAGCTTTAAGGCATTTGGGGGAAAAGCACTTAAATAAGTGTTAATGTATGGTCGGGTGTGTGGTTTATATATATATAAGCATAGTCACTCATGCATTTAGCTGCATTTATGCTTGTGCTTAGTTAAAGCTCCTTATCTGGCAGTAACACTTCACATTCCATTTCTTCAAATTTACTCTGAATTATTTGGAAGAAATTGCATTAACTGCATAATAAACTTTGTTAGCAATAACTTCTTTTGCATCAAGAAGTGAAGAGGCACTAATTCATATTTTCATGCCAGGAGCAGAATCTGAAGATGCAGTGTGAACTTAGTGCTCTGCGTAACAGCATAGGGGATATTGAATTCTTTGTTCGCCGCCAGCGTAATTCTGCTACAGAATTGAACAACAGGTTTGTTTCTGTAAACATCAGTAAGCAGATTCTAGTTTCTGGTCCATAGCTATAGCTGTGTGTTGACGAAGGTGATGTGTGGAAAAACAATACCTAGCAAAAATATTTGCAGAATTTTAATGTTAAATTGTTTAATTATATGTAGTGAGAATAATGAGAATTGGGGAAAGTGTCATAGCCTCATGAGTAGTGTGCTTTTTTACTTCAGAGCTGAAATTTGACGCTTTCCTCCCAAAACATGGCTACAGCTGCTATTGATATTAAACCGTTTATCTTACCTTTCACAGGACAGTTGCTAAATGTCTTTGTTCCAAATAACACCGCTCATTTATTTATTTTGGCTGTGTAGTTCATTTACTGGTCAATCTGACACACTACGGGAGAAGCACCCAGGGACAGAGGAGTTCGAGTTCTTAGAGACTGGCATTAAGCAGTGCAATGACCAGCTGCAGTTCCTGGAAGCCCAGAAAGCTCGGCTAGAAGCCCACAATGGGTCAGAGCTCTCGCATAAGTCTCTGTAAGTAATTCTTTTTTCTTTTTTGGGTAGCTGCAAGGTTTCAGAACATAGCCACTTTTATTAAATTCATTAAATGCTTTGCCAGTTCTCCCTGGGTGGTGGAGTCATTTAAATATGTAGTTGTACTAGGTTTCTCTGCCTGTGCATGCCTTTCTAATCCTCTTTCTAGTGTTTTTCTGTCTCTTTGTGCATGTGTGCATACGTGCGTGTGTGGATCTCTCTATGTCTAAAACATACTTTATGTATTAAAACAAAAAATAATTTCTATTGCAGGCATAGCAGCAGAAGAAAACCGTCTGAAGGAGGCTCGTGCTCGGACTATGCAGACTCATCTTGATGACAGTCAGGCAACGATCCTGGGATCAAAGGCTATGTCCATAGCGAGTGATCAGCAGAACTCGCAGGTGGAGAGACTACAGCTCAGCATCGGTAGTTCTGATGAAGAGGTGGGTGAGAGTATGTAAGAGTTAAGTGTGACCAAGAAACTATTGATTCGGCAAGCAAGTGTACATTGCACAGCTGCTAGGCTTGAGGGATATTGTAGTATGAAAGTGTTGAGATGAAGGAAATTTTTTACTGTGAAATTTATTTGTCTTGTATTTCAATATATTTCTTCATTCTAACCATTATTCTCTTCTGTGGTTTATCTATACTGTAGAGTTAGTAGGGAGATTTCGGCGTCAATTTTTTAATATAAATAGATCAAAGCTTTCTGTGTTATGTCTGTGACTGCACGTGGTTTAAATTAAGTAATGAAAATAGTTTTATCCTGACAAAAAAAAGAAAAGAAAGAAAACAGCACATTTTTACATGTATTTTTCCTCATCTTCCCAGTTTGCTGACACAATAGAAGATATTGCCAATGCCTTCTATGATCAGGAGACTCAGAGAGCTCAAAAGCTGGAGGAGCTTCTGGACAGACACATTGATACTTTTCAACAGACTTTGTAGTCTTTGTAGTCTGACTACATTGTACATTGATATTTAATCTTCTTTTTTTTTCTTCTTCTGTTGGTGATGCTACTGCATTTGCTGTTGTTAATTTTTTTTTTCTCAAATGTGTGTGAAAGCAATATTTGTGTAGGCATACATTAGAAAAGTGAATAACCTATCCAAGACTAAACCTGATCTGCTCAAATAATATGCCATGAATGATTGTGTGCTTGGTTTTCTTCATGTAAAGAGGACATTATTTTTCAAAACTGTGATAAGTTAAAAGGACAGGAGAGTCTTGTTAAATACTACATCTGGAGTCAGTATGGGCTGCAAGGGAAAGGTCTATGATGGCATAAAACTGTCTACCATTGCACCATTCTTTGTAACCTGTTATCTTGGAAATTAAATCTCATCTTTTTGCTGGCCAAAGGTCTTAATACTGTTTCTCTTATCTTTGCATTACACCTGTTTTCTTTTAAATATTAAAAAAAAAAAAAATTCTTAAGAGCTTTCACCTTCTCTCATAATATGCATGTAGGGAAACTTTCTCATCTTCTGTTTTACATAACAGCATGCCATTCTGATTGTACTAAATTATAGTATCCAATTATTCTGTGGTACACACAACAGGGATCCCAGAGATCCACAGTAAAAGAGTCGCAGCATTTTGGGGCATGATACGGGAACAAGATACTTATATTTCTTTTTTAGTGTTTGTAACATTGGTGTACTCGGTTTGATTTTCAGCATGGCATCATTATGCTGATTGTTCTTTGGTAAACTGCTTTTGTTCCCATTTGACTGTCTTCTCCACTATGTCATCTAAACATACGATGGTGTGCATGAGCTAACTCAGATAAGAACTTAAACTTTCTTAAGTATAAAAATAAGTATGCATAAAATTACTAAAATACACCAAGTACAGAATGTTCAAACTGCCAAATAGGTTATACATTCACGCAAAATACTTTTTGGCAATCCATGAAAAAAAAAAATGGTTTTGGCGAGTCATCAAAAAAAAAAATGTTTTCTCTTAGTTGAGAATACTCATAGCCTTGGCCTAGGTACATGTCAATGAAATGTTCAAAGCGAGAAATATTTTAGTCCAGCAAATTCTAACAGGGCACACCAGTATCAGTGAAGGTAAGTGCAATGATAGTGCCCTTAAATAAAGATGGCTTTTACCGCCACCTAGCTATTGTACCGAAAAGCATCAGGCTGTTCCAAGGTAATGTGAGCAGTGATAGTGTATCTTTGTTGCTCACCAAAAAAAATGTAAGCAAGATTAAAGAAAAGTAATCATTTAATTTTTTTTTCAGCTCGTGGTGAGTCAACTACTGTTAGATGTAATCTCAAACATGATCGATCTTGTCCATTTCCCACCAATATTTACCTTTGGCAACGGAAATCCATTTTTCTTTGTGTGCTTGATAAGCCAGGCTCAACAAACACTGTTATCAGGGAGTGTTCAAACTGCTAAGGAAGTTTGTCAGATATTGCTTTACGGTAATTTCGGGTGTACGGGTTAATCGAGTTCTCAGCGTGATCCTGGCTCTAAATTTCTTTCCTCCTAAAATTCATTTATGTCACTGAATTTTTTTTATTACCGCAATAAAAATAATGGTCAAGGTCTTTGAATGTGTGTGTGGCTGAGAGAGAGAGAAATGACCTTTATTTGAAAAGTTCACAACCTTTCATATTTGATTAAACCTACAGGCTTATTTTGTTTGCTAAGGATGCATAATTAATTACATGTGAATTTATACTAATGAAAGTCTGCAACATACACCTCTACATCAACATGCTAGCACCCCACCACCCCTACCCTAACATACTCTGCACGCTCACCCCTCTTCCCCCCTCTACCCCAAAACCCTATCTCGACATATACATCTGCTCACTGTGGTATACGTGACGTAATCTCCTACTGGCAGTTGGCAACCATTACCACTAAGACAAAGTTTTCCAGGTGGAGTGAAAGTCGAGCATGGTTAATTATATTCATGACCTCTGTCTTGACCTCTGTGTCATAAATAAGTTTATACTTGTGCACACCTATAATTTACATGCTGACATGCAACTGATTTAATTTAATATGATTTTTAACTTGAGGCACATATCTACAACTGTATTCCTCTAACAGAAATGTACAATGTGATGTTTTATTGAAAATGTATGATGCAATCTTTCTTAAAGTGTATTTATCAGAAGATAATTACATGCTGTGTGCATTTTTTTCCCGACCCATTGAGATAGCAAGATAACTCTACACTAGTGTCACAGGAAGGTCTAAACTAACAAACCACAAAGCAAAGATGCCACTTTTTGTCCTGGATGTTAAGATAGATGTGATAAGTTTTTATTATGTTTATTTAAATGCATTTTTATATTAAGTTATATTCAGTTTACACAGTCTCTATTCTGAATTTATGTAATACTTTTTAGAGTGAAATCATGATTCTAGTTCAGAAGTTTAAAATGATTGCTTAAGTTGCTAAAATACCTGGAAGCTTCAGTTAGGGCAGAAGGCTTTAATGTTTGAGGCTCTACCTGGCCAATGACCGAAAATTATTCCTGCATAACCAGCAGAGAAAAAAAAGGTGGTGGAAGGAGTGTTGGTTTCTGCCTTCCTCGTCCTGTATCTTAGGCATGGTGAACCACTTCCAAAAGCTCCCCGCCCTCTCCTATAACCTGGACTCGGACGTAGACAAGTGCAAAAATTAAGTTAATATAATTTTTATAATAAAAAAACCGGTATGCATAGGCTCGTTTATTGTAGAATATACCCTTGACTGAAATTCTCAAAACGAGACTGAAAGACTTCCTGTGCACACTAGGATATAGTGAACCTGCTCCGACATGAGTGACGTCTGTGTGCCTTGCGGGTGGTTGGTGTCCATCGACACGAGAACTAGTGTTGACTTCTGCTGCCAATACCCTTGCAAATATTTGGACTGGGAACTGCACGACCCTTCGGTTCAGCCGTACTACCTACCCTATGTCACGTAGTCCAGAAGTTAATTCTGTTACGGGTGGGGATAAAGGGCTAATCTGGTGTGAAACTACTAGCTAACCGACTTGATTGTGCTTGCCCTTGCAGATATGTTTTAAAAAAAACCTGAGTATAGCTTTAAAAAAAAGTTCATATACGATACAGTACGCCTTCGATACACACTGCCTAAATAACCTATTTGTAACATCATCATAAAGTTGACAACAATTTGAATGCTTATAGATACAGAGGTGTTTAGTAACATATTTTTTTCTTTATATTTTGTTTTAAAATTCATCGAACCATCTCGTTTTACTCGGATTTTTTCTGTGCTGCAACACTTCCTGCTGTTTTTGTTTTTGTTTTTTTTAATTATTATTATTATTGCGTTGTTTGCTTTGATCAACTCCGTGGTGACTGTCTTGGCGTATACAGCATCCTCGCCCCTCAACCCCTCCCGTGCTTTCTTTGCCACTCCATAGCTTCTGTCCGTCAAAGAACTGTTAAATCTCTTTAACGTTTCCGTGTCACCCCTTACCCCCAACACACACAATCTCCACTCACTCACCTTATAACCATGCTTTTCCTTGTCATCGAGTTGGTTCACACGTATTTTGGGCGGGTTATTTTTTCCCTCCAATATTTATGTTTCGATTTTGTTAATTCTCAGATCGAGGACTGTCACACGTTATCAACGACATTTACTTTAATTAATTATTTTTTAAGTGGGGAACTTTGTTTTGTTTTCTGTTTGATTCCTATTTCTTTCCTATTTTTATTTCTATATTTTTACAATTCTACTCACAGTTTCGTCATATCTAATACTCTTTTATTGGATTTTTTTAAAGCTGCATGGTCTTTTTTTTAAGAATGACTGTTTAATAATCAGGTTTAGGGTAATCCTTGCAGCTTCATACATGTTAATTGTCAATGTTTTTAACTGTCGGAAATAAAAAGATAGAATGACAACACATTTTATTAATTGAAACTAAATGAAAAACTGGCCTATCAACTAAAGTAAAAAGTACTGTTATACTTTATAATGGAGGGAGTGGTTATTGTTTACAACCCAACTTGAAAGAATGTTCGATTAAGCGGACTTCAAAACCGTAAATCAATAACCGATATCACTGTAATAAAACTTGAGTGGATTGAAACCGAAACAAAAATAAAGTGAGTAGCACAGAGAAAAGTGCTCGCAAAATCGAGACAATTTCCAGCGAACAATTTGTTATAGAGTGGAGCTAGAAATGTTCTGTAATGGCGTAACATGAAAGTGCGCCTTGCACACTTCCGTTTCCGGTTCCGGCAGAAATTTCGCTGTAATGGCCGATCGTGTGTCAGGAGACTTCGATCGCGCTAGGTGAGCAGATGCCTGCTAAGTTCGACGGTTTGTGTCTGGAAATGGCGAAAAGTGTCTAGCGTTCGTCGATTCTCGCTTCCCGCTATATTTCAGGTTTCTTTGCTTCAAAACAACTTTTGCAGAATGTCACTCCCTCCAAATACATGATTCTGCGCCCTTCAAACCATCTTTAGGAATCGAGATACAGGTCCAAGACAGCCAGCACAGAACTTTCGTCGCTGCCCTAGATATAGGAAACTGTATTTAGCAGAGGCATCCTAGCCTGGCGCCGTAGTTATCAAGCGAGAGTAAGTTGTTGCCCTGCGACAATATGGGAAAACTCGAGGAAAAACATCTTGTTTCCAAAATTATAAACGGTTTACAGATCCCACAGCTGTTATTTTACCCTGGAGCTTTAGTTATAAAGTGGTTTCAAGGGTATCATAGGTATCATAGGGTAAAGAAGCATTAAGCATTGTCTGCGGGGTCTGGGACACCGCTTTATAACTTTGGAAACAAGACGCTTTTCCTCGAATTCCATATTTTGTTCCAGGGGAAACGGACTTACTCTCGTTTCGTAACTACAATTCTTGGTTATTAGTGCAGAGTAGAGGGTAGCTGGTTCGAGGCTTGCCTGTGCTCGTGACCTGAAAACGCCCATCTGGAATGAGCAACTGATTTATCGGGAAAGACCAGAACCCAACTCTGGACAATTTACCTGTCGCCTTGTCCCACGCATGGCGAATAGTTTGCAGTTTATGACCTCGTTTGTGTGCTAAAATGGGAATAACCAAACCCCTATGAGTAGCCCCAGACCACGCCTAGCAGTAAGTGGCCTGTTATCAGCATCATGCGTTTCTGCTCGGACCATCCAATAATTTTCTTAATTCTTAACTGTGACTCCAGGATGACAGAAATTGTTTTCTTTTGAAAATTTGACTCAGAAAAAAAAACTAATCCCGAGAAACGAAAAGTAACATAATTCCTAAAATGGATCGGAAGTCCCCCCCCCCCCTCTCAAAAAAAAAAAAAAGGCTTTGAAGACACACAGGTTTTCTCATTTTCGTATAGTATATGTACTGAGTGAACAGGTTAGACTTCCTTGGTTTACTTCTGGCGGAAAGTGTGGCTCGGCCTGAATAATGATGATGAACTTGAAAGCTACCATCTGTGCACCAGACGAAATCAAAAGGCGCAAGATGTTACAACGTAAACAAACAAAATGTTATTTTCCTAAGACCGAACGATTATCCACCCAGATAAGATAAAAATGAACAAGTATTGTTCAGGGCGAGCCTTGCACTTCTGTTTGTTTTTAAGAAGCCGAAATATTTATTTTTGTTTTCCTCCCTTGTAGTACACTTTCGGTTATTTTTTTTCGAATCTAGGTTTGATTGTGGAAATGCATCTTCCATCCAGAAGGTTCTGATAATTCAGCAAAAATATGATAAATGGTTTGATTAGATTATTTTATGTGGTATTACAGTTACGCTCTTTGGATGCTTTCGTTGGAGAGAGAAGCTCGTCTAGTGCTCGCGTCCGTCAAGGGCCGAACCCATGTATAAGGTGTGCACTACCCCAGGCTACTTTACCTTTGGACTAATCAACCGCTTCATGGAAACCCGCAAAAGCTTGGTCCTCCGATCATCTGCGGACAACCCCTTCCCCGAGAGATCTGCTTCTCTTTACCTCCGATAGTTTCCTACCTCCCAGGTATAGTTTCAGACATCGGTACTACTGGCTGCTCCTGTCTTACAATGAGATCAGTGGATGGTGGGTTTGTGGGTCTACATGCTGTGACATGACGACGATCGTCAGCTCGTGTCCTGTTTTTTTTTTTTTGTTTTGGTCACGCCCACACCATAAACTCTAGTAAACTGCGCGCCCGTCATGGCTGCTCGTGCTCGGTGACATCGAGGCGCCACGTGACATAATGCACGTCATCATGAGCAGTGGCAGTTAACGATGCTCGTGAGGTTTCATGGGTCCATTTCCTTCACGAAAGTGTCTTTCTCGTTTGCAGATCCCAAGCTGAGAAAAATTATGAAAATTAGTCGTCTACTGGTTACTTGAATTTAAAATCTCCTACCAATGAATCGCCATGTGTACTGACTCCTCGCTTGCACTTTTTCTTCACGGTTTAAATGTTTCCAAAATTCGCATGAGGCATGAGTGTTGTTCCAGTCTCAATGGACGATAATACACCTCGATTTTTTTTATTATTATTATTTTTTTTTTTTGTCTGGAGCAACCAATCGGACCGTAGCTATGGCAAAGCGGCTGAGCATGACGGCCATCGTGCGTTCGTCACACATCCTCGCACACTCGCAGGTCAACCCGTTAACCTGACCTTATTTGCCCCCAAACCAAAGTCTGTGTCTCAGTCCTCTTGGGAAACAGGGAGGGGGGGGAGGGCACTGCCAAGGTAGTGGAATGGCGAACATGAAGGAATGAACCGACCGTTCCATGCAAGAACTGCTCACCGATGGCCGCTGCTGCGTGTTATCAGGCCTCTACCCCCGACGACAGGTACCAGGGGCCAGCCTTACGGGTGCTGAGAGATCGGTTATAAGGGGTGGATGACCTTTATGGCTTTCACTATGTCGCACTCCACTAGAGTTTCTGCATATTACCTTACCCAGTCGAAACAGACTATTCTAAACAAGATGAAACCTTAATTGTGACTGTCTAGACGTGGGACTATTGATTCCGAGCTGACTGGGTGGGTATGTGTAGTGAGCAGGATTAAGTTACATTTTAACGATAAACATGCTGAGACTGAGAACAAGAAAAACGTGTTAAACATCAGTGGCATTGGAAGTAAAAAAAGGCGTGATGTAAGTGGAGGTCGGAGGTCAAAAGGAGCGAAAGATCAAGTTGAGGAGGGAACTGGTAATTTTCTTCACTAACTAAAAGTGTTGTAAGGGCGTATTGACAAAATATATTATCGTCGCTCGAGAATGTGTCTCTCTACCAACCCGCCCCCAACCCTCCTTGAGGGGTTTCATTGTCAATGAGGTTGTAAGGCAAGCGAAGCATGACGGCTCCCTGACGTCGAGCGGTTGACAGCTTTGACCCTTTCCTACTCCCACACACAAACACCGTAACCTCATCTACGGTTTACCCATGCTCACTCCCCCATCCTTCTACAATCTACACTCTGCAGCCTGCTCCCATTTAGGCTACTGAATAATCAGTCTTCGTTTCCACCCCTACCCCAGGCCGGAACCTACCCACCCTTCACTAACCGTCATTTCTCCTCCCATTGACTACGGACTCAGGCGAGACACGCCGTTCTCCCTTCTTGTCCTCCTCCCGCCCACCTCGGGTTAGCATGCATCCTCCCTGCCTCCCCACCCCCACCCCAACCGAGGTTTGCGGTGACTCACAGTGTCAAGGTGGTAACGACTGAGCTGTGTGTACCTACTTCGCTATAAAGTCAACTGGCCATTAATCTTCTCCTGTGTGCTATCGCATTTTCCAGGGCGGATCCACCGCCTCAGTTTCACGTTGACCCACATCAACCGTCCGCACAGTTCTCACCTGCAGAGATCATGCACTTCTCTCAAGTAATTATGATCTGCTGGCAGTGGGGTGGGTGTGGAGATGATGTGTGCGAGGTGGCGGAAGCGAAAAGCATCTCTATCCTTGACCTTTTACAAAGTCGGCTTAACCTTACAAGCTTTTCTGCAAACACCGTCAAAAGACTTTTGATGATGGCGATGAAAGGACAAGCGAGGAACAAGGAAGAGGAATCGGGGCAGATGCTGCGGGCAAACGAATCAACATCAGCAGTAAGTCACTTCGAGGCTTGCCCGTGCTGGATGGGACCACTCACACCGTTAGAGTGCGCATTCGTGGTGTCACAGACGCACGTACAGCACACACACACACACCTAACAGGTTGTTATACTTAGCAAACTCGATACAATGCAAATACATTACAACACACTGGGACATCTGTTTCTATCGCTTTCACTGACACCTGTTGTTTTTCTTTTTGGGGGTTAGTGCTGGAGGACAAAAGCCCATTCTTGCACCTACGTTCACATATATCCCCCCTCTGCTACATATCCCCCGCCCTGTCCCCAAATATTGGAATGGTGATAACACGTATCGTAAATTATAAGTGTCTAAAGTCTTTATTTGAGCAGCCAACGTATTGCCATACTTTGCCGTGACATTAATTTCAAACTTAACAGAACATTTTTTTTTCCAGCAGCTCACTTCAATTAACCTTACACCGATACTACACAAAGAGGTTAACTCCCTTCAGACGCCAACGAAGGACGACACTGCATGTGAAAGAAGGAACACAACAAAGAAAACAATGTACTGAAAGAAAATATTTAGCTCTGTTGTCGGAGAACAGGAGCAAAGGAGCCGCGCCCATTCCACTTCAAAGACCACTGCGAACTTACCCACCCCTACTCCCCCGTCTGCTTCAGAAGTCTTACCCTACCACTGGGCCTTGGGTCGAGATCCGCGCATAATTTTTTTTCTTTTTTTTTTTCTCTATTTCTTGTGGTGGAGATTTTCCACCTGACTTTCTCGTGCCTTGCATCCTCATTTTTCAGTCTGTTTAAACCGTACACCAAAGGAAGAAACCATTTTGCTTCTTGTGGGGATATGAAAGCTGACAGCCTGAACGGATGAAGAGAAAATAAATTCCTTTAAAACATTCATCAGCAGCAACTCATCTGGTGAATAGCTTGAACAATTCTGGGATTCGCTAGTACAAGTGTGTCCAACAAAGGAAGCGACGCCGGGTCCTCGACCCTAAGGTTGCGGGCTTCACTTCGAGCTTGAGTACAAGTTTAGTGATGCCCCAGCCTCCCAGCTTCTATAGAAATCGCCTCCGCGTTTCTGCGTTAAAAAAACGTAAAAAAAAATAAAAAAAAATCAGCATGGAGGGTGAGAGGGTGTGAGTTATTTTGTGTGTGTTGGTGATAAAGATTGGGTCTGGGTGAAGGGTGGTTAAGTCAAGAGGCAGGGATTTAACATCCTTGAAAGCTTCTTCCCGGACAGATTCCATCGATTTCTGTGCAGGAATCTTGCGCAACCATCGACACAGTGACAGCCGCAAATCCGCACCTGTCACGTGCCACGAAGTCGATGTTTATCACGTTGCACAGTCTCCCTTCCCGCCGCAGCAGGAAAGCAGATATCCGACTGGCTCGAATGTGCCGGTTCGAAACCCATGTGGTGCAATGTACTTTTTTCAACCCCCTTTCCCCGGAGACCGAGAAAATAAGTTCTTCTGGAGAGGGCAGGGCTGTAGGTTAGAACAGCTCCAACCCAAGGATGACCAGTCATGCTAAGTGATCGTTCACTCTTTGGAACTGACTCCGCAGTGTTTAATAAAAACTCAACGTCTTAAATTGTTTCTAGATATGTGTAGGTGGGGATTTTTTTTTTTATTTCTTAAAAGAAAGTTCTTTTGCCTTGTGCTGACTTCAAATCTGTACCTACCTGTCTGCTTTCCTGTCTAGAGGTCTGCATTTCTGTCTATTTATCTGATTTGTATTTCTGTGTGTATGTTTACACACCTGCAGGTCTATCAGTAAAGAGAGGTCAGCTTGCACGTGATGACCTTGCCCTCGTCCACTTTTCCCAGTTTCCCCCTCTCGCCCAGCCCCATTCATCTCCTTGTGTACCAGCATGTTTACCTGTAGCTCCGGTAAACGTGTGAGTACTCGGTCAACACCGGTCAAAGGTTCGGTCACGTTCGCTGGCCAGTGGGCTGCGAGTAAACCACTCGACGCGCGGGGGCTCACGTAGACTAGCTGAGTCAGCGCGGAACCCCTGTGACAGTCACTGGAAGCTTCGGCCTTGGGGAGGGAAGGGAGGGGAGGATCGAATCCGAGGAAGGGGCTGGGGTGTGTTGGAGGTTGCTAGGTTCAGCCTCTGTGTGTGTGTGTGCTCGCGATGTGTGTGTGTGTGGAAGAGTCCATTTCGTCGTACGAGTCTTGTCCCTTGCCGTGATCACTTTTTTCCGAAACAAAGAAGTGATAAACGAAAAATTTAGACATAATACCATTTACATCTGTCATATCATTTGCAGTGTCATCTACACACATTCTCTCGTAATGCATACACACGTACTTTCTCACGTACACTCACGTACTCTCTTTCTCTCACGTACACACACGTACTCTCTTCTCTCCCTTGATCTCTTTCACACACAGGTTGATGCATTGTGCTGGGGGCAGCACCTGAAATTAAGTTGATCGCCGGTTTGGACACCTGGCAAATCACTCAATACTGACAGCCTCTTGGCACACTCGTTCGCTCAAAACCCTCCCTCTCTCCTTCCCAATCTATTTCAGCTGTATTTGATCTTTATCCCCATTCCCCACCAATAAAGCACATGCACCATCAAGAGCTTGTGCCGCCATATTTCAGCTGTGTTTGATTTGATCCCACATCCACACTCCTCCTCTCCCCATATAATAAATACACTGCCTCTTCAAACGTTTTTATAGCCATGTTTTAGCTGCATCTCATTTTATTCTTTATATTAAATTCTTTCCGTTAAAATACGGGCATCTTCACGCCTGAAGTCGTAAAAGTGGAAGTTGAACCTCTGCTAGTATTTTTTTTTTAATTTAAAAAAAAATTGTTTCCTTTTTCGTTTTTATTTATTTTTGTGAAACCTGAGATGAAGGCCAGTCCTTGTCCAGTCGATCCGGGTGTGGAGTGTACGTGACACAGACGGTCGCAGGGTCAGAATACGATGGGTCAAGGTCAGATTTGAAAAAAAAAAAAAAAGGTGAAGTGCTGCGAGGCTGTTGCCCTTCTGCTGCTAGAGCGAGCCGTCTGCTGCCGTCCTACAGGCTTTGCCTCATTCTCTGCTTCGTCTCGCGCGACGTCTAGTCGTGGAACATACTACGTCCAATGTCATTGACCTCACGTGGAGCCCGTAGTGGAAGCTTTCCGCCATGCGCACTGCTCAATATTTTAAAAAAAGCGGGGGAGGTAGTTGTTTGGGGGTCGTTGGGGAGTGAGACTCGCACTTTTTATCATCGCCATCACAGTGGCAGAGGAAGATTGCTTTTTTTTTTTGTGGGGGGAGAGGGGAAGGGGAAAAACTTCGTGCTGACAGTAAACGATGTTCATTTTCTTGCCTCCTCAGTATCCTTTTTAAGGGGGAGGATGCACCCCCCGATTCCCCCGCCAGTGTGTGTGTGTGAAGGCAGCGTACATCTCTCTTGTTCTCGCTACCTTAGCTCCTTCAACCCGTTTGACATTTTGTTTGGAGAAAAACTCACTGAGTCACACGGGTTTCGAACAGCGCGTGTCCAGCCTTAGGTTCAGTCAAACAATAATTCTCAAGCGAGAACGGTGACTGACGTCCGTGAGACACTTATAAACATTCCCCCACCCCTAGCCAGGTATACTTTTGAAACTCATGACTATATTAGTACCTGTAAGCGTTCTCCCTACCCCCTACCAGTCCACACGGCCCCCACTATAGATGCACTGTCGTAGGCAGGCCCCAGGAAGCCTCAGCCTAAGATATGAACTTACTTATCATATTTTGCCACCCATGGCTTTTAAAACCCATTTATTGTTGCGTGTGAAGACTAACGCAGACCGCAGTCTCTTGTGGAAGGTCACCGTGCCTAATGTATGGCTTGGGAGAAGATGAGTCTATCCTTTTCTTCCACCACCTTTACTGTCACTGATAAATCAGGTACACCATGGATGTGTAAAGGTGGATTGCTGACTGCCAAGACCAACGCTTACACTCGTGTAAAGTGATCCGCTGTTAGTCTCGGCGAGCCTAAACAAAGAATGTGACTACACCGGAAGCTTTGTAGTAGCATGCCTCGTTTTAGTAGTTAACTGGAAAAAAATCGTCTGCCACCAGTCCATTAATACAAGTTAGTAGGTAACCTTTTTGTGTGAGTGTCGGGGATGGATGGGGCGGGAACTTGCAAGCAGAAGCCTCAAGCAGGCCTCGAATCAACGATCTTCGGTTTACAGCTACAGTAAGAATAGTTTATATTAATACCTGAAAACATCTTACCTGAGGTTTTGTACAATAACTACAATAGATAATCTATAATATCAACAATAGCACATGTAAATCTTTCTCTTAGATAAATGGCAAAATTTTTCTTTTTTGTTTTTGTTTTTCTTTTTTTTTTTGTCCTTTGCTAGCTGTAATGATAGCTTCTTTGGAGGCTGTTTCACTTTTCATCAGTTTAAACAGTCTGTTTTAACGGAAGCCTGGGCGTCGCATGACAAGAGTTGGCTATTAATACGCAAAACGCAATTTAGATTGCGTCAGATCAACTGTGATTAGCTACATCTCATTAGTGAACCTGACCTGTTCCAGGATGAGAGAATTTACCAGAAGCCCCCATGCATAGAACGGGTGGACTTATTCGGGAGAAAGGGGTTAGCCCCGTAACATAAATGAACCGGTGACTGACGTCCTACGTGGATGGATCACCACCCGAATTAAGGTATTATGGACAGAATTATATAATTGTGACTTACCCATGTAGCTTATGACAGTGAGGTATTGCACAGGAATGACAAGGGATTCAACTGACTAAACCCTCGCAAAGTCTGAGCAAACACGAGATAAAAATCTTTTCTCATTTCTACCTGCAAAGTGCACGAGTTAAACATTTTGCTTACGCAGTATGTTAACAGGGGACGGACGCTGAACATGAAAACCATAGAAAACTTAAAGGGAAAAGCAAGTCGAATAGTAAACTGTAAAATCCAAAATATCGGGATGCAAAACAAATTTTGATCGGACTCCACTCAGAATGTCATTCAATTCCAAATTACATTTGACTTATTTTGTTCATCAATGATAAACTCAAATAACTCAGAAACGTTTGGGGAAGAGATGAGAGTCTATTAACGTTTGGTATTTAATGTATAACAAACACAAAACAACCACTGAGTGAACATAACTGGCGTGAAAACAATGCTACAGATGCTATTTTAAACAATGTAACCATAAGAGGATACTCGATCTTTCTCTTCAGTAGCTTCCAGAACCCTTTTGACGCTTCAGAATAATTGCCTCATTTAATATTACCAATTGTTGTGTATCCTTCCAACAACGGTAACGACGACGACGACGACGATGATGATGATGTGTAGTCAGGTAAATGTGACTATTACCACCAGTACTCAGAACAACTTTGAAAAGCGCAGAAGGATCTCTGTTCAAACAACCGAGGCTACAAATTGTGTGCACATGTGACTAAGATGTTTGAGGTTTCACATCAATTTTCAGACATCTGTAATAATAAAAATGAGTAACGATTCAGTTTGTCGACTCAGCAGGTCTTTCTCTTAAATATTTCGCTGCGTTCAGCTTCTCGACAGATCCGTCCCTCCTTTCCAGCCATCCCTCAAACGAACTTTCATATATTTGGAGGGTATTAAGGACAGGTGCGTGTTGGGTTGAAAGTGGCGGATGGCGGTGGTGGTGGAGGTTGTGGTTGTGGTGGTGGTGGTGTTGGTGGGAGGGCAACAGTTTGGCCTGGGAATCCGCTCTGGAAAAGATTTGTGTCCGTTCGACTGGCAGCCATATCTGCCTCTTGGTATTTCGGTGCGTAGACAGCGGACATATGTTGGCCACGTCACGTTTTGAGACTTGGCATCCGTCCATGGAGTCTGCCTTCCACCACGTAGCTTGCATTGTCCTCCCCGCTCCTTATACGCCTCAAAAATTGCAGGGAACACGAGCGGTCTAGCCCGACTTCGCTGACAAAGCTGTTGCTAATTGCTGTTGCTGCTAAAAACGGAAATGGGTCATAAATGTCGTTAATTGTTGGCAAACAGAAGAAAGGCTGGATGGCCAACTTGAAGGAGTGGACCTTCTGTCCATTGGAGCACCTTCTCCGGTTGGCATGTTGACAAATGCGTCGCTCCCCTGCGACTGGTACTAGCCGTACGTCACGTTTGGGATGACATGACATGACATGACATGACCCACGGAGTCGTCAAGACACACATATATGTCGGTCAGTGTGAAAGTTATAGTCAAGGATGGTAGCTGATGACAGTTTGTATACTAAGAATGATGATTAATTTGTGATTTTAACTGATAATCTGATTCACAGAATACTACGTCATCAACATAAGTTATTCTGGTCATTAACATATATTCAAATAAAATATTTTTTGTAGTTAAAAAAAGAGGGAAACAAGTGGGGTTTCTTGATGCAGGTATGTATTGGTGTATAGCTGTTACAGTGGTTTATCAATCGAATTTTATGACTTCAGTCATGCGTGCAGTGCCCATCCTTTATACTCAGCACAGTCAATTCATGGATTGACCAACAGGCTGTCCGCATACCTAACATTCCAACACCTTGAAACCATACAAAACTTATAATTCTCACAGCTGTGAGCTGATCTGAGCCGCAAATGTCGAGTATAGAAACACTTATAGCAATTTTTAAAAGTTGTCACCTAGACACACAAAATACATCGATCAAACAAAAATACTGCATCACGTGCGAAAACACAGACATATATATATATTCATGTAATATACATACATTGTATGTATATGATGTAGAGACAGTATGTATACTGTATCTATAAAAATTAGACTTTGTGGGAAGAGAAGCACTACAAGAACATGGAGTGACATTTACACAAAGCTTTACACATGGAGTGATAAACAACAACCTCCTCCCGAAGGAATAATAAAATAAAAATGGCTTCATTATACGCTAGCCACACATTGAGCACCGCTAAACCGTCGGAAATGTGACGTCATTAGCGTAAAGGTTATGCGAGTTTCGCAACAAGCATCGTGACGTCATGTACGCCTCCAGCGCGAGCCCTGTTGTTGCTTATCGCTCGATCCTAACCAGCCTTCGTGGTGTGCTGGGTAGCTGGAATGATCGGGTGTAGCTTCGATGCCAAATGACCGCAGAAAACTTGTGTGAGGTGTTTACTTGCACTGCTTACTGAAGGAGTTATGTCTCTCTCTCTCCTCTCTCTCTCACCCTCTCTCTCCCTCTCTCTCACCCTCTCTCTCTCTCTGGAACTTTTTTTTTTGCTTTTGTAAAGGGCATTGAGTTAGCTCTGCAATTGAGAATTATGCTATATAAATATGCTTTAATAATAATAAAAATAATCTCTCATTCCCAGCAAGGAGGAAAAACAGAAGTCGAAGAATAAAAAGAAGAACGATAAGAACGAAGAAGTAAAAGAAGAACAAGAAGTAAGAGATATGATCGTCCGAATTCTACTCCAAGACATCAGTAAAGCAAGGTCTTCTCTCCGCCTAACCTCGCCGACCTAAAGCATACGTCACTGACACATCCCTAGATATGTGTCCGTTATGTTGACGCGTATCGTGTTGGAATAACTCCTCCGTCCCACCGACAGCACTGACCTCCCTTTTTCTTGTGTGACCATCCGTCACATCTCTCTGTCAGTATATTTCTCGTGACAATTGGGGGTTGGGGTGTGGACAGTGCATTACGACAATGCACAACGTTGACAGCGAAACTGCTGCACCTGGCTCTGCATAGCCTGACTTCCCGCGCATGCGCCGATGTGGCCGATCGAACGCAGTACGCGGAACCGCTGTCTCTCGCGGTGCCTTTCATTGGGCGAGACATCCGAGTCTTGGGTAGCACCAGCCCTCCCAGGTTATCGATTGCTGGCTGATTGAATTTACAAACTGGACGAGGCCGCTATAATGGGATCGATCGTCGAAAATTCGTCCTTTGCATCACATTCGTGGAAGGACAGGACATCGGGGGCTGCAGGTGGCGCACGGCGTTTACAGCGTCAACAACGATTGTGATTACGCGTGTGAATATATGCAACTTGTGTTTTTGGGTGTGTTTTCCAGTTGCATATCTTGGAGACATACGAGACCTGTCCGGAAACTGTTCAGCCAGGTCAGATATCTAGTCAACCCTTGTCACCCTTGCTTGATCTTGTAACCAGTCAGCCAGTCAGAGGGTATTCTGTTTGTTGAAGGTCTTCCAGAAAATGTCGATCACTTTCAACGGACTCCCGGCCATCTTTGAAGAGTCGGTATCACAATTTTGACTGGACTTTACTCAATCATCCCCCCCCAAAAAAAAAACAACCAAAAAACAAAAAAAAAAAAAAAAAAAAAAAAAAAACAAAAACAAAACAAAACAAAAAAAACTGTCTTAATCATTCGAACTCGGACAAGTTACATCAAAGTCACCTCACCGTTTCTCTAGATATTTAAAATTGCTACATACTCTTCTGGACAGACCTCGTAAACTTGGATTTCAAGCACAAAAAGGAAAATTGAATCTTTGTATCTTTTCAGTACACAACAGAATATTTTTAGAATTCCGAGCTTACTAAGCTGAAAGTTCAAAAAGTTCATCACTGAGAGCACAGTTTAGACCAGTGTGTGAATAATGTTCTCTCGGTCGCACAGTTAATTAAAAGCTATTACGCACGTCCCTATCTTGACGCCCTCGGATTATCGTCATCAGTGTTCAGACGCAGTGGACAAACGCACGTCGTCTGTATGCAGGTCCCGGATGTAAACTCAACCCATATACGACGGTTAATGACAGGCAATCCCGCTCCAGGGCTGACCGACTTTAATATGGCTGTGCTTCATGTGTTTGATGATTAACATTCGAATGATAAAAAAAAAAAAAAATGCAAGGACCTCTTTTCATTCATCTATCTCCCGCCAGCTGTATTTTCTGACCCCGATGAAGCTGCGCCATTTTGAAATACATTAGTCATATGTTTTATGATTTTCGCCTCAGTTTGAAAAAAATAAACCACCTTTGTGAAAATGTCTGCAGAAAAGAGTGTTGTTTTCAGGTGTTTGTTTGTTTGTTTGTACTCTAAAGTTTAGAGCGATGGGCCGCTGTGTTGTGTGTATGTGTGAACGAGAAAGAGAGAATTCCAGGCTGTTGTTTTTGTTTTGAGAGTTTTCTTTTTCCCGATGATTAGAGTTATGGGTCCTAGTGTTGTGCATGTGTGAGAGAGTGTACGACGAGGAGTGTTTCATTTTTTTTTTTTACAGGAAACAAGGTAATTATGGAATATGAGATCATTATCAGCGATCTTTACTTTCGCATCAGGTTGGATTACACATGGCAGTAGGAGTCGACATAGTTCGATGGGAGCTGATCTGAATACAGTAGTCGAAGTGAACTGAACTTTCAGTTCCTAACACGTAGAATCCGGATTTCGGAAGTCAGCAAGGTGTTGCAGTGCATCATATGGGCGCATCAACATGCCGGAGTACAGGTTAGAGGTTACAAACAGCGCCCACCCGCTCGCGTTGACGCCCCTGCGACGAAGGATGAGTGTAGTTGACAGAAACATCATCTCGACATGCTCTGAAACGGCTGCGAGCGCCCTTCCTACCCCTCCTCCCTCTACCTTCCCACCCACTGCCCCTCCTTACGGCAACACTGCACCACGAGGCGGGTGGACAGGGGGAGGGGCATTCCGAAGGCCGTAAACTGTCAGATGTGTGACAGGTGGGGCCTAACACACTCACCCTCACCCTCACCCGTCACCAGTTTGACAGGATGTCGCTGCAATTTGACTCCACCTCTGATGCTGTGATTTGGAAAGGTAGAAACATTTGCTACTCCTTCACCCCCATCTCTCTCTTGTCCCATCTCTCACACAAACATCCTCCAACACCAATATGACATCATGTCGCTGAAATTTTAATCGATTTGTGAATTTTTAAAAATTAAAAACAAGTAAAACATTTTCTATCGCCCCTCCTCTCTCTATCTCTTGTTCACACACATGCACAGCTATTCAACTTCACTTTGTAGGAAGCTAGCGAACGGTATTCCAAAAAAAAAAAAGTAAAATAAATAAAAAAAGACCACTCCTTCTGCAGCGTCTGTAGGTAAACTCTCACCGTCCTATAAAAACAGTTTACACACATTGTCAACACCCGGACTTGTTTTATATACACGAGCCGCTTTTGTATGGAAGTCGCTAGCTGAGCATTATTCTGGTCGCTGAAATGTTTCAACACTGTGAAAAAGATATATATAGAAAAAAAAACTGTAAAGCGTTGGAAAGTAGAAAGAAAATCTGCCGACCCAAGCATCATAATACATCTACAATACCTACAAGCCAAAATGGCTTTAATAGACTCAGCGAGGTTAAAGGTCAGTTGCCACTAAGAGCCATCATGCTCCACTAATGCTCTCAGCTTCGACACAGTCTCGGATCTCAGACCTCAGATAAGTGACAGAATCTCAACCTAACCGCGGTTTGCTAAATTATCGAGGAGGCTCGTGCACGTCCATGTCATCTGACTGATGCCCTTCGACCCCAGGCTGTTGTCTGCGCAGATTTGGTGACAACAGCCTCATTAGGCGTGTCGTTTGCTGCAGATGTTCGTACTTTAGATAGTTAAACTACGTCATTTGGGGTGACAGGTCGTGCCAGCTTGGTGACAGGTAACACAGGCGCAGAAGCTCGTTCTAAAAGTATCAGAAGTGACTCATAAACTGGTTATGTAAATGTCTGTAAATAATACAGATGATTTTTTTTTTCATTCTGGTGGGGACCAATATAGTTGGGGAAGCAGAAAAAACTGAGTGGTTATAGTATTAGCGTTCTAATTTATAGGCTCGTACACCTAAAGGTTCGATACCCGTTTGGCACATCAAATTTTCCGTCCTTGTCGATCCTATGGTTGAATAGGGGAAATAAACTTTATAGTGTGATAGGAAAGTAAGGAAGGAATGACGATCGGCGTTAAAAAAAAAAAAAAAGCCGGTCTCGAGAAATGTGTGATATCTGTCATCTCACCTCTTTCTGCAACCAGCTAAAGATTACATTACATTACAGTTTTGTTACATATATGTACCTAGGGTTTTGTTACATGTACCTAGGGTTTTGTTACATACATGTACCTAGGGTTTTGTTACATACATGTACCGAGGGCTTTGTTACATACATGTACCTAGGGCTTTAAGCTTCAGTGGTGACAAGTGAGTGTTTTAGCAACTATATTACCAGCTGCCCTTCCATGAACCTGAGAGGTTAAAAGGTTTTGCGCTGAGAGTGGGTTGGATTCCACCCTGCACCTATCAAACCACTTGCCCTGCCCTTAGAGTCACAATACAGTGTGTCTCCACTTCTGACAAGAAAAATAATTGTTTATGATGTTCTCTTCTACTTATGTTAGCTCGCTTACATGAGGTACGAGGATTTTTTTTATTAATGCTCAACATTTTTCGTGAGTTAAATTCATGTGAAAAGCAGCTGAACAACCGGCAGCACCTCTACCCGGTTGATGTTCCGAGACCCCGGGGTCTGACCAGCGCACAGGTGACTTCAAACAGAGAAAAACAAGGAGAGAGAGGAGCTGCTGAAAGTTCATCATGGAGAAAGATATGAAAATGTGGTGATGCAGACCTCCACGAGATTCGCAAGCTAGCTTTCTACCCCTTCTCCCGCCACCCTGTCTAGGTCTTTTAGTTTTTTCATACGGTACCCTCTTAAACCACGACAAGTTTGCTCCATGTAGTAGACGTTGGTCGCAATTTGCTCTGCAGAGTACACTGTTCCTTCACTTAAAACCACTAGCAACATCTTAGGAGAAAATAAATGTTTGAAAAAAACATGTCCGGAGCAATAAACATCAACAAACGTAGTCTACGATCTTCCAGCAAACGGATTACATATCCTTGCTAAGTTAGGATCGTACAGACGATGTATGTTTGTTATGTTTATCAACCGTTTCTGCAAACACAGGTCACCGCATTCTACTTTATTTATAAGACTACACGTGTTTAGATATATTCTAAATTTAGCAGCATTCCTATCTATAACACTGTGTAATAGTACGTAGTATCAATAAAGGTTTCTGAGAGGGTTACTACTACCTGGGACCGCATTCACGAAGTCATCCCAGGTAAACCAGGGGCAAGCCTTTTGTTTCCCTAGCTACTATCAAGAGGCGTCCGGACTCTGCGGATGTTGCTTTACTTCGAGGACAATAGTTATAGACCAGTGGCAAGTATTCTCTGAGGTAAAGCAAAATAATACAAAATCTTTGGAGTCTGGACAGTGCGTCTGAACTACAGAATTCTTTTATTTCTTCATTTTGCCCACGGGTTAACGACCTACCCTCGCTTCCTGAATACAACCATAGACGAGTTTTCCAGCTAAGAAAATGGGGGTGAGAGGAATGGATATGTGTGTATATGTGTGTGGGGTGATGCTGGATGTGTCTCTGCACCACGTGGTGTATGTGAGGATGCACGAGAAATAATTTCATGCACTGTTTAGCTCCTGCTTCTTGCGTCTCAAAGGCAGCGGGTGTGTTACGTTCTCCCACATTCCCTTCGCACACACCCGACTGTATACAAGTTGTCAAGATGCAAGACTTAACACTTCTCGTACTTATCTCAAGTCTTCACGTTCTCTCTCACGGGTGCCAGACCTGCTGCATGCGCCGCCTGGTCTGTTCTGTTTCATGCCTTGTTACAATTATGTTGGCAGTAAAGACTTCCTTCACGCTGACTCTACGATTATTTTGGGTTCTCTCTTCCTTCTTTCTTAACACCTTCCTCTTCAGTTCTGTTGTAGAAGTTTCCGATGTAGCTTTAAACTGATGCTGCAAGTGGAAGCGTTCTCTCTCTCTCACAGAAAAAATAAAAGAACAAAATAAAAGTACAAAAGAAACCCGTGTCCCTTACTTGCCCTCACGAAAGTTGGGCGATATCGAGGCTGCAACCCAAATAATGGTCGATGAGGGTGACAGCCTCGTGACAGATTTTATGAGCTCCGGTGGGGTGTGGGGTGTGGGGTGTGTGGGGGCACATACGTTGTGGTACCCAGGACGGAAGTTTTTGGCCTGTAAGTGGATTGCAGCCTCGACATGAATTCGAAGACTGGGGCCGTGTGCATATCGCCGCGCTGGTGGCTAAGGTGAAGCTGTCAACTTAACTCCTCATAAAATAGAAGCAGCCTAACTAGTTGCTACCCAGCCATAGCATCCACAGCGCCACCTAGTTCTATCTGTTTCTTGCTTCTCCAACTTTCGTCTTGCTTTTTGGCCTGGTGCGTTATTACTGCTGCTCTTAGGGTCGGTAATCATCATCGGCTAAATATTTGTCTGAAAGTAGTGCGCGTTGTAGAGGGGTTTCTGCGGTGCTGAATACTTTGTTGGCACACAAATTAGCCAGTAGCTCCCAGTAGCTCCAGGAATATTGTTGTAGTAGAGCTGAGTGGTTCTGTTTCCAGCCAAGTGAACGGACATCTCGTTTTGCTTCATCCATATTGTAACTGGAAGATTCTCTCTCTCCCACACACATCTATATAGACACATACACAAAAAAATAAATAACTCTTTCACACACATGAGCGCGCTCAGATAAATAATAAAAATACAAAATGAAAATATTAAAAACTATGTACCATGTAACAAGCACCAAGACTACGTCATCCGAGTTTGTCAGTCACAGAAGCAGCTAAAACAAAGAAAGGAACAGCAGCAGCAACAACAACAACAACAACAACAACAACAACAACAACAACAACAAGAAGATGGGTAGGAAGTAATGAAAAGGAAAAAGAAAAGAAAGAGTTTGGAAAAAAAAGAAAGAAGCAAAGATGATGATGATGACGATTAAGTAGAAAATCAGTCAAACGATGTCTTTATTGCTATTAATGTAATGAAGGTAGCATGGGAGAATAAGTACGACGTAGAAACGACAGTATCCTAAGAAACAAGAGAGAGGGAGAGAGAGAAATCATCAAGACAAACATAACGAGCTTGCCGAAGTCGGAAATGTACTTTGTTTCCTTGTCGACCACCCTGCACGCGACCTAGCTGTCGCAACCATCCAATCAACGGGTTCTTTATGGGGCAAAGGTCACTGCATGGCCTCCGGCAAAATAATTCTCCGCCGCCAGAATACAGATGACGAAGTAGTGATCCAGACTGAAGAAAGTCTTCTCTCTGATGCTTGGGTATGCTGACTAAGCTTTATGATTCCTCAGAAAATTACAACTCTTCATGGAAGATAGTCAGAAGGTGCTTGACAATCAGTCACATGTGTAATGAAAAAAATAAATAAATAAAATAAACGAAAAATATATATAAATTAATAAGAAAATTAATGAGAAGATGAAACTTAAATAAAAACTTAGCAGTTTTATAACATGCAATTACGGAAATAATACAAGTGAAAATAAAATTTGAAATGGAAGTTTATCTGTTCACAAAGTACTATCCATGAATTACCTAACTCCTTGGCAATACTGCCTGTCATGTAACGACTCCATCTTACACTTCAGAATGACTGAATTACACAAACAAGACAAACCTCCTTGTTCTTGTATGTCATCGGAATTGCTGTTAAGCAGTTGCTTCATGGGGACGCATCTCTAACCCGCAAAATCCTAACGTAGACATATGTACAGATTTATTAAAGTATTTTTGTTTTTTCGAGTGTAGTAAACAGGTATTCATACCTCACGCTCAATTATAGCTGGGACTTCGTCAGAGTATGGACTAGATCTTTCGTCTGATTTCGCCACAGATGTTTTCAGGGGAAAATATGACGATGTTTACAAATTGCAGATCTAATTGCGGACCGTGTGTGGGGGTGAACCCGATACCAGACAGATTGAACAACTCAGAATTCTTCGTTGCCATTGTCCTCCACAGGACAAAAATATTTTATTTTTCTCATTTCTAATGTTAGACTGATGAATGTCAGATTATTATGAGAGTGATCTCCCTTCGTCTTCCAGGCTGAAGGGTGACCGTCCTTTGTCACTTTTCGTCTTTTCCGTTGATCCGCGTCCAGTTTTGAGTCTAATATTGATATATGCATCTGCTACCGCCATTTTTCATGTTCTCTTGGATTGATTTCTGTGTCTGAGCCACTTCTTTTTGTCGACCCTTTTATTTCTACTTTCATATCTGCGCCATCTTGCATTACCTAGTCTTAGATTTTAGATCTGTGCATCAGCAATGTCGATTTCAGACTGATTCTTGTTGAAACTGCTCCAGAAAGGTTTTATAATTGAGCTGTCACGGCAAGTTTGGTGCAAAAGTAAAAGCAGGTCTGATGTGGCTGGCATTGTGCATCTCCAGAAAGCTAAGCTTAAAATGACGGATAGCGTACTGCTTTAGCAAGAATTGTGTGGATGAACCGATATTTCTTGTCTGTGAAAGTTAAGCCACTGTGACAAAGACTGTGAGTTGAGCTTTCATATAAAGTTGCAGGGAGTGTCAGCTAATAATGATCTGCAGTTTTGGATACACCTACTCTAAATTTGGCAAAATCCATCAGCAAATAATAATCAAAATCTATTATAAAACATTTTAAGTGTTTAAATATTTTAACCCTCTCTGTCTGAAAGATGTTTTCCCTATTATGTAAGTGTATAAAGCTAATAATACTGTTGTACTGTAGACAATTGTAGGTGTAGCAGCAGGGCTATTGTGAATAATATGTGCGAGGTAGTTCATAGATATAAGAAAACCGTTTTTGTTTTTCTGAAAACACCTGCCTTCAAATATCATCTCAATTCAGAGAAAGGAAACAACGTTGTGGCGTCCTTAAAGAACACAGACAAGCCGACGTTATCAAAGCTGTCTTCACAGCTGATGGAGCCGCTGACAGCTTCTGTGACGTACAAAACATTAATTTGAATGGCGTTTCTCTTCTAACCCTTATTTTCAGTGTGTAATGATGTTTGAAGACTCGTGTATCTCAGCAAATGAGAGAGAGAGAGGGTGGTGGGTGCTTTTTGCTATTATTTTGAGGATCTGGTAAAAAAAAAACAAAAAAACTCACGCAGTCGATCGAGGCGCATTGAGCACTTTAATTGCCCTTTGATCACAGGGGTCTGCCGCCAGCGGAGAAAATATCGCGAGAGCGTGAACACGCGAGATTTGTTCGCGAGCCATAGAGGGAGGACCACGAGTCTGCATTGTAATGAAAGTGGTACGTTGCCCACCACAACAAAAGTGCGCGCGCACGCACGCACGCACCCATACACACACGCACAGACAGAGGGGTGGGTTCGAGGAGAAGCGGGTGGAGCTGATTTGCACAAACTTGGAGTTGTCCTTAATAGCTTTCCCACCTTTTGGAGCGCGTCTTATCAAGGAACGTCTACCAACGTCTGATCTGGCGCCAAACTTACGAAGACTCTGGTGTATGTTAACGAGTGTCTGGCGTCCTTTAAGCGGCCAAGCTGCGAGCTATCACTTCATTTGGACGTCGTCTGCATCGGGTCTCCTTGCCTCCCAGTAATAGCTTGAAGAAAAGATGTCATTGTATGCGCAAGTCCAGATTCCCTGTTTCAAACACTAGACTTTGAAACATTGCTCTACTCAGATAGGGCGAGATTGTGATTGATGAAAAGCACACATACATGACAAGCCAGGCAGTCTACATGTACTTGTTACAGATTATTCAGCATACGTCTACACATGCAGTGATCACAGTTAGTGTCTACGTAGAAGTCATTTCGTCAGAGATGACTTAACGGGTTCCTCGTCGTTGTGCGAACCTTCTCAAATTTCATTTAATGAAGCTTAATATAGTACTTAATGTAGAACGACAGGACTGGTCTGTTTCTTTAAAGCCACATTAAACGATATTTAAAAAATATATATAATAAATAAAGTATAGATACCATAACGGCTGTACAGACGGAGTGGAGGCTCTAAAAACGATAACCTTGCCGAACCACTCTTATCCCGCGTGAATGGCAACAGACATAAAACTTGTTAGTGTAATTGAAAGGGATCAAGCTGCTTCTACCGTGATAACATCACACTAATCCTGCAAGTGAAAGGCTCGGGAAGAGAAAGAAAATGTCTGTGTGTGTGTGTGAAGCTTCAGGAGGTAATGTCGCATCAAGAGAGCTTGGCGTGGTCATAGTTACCTGACAACAAACGTATTCCTTGCCTCTCGGTTGCAAGGAAGAGTGATTCCAGGCAAGAAGAGTTCGCGCTGTCATGGAGGACGACCACAGAAAACATTTTAAAACGGAGATGATGGGGTTAAGGGAAACAGTCAACGACATTCACGAGCTGTGAAGAATGACAAAAGCAATTATGATGAATGATGATCTTATGACAGCAGGAAAGTTCGTCACGGGAAAACCAACAGCTGCTGCAGATGATGACGAGGGACAAAATTTAATATCTGGTCAAAACATAGAGAGAAGATGACTGAATCGTCATGCCACTTATTATTATTATTATTAGCTTTCTTGTAAATTGCAGTATCAATAATTAATAAAGAGCTCATATATACTTTTCATGTACACAAAGTCTATTTTTTTCTCTCTATGTCTACTTTAATATTAGAGAATTGACAAAATGACAGGCAAGAAGACATGGAAGAAAAAAACCCAAACAAACGGAATAACAGACTGAGAAAAAGACAAGACGAAAAAGTAGAGATGCATCCACAGGACTGAGTTGTACCTCAGTGTCCCTCATTTCTCACTAAAAATACTTTACTGGCGATCAAAGTTAAGCATGTAGACAAATAAGCCAAACGATTTATTACAAGTATTTATCATTTTTATGACTAGCTTCTTTTTGTCTGTGGCCATGGTAAAGTTTTTAAAACTCGCTGCGAGCGAGCTTTCTTTGAAAGCAAATATTTTAAACGAAAAAGCAAACGCACACGACACGCACACGCACTCAGGTACCATCGCGTCCTACTCCCCTCTCCTCCCTAAAAAAGTCAAGTTCCACATTCTAACACAGACTTGTAGACATCCAGCTTCAAACGCAATATTCAGAAACATAATCAACTTGCCGATCTCGACTTGTTTCGTGCGCAATGGTTCAGAAATAGAAAAGTTTCACATTCCAACATTTAGACAGCTAGTGGCACAAGCAAAGATATAGAAACAGACAAAAGTTTCACATTCCGACATGTAGACAGACAGCTAGTGGCGCAAGCAAAGATACAGAAACAGACAAAAGTTTCACATTCCGACAAGCGGCGCTAGTCAGTCATGCGTGTCTGTGAAGTCACAAGGCGCATTTTCCATGAATGAGAATATGACGGCATGACGAACAACAAACAAGCAACACACACCTTGCGAACACCGGCTGAGACAGGATCATTAATTCATGTACGACCACGGTTCAGGGTTCTTGTTGTTGCAAATTCCGACCGAAATGATTGTAATTGAGTGACGCAGAGTCACAGGAGCATCTGTCACACGACACATGTGTCACCGCTACCGGCTTTTTTTTCTCTCTCTCATTCTCATCCCACGCTCGCTCCCTCTTGATTTTGCTAATGCGTATTATTATTTTAAGCTTACTTCCGGTTGCTTTCTGCGTCAGCTTTGAGAGTAATAAGGACAAGGAGAAGATGGGGAGGGGCAGTTAAAGGCTTGTATGGCCAACAATAACAGCAAGAGAACGCTGGGAAATTGCATGGCTTTGCTGGAAGTCGGCAAGAAGGCTTGATGAGAAGAGTTCACAGAGAACAAAACAACAACCTTTCATGAAATGCTGGAAGTCTGCACGAAGGCTTGATGATATAACCAAGAACAAGAATCTTACGTGAAATGCCGAATGAAAACTAAAAAAAATGGGAGGGGGGATTAATAAAGTGAAATAAAATAAGATATGACTTTATTTCTCCCAGAGGGCAATTATTAAGCAGCTCTATAAAAAAGTAAGGGTTAGAACCATACAGCACAACATCAATGGTCATTAATAATGTCACTGGCACATACCCGACACACCAGGCAGACCCCATACAGTCATAATTCAGACACGCTTATAATTACCATTCACTCAAAAATTAACAATATAACTATTATATGTTCTCTTTGTCTATTGTCAAGTTATTTCTTTCCACAAAATTTGCCTATACTCTTGATCTCTACTCATTTTCAAACAACAATTACTGGCTTAGTCCTTTAACATCCTCTTTGACTGGGCATCTACAAAGTAAAGCAGACTGGTAGTGGCAAGGAGCGATATTACCTCCCTCGCCCCAGGGCGTCAACAAATCCACTGGCATTTTGTAGTGGGGCGTATAATGTGTGCCCTACTTTTTAAAATAAATGAAGAAAAATGATACGAAGATGCAAGCAAGCAAGCAAAAAAAAAAAAAAAAATCCGCAATTCTAAAAATCGAGGAGGTATGCATGTTAAAGGTCTAGTGGAGTTCAATTTTTTTGTTTTTTTGTTTTAAGTCTAATGACTTGGTTGAGATACTATTTCTTAAATCTTAGTAAATATCTTTCCGTTTTCGAGATACACGCCTACAGACATACCATGCACAGAAAGAAACCCACTTTGTGACATTACGTTTGCAGACCAATGCGTTTAATTAGCATATGGTTCCAGCTCGCTCATTGGCTGAGACTCTCACAACGTAAACATATTCATGAACAATATGTTGTCTGTGTGTGTTGACACTCGTTGTAGGCGTGTATTTCGAGAACGAAAGGGGCATATTTCAACATATTTGGGAAAATCGAATTTCCCGATCAATAAAAACATTTGCACCCTATTCAACCTTTAAGCTAAGGGAATGGAGACTTGGGTTGATGAGGACGTTGATGCAATCAGCGGATCATCGTTAGCAGCATATCCCTTTCATCAGCTCATTTCCTGTACCTTGTTCTGTGCCAGGCCTGCACAGCAACCTCCTTCGTCTTCTATTTGTACATGACTGACGTTCTCGCACCAGGTGAAGTCCATCTTCCTCCTCCTCATTATCAACATCGCCATGCAGCCTGCAATGACGTCATCAATCCGGCCTCATCATTCCTTCTTCTTCCTCTTCATCTTCGAAGGCATAGCCTTCCTTATACGTTCCCCTACAAACTGCCCGTGGTGTACTGAAGTGTTTTGGCACCCTGGGGCCAAATGCTTGAAAGGCTGCTGTTTCTTCATTCTAACAAAAGTACTTTGCTATTAATTTTGCTGCTCTTGACATGTTTGCTGACACTGACTTGACAATTAACTGTATAGTAGGCAAAGCCAGTTTATGTACGCTCATGGTTAGCAATATATGATGGACTGTTCTTTTCTTTTTCTCTGATGTAATAGCTTCTTAAGCTTTAATATTCACATATTTGTTATGCTTGCTGCAAAATATGTATGTATTGCAATATTTCGAGCACTTCTAAATGAAAATGGTTACTATTATAAATATGTGTAAATAAATAATTTTTGTTAATTTCTCTTTAGAAAGCTCAGCTTCAAAAAAAAAAAGGACAAAAGCTACGTTCTAACGAATACAATATATCTGCTTCAAATTGACCTTTTTGGATAAAATTGCTAAATACCATCATTATTGGCAATGATAATTATTAAGTATCTAATGTCTGACGTAAGCTATTTCGCTGACGGCATTCTAGCCATTGATTCAGGACCAATTTAGACGACGGCCGAGATGAGTCATTAAAAGTTCGAAAGATGTCGACTTCTTTAAAAAGGAAAATCTAAGTAATCTCTTATTATGCATGCAAAGGCGAGTCTCAAGCAGAGGGATTTCCAGGAGCTAAGCGAGTTTTCTTATTAACTCTTCTCCTACGTTGATTAAGCTAATTATAAAAAAATAAAAATATTGTTGGTAAAATTAAATCGGGGTTTGGAGACAAACGAAAAGCTTGAGAGCGAACTCAAGCATCTACCCACATGTGGGCCACATCAATCCTCCTCCGGCAATACCCAACCTGTAGACTCGGAAAGAAAGTGTTACACGCACTTAAGTATATCACAATACCTGAACCCAAACCATCCATCACAACCCTCGCCCCCATCAGCTTTCCAACGCTCCTTTTTTAAAAAATTTTTTGCTGGCACTCTCCTGTGGAAGGTCATTCCGAAATTCGGGACGATAACCCAAACAGCGAATAAAGAAGTGAAGCCAAGTCTGCCCCCGGGAACAACCAAGAGAGAGAGAAAGAGAGTGGGGGGTCAGAGCAGAAAAAGGGAATTGGTATTCGTGTACACTGAACAGCTGTGCCTTCTGCTCCATCCCCCCAACCACCACCTCGAGCTCGGAGCTGCAGCTAGTTCGGAGGCGAGTTCTGTAGACAGGATCGCCCGAGAGAGAGAGACTATATGCACAGAGCCTCCCCTACCACCGCGACCTTGCTCTCATCGTGTGTCAGAGCTGACGTCACTCGCCGAACTTCACTATGCGGTGATTGGCTTTCGCAGGGAACCTCGACCTCCAGCAGCACATGTCCCCCTTCCTCATCCACCCTGCTACCTCCCTTCCCTCTCCCTCCCCGATAGCTTACAGAACAAGCTTTCAATTCACAGCTCCCCATGAATGCCAAGGACAGCTGATTCGTACACGCCCTCGTGTATGTCTAACCATGTGGCGAACAAACCGTAGATGTCTAATCACACAAGTAGAGTAAATACACATACACATTATAACATGCACGCTCGTGTATGTCCCTTTACTGTTTGGTGAGGGAAAGGTGTGTGCGCGCAGCAAAAACTTGCCGATGAACTTGCTATTGTCTAATGACATCAGTCTCGGATTAAACAAACGATTGCCGTCTTCTAAAGTTACGAGAGCGTTTTTTACGGATGTTTCTGCGCGGATCAGAGGTTACACTATAACAGATCTGTGTAAATTCTTTAACTACAAACTAGTTAATGGATAGTTTGATTCTCCCGTTTAAACAAAAGCAGTTTAGAAGCTACTAATACCTAACTTGACAGCTTCGGTGAGAAACATGGAAGGGGAGAACACTTCCTTCTCCTCTCTTCTGATGCTGCTTGTTAAGCGAAACACGATTGGGTAAAATTGGGAAGAGTTGGAAAAATAACAAGGGATAGCAAACAAGGCATTGAAGTTGTAGAAATAGTGACACCAGTACACGAAAAGCAACTGCTTCTCAAACACGAATGGGTTTTGATTTGCCTCCAACGTGAGTTGCCGGGCAGCGCTCATAAGTTGGTCACGTGCGTCAGGCATGCCAAGAACCAGAAACCGAGCGCGCCATTTTTTTCAAAGAGGTTTCTTTTGACTGCAGCAATAGCAAATTAAACTGAACATTTTTTATTATACTTATTTAACAACACTTGACTATACTTTTTTTCAAAGAGACTTTAACTTTTTTCCCACCCCCTCTCACCCACATACCAGTAGTGTCAAAGGTCACCAGACAGCCGATCCCGAAGGTCGACGAGAGGGTCATGACGTCGTTTCCTTCCCAGCATGCTTTAGTTATGATGTCCGCCATTTATTGTGGCTTACAAGAAAGGAATAGGCTGCACATCTTGTTCGATGTCTGTTTGGGATTTTCATTCGAAGAAATGAAACGAAAATGTGAGAGAAGAGAGCTTTAGAGACATTAATTTCTGTTTTTTGGACTTTATGTTATGGAGGTGAGTTGAATCTGAGAAAACAGCCGCCGTTTGCTTGTCGGATTGAGTTGCGAGATTATTTGCCTCGAGAAGATGGCAGATAGATCCCTTTTCAATGAAAACATGGCCGTTTCTTCGGACAGTGTTAATTCTCAGCATAATTTGAAAGATAATTCTAAAGATGAGAATGAACTTCGTTCCTCTCAGAGTTACTCTAAAACAGATGCTCCTAAGAAGAAAACTACTTTTAAAATAATTGGTGTTACTTACAAGTCTCAAAGGGGCGGAAGCGGGGATTTGACACAGGATAATGACGGAGACAGTATTGATGATTTGGACGAAACTGTTGATAGCCACACCGAAGATTATAGTTCAGAATTCTACGACACCAGCTCAAGAGCAACAGACGTTGATAACCAGGATCCACTTACACCTGAAGAAGTGATTAAAGAAAAGCCTGTAAGGTTCAAGGTGGTTAAGATTGAATCGAAGGAGCCCTTCAAACGTGGAAGGTGGATGTGTTATGATTATCTTGACGGACCAGAGAAGGTAGAGAATAAGCAAGATGAGATAAGTGTAAATTCTGGCAGCTCCAGCGCTACCAATTCTGTTCATTATGTCCATGGTGTGGATGATCCATCAAAAAATCCACTGCTGGCTGGAGCGTCAGGGACCGTGGTTTCTCAACATCACCAGAGCTCTTTGATATTGCAAGACATGTCTAGTGGTTCTGGAGGCGGCACCAGAGGCCCAGGTGAAATGTTCCAGCCTATACAGCCCGCTTCAACTAGTCATCTTGGAATGAATCAGGCACCTCTAGTCTCTGGACAATCTCTTCCAAATGTCTCGTATCAACATCAAGGTGGTCAGTCCATGTTGAATGCATTTTCAAATATTGCTCAGTCAGCAAGACCAACTCAAACACTGGCAAACACACCGGTATACTCAAGCCAAGGTGGTCATCCGATATCTGTACCTTATCCTGTTATTGGTGCTGTGCATTCAACAGCACCCATGAATCAGCCTTTACAGCCAGGTGCTTCATTACCAGCATTGACCCAGACACAGGTAAATGCAAGTCTACCAGGAGGCATACCTTACCCAAGTGCTCAAGTACAACCACAACAACAGCAGCAGCAGCCTCCTGCAGCAATGACGGCAATTATTCCAACTATTGCAGCTATTCCAGCCACGATGCATTCCCAACCAGCCACCTTAGGCCCAGGTATTGGACTTGCTGCCGCACCCATTGGCATCACTCAGGTCCCTAGTTCTATGCAACCAGGGGACTTGGTTTCTTCAGCAACACAAGTGCAGGCTTCTGTTGGTCAGCCAGCTGTACTGCAGCCACAACAGCAACCGCAAGTCCAGCAGCTTCCACCCCCTTCCCAACCTCAGCAAGTGGCACCACATGTAGCCTACGAGACAGCCGTTCCGCAGACTGCTCCTGGATTTAACTTACTACCTTCAGCTGCTGCAGGCTCTATACCTCCCAGCATACCTCAGCAGAACCACTTACCCACTTCTTCTGTGGAAACAGCTCAAGTCGAAGGGCTTCCCTCTGGTGACCAGCAGAAGACTACCCTTGCGCCATCCAAGAGCTCGGCTGATTTGTCCGGAACTGCAGTACTTCGACCTGAAATGCCAGATGGAGCTGATGAAACAAGTTTGGGCCATGGTCTAGTGCCTCTGGATATTGGTGTTGCAGGAATCTCCAGTCCTAACCCAGAGGAGGAGATAGCTGAGGAAGCGTAAGTACTAATGCTTTTTCTCCCTTCCTCGAAGGTTTAGATTGAGATGGAAGCCTGCTGTTAGAGGAAGATGTCCCTTAGATTGGCATCTGAATGTTTAAGGCTCCTGATTTTTAAGAAAAACAAAAGTAGATAAAAATTATTGGATAAATCAAGATTGAAGAATAATATAGTTATTGTAAATTGTTTAAAGTTTTAATTATCTTTGTATAATGTTCACATACATTAAGAATCTTGAGTGTGCCCTTGTGCATACAAACCTATTTGTGCTTGCTTATATATTTACACAGGCCAGCATTTGTGGGTGGAAAGTTTACACTCGTTTGTGCATATGCAGGTGTCATTGTCATACAAATTAATCACTTGTCTGCTGTAGAAATTAAAAATACTTGTTTTCTAAAAAATATTTTTAAGTACCAAAACAGCATACAGGCTCAACATTTTGCCTAATGTTTTACAACATTGAGTAAAACTGATTTTCTGATCTTCTTACTTATACTTTGACTTTAGAAGGTCTATGATCTGCATTGGTCAGATTGCCATATAAAAGCTTTATCTTGCACCTCAGAGTATATTTTCTTTTCTCTTCTCTTTTCTTTTCCTGCTTATGTCAGCAAGTGAGAGAGTGTGTATGTGGATGCACATTTTATGAAGGAGACACTGGTATCTTAAAATCATGCTTAAGACAGAAGATAAACATTAGCTTTGTTGTGATAAATCTTGAAAGTCTTGCCATAAGGGTATGAGAATTACCTGGTATGTGTACACATGTGTTTTGTCTTAAATTGTGATACACAGAAGGAAGTTTATAATATATTACCAGAATATTATTGGCTGAAATGGTGAATAGCAAAGTAAACTTCTTGTTGGGATGCATGACTCCTTACTGTTGATAAGGATTTACACCACCAGTTTGTCTTTGAGAAGTTAAGTAGGTATCTGACAGGTGGTGCATATGTGTGACTATGTACCAAATGAGAATTAACCTGAGGGTTACACCCAATCCCTTTTCTGATGACACTAGAAATTCTTCTGTGTTTTGAAGTGAATGGCAGTTCCGTATGCTCACTAATGCCTTTATCACTTCCATTGGATAAAATCTAATCAAAAGACCAATAGAAACTGAGTCAAAGGTTATAGTTTTAAAATCATGTAAATGCACATGCACATATTTAAAACCTGCTCCTATTTTAAATGTCTTTTTTTCATAGAGCACCTTTGAACATGAAATGTAAGGGCATCTCACTGGGAAAGGGATATTTAAAAAAAATTTTCAGAGCTGTAGCTTGACAGGTCAGTGATATTTTATGTTGCTATAAATGTTCATTGTCAGCAACACTGGTATAAAAGACCTACAAATTTGTGGAAAGTGACCTTTTGAACTGTTGATGATTCATCTTCTGTTGTGGTGAATTCTCTGGGATTAGAATCTAGCCTAACTCTGACCCTGATCTCACCAACCCAAACCTCATTTGAAACTGTCCTCTCAAACCACTGCAGATGCAGACCATTGGAAAAGCACTTGGCATATACATTCCTCTGCATGAGTCAGATGAGAAGGTAACTTGAGTTGTGTAGCACCCCTCCCTCCCCTCAAAATATGCCAGTTATCTTTGTGTTCAAGAAGTGGCTTTACCCAGGGAAACTGTAAGGAAAGTATAAAAAAAATTAGGGGTGGGACTTAAAGACTAAAACTCTTTGCAGAAGTTATGGTTACCTTTTGCTTAGGAGAAGGCTACAGCACCAGTAGTACTGCTGTTGCTGACACTATTCACTATTTGTCTACAGTGCATTAGTTTACCAATCAAATTGCATTGCTACTTTGATAACTCACCACTGATTTGGTTTATGTGGAAATGGGCCAGCTCAGTTTGCCTTAGTGACCCAGAATCATCTTGAGGACAGTGCAGTGGTTAGTCTAGGGAATAAGGGATTTTGGTTGTTGTTTATGGGCAGCAGGGGTAGGAATGTGTGGTATTTGATGATGCAGCTGAAATTGCTCACAGGGGAGGTCTTGCCTCTAAAACAAGTATAGGAACATTACAGAATGTGGCATGTTTTCTGCCAGCAGATTGATTTGTTGCTGTCTGGTTGTTAATTTGTTGTTGTGTAGCTGTTGCACTTACAACAAAATAGTGACATGAACACATGCCCAGATAAAACATGAGGTTAGATAAGTGAAAGTTAGTGAAACTTTCCAAGCAAAGACTGGAAACTGTGAGATGCAAAAACTAAAATTCCTTTCAACAATTTAAACGTCTTGCTTACAAAGAAAGTATCACATTGATGTTATTTATGCTTCCACAATAACAGTAAGCATTTCCAATCAGTTGACATTAGATTTAGTTTATCATGCAAATGTTATATATAAGGCAGAAGTGTATACTGTGTAAAGCAGTAAATTTCATTGTTTGGCTTTATAAAAAGATAATGTGAGTAGGTAGTATCAAAATATTTTCTTTAGTAAATGTGATGTACCCAAAACTGTAAACATGTCATGGCATTAACTTCATCCTGATGTGCACACTATTTGTTATTCAAGTAAATATTTCATGCATGTAGATTCTACATTTAGTGATACTACGTGCAGTTTTCTGAAATTCTGTGCAGTATGTGGTTTAGTATCATTTGTGTGTCTAAAATCTGAATAATTTAAATTGGATTGAACACATACACATAATACACTACAGTGAAGATATACTTGGATTTATGTAACATCCTTCCTGGGATTGTGAGATTAAAACTGTTATACATTCTTGTGACAGTATAATTACTGAGACTTTGTGTGGTCCAGAAATACAGCAGGTTAACCAGTCTGTCATTTGATTTGGCAAAGATTTTATTTATTTAATGGGTGGGGATGAATGTGATCAAAAGTGAAGGAATGCACATACTCAGATTCAGAATTTTGTAATTGATAATACATTAACAGGTGCCATTCACAGCGGTCAGTAACATTGAACTGGGTGGAATTTTATCCTTTTATCTCCCCACCCTTCCAGAACTCTCCGCATTTGGTGAATAATATCCTTTTATTAAAAAAAGGTGATATATCAAAAAATGAAACATTCTTTGGAAGAGTGGTACTGTTGTTTTGGTAAAGTGGGAAAAAACCCCAGAGAAATTCAATATATGGTATATCACATGCTGTGTGACTCACATCAGTGATTCTCAAAGTATGGTCCATGGACCACTTGTGGGCTGCATGCATGCATAAGTGATGTAGTCCACTGCTGACAATCATTATATGTCAGCAAAGTGGTGTTTAAATCACCAGATACGCCAATTAGTCCAGTATTGATTTCACATGAGTTTTAATTTTATCGATTCCCAACTGCTTGTTCGCGTACTTACCAACTAAGTCTTTATGTCACAGCATGAGCATTGTATAATTTAACTGCGTCATCCATGACCCCTTAGTAACACAGTGCACTTCCTTATTTTTAATTTTGATGTGTACTTTGCGAAGTATATAATTTTGTGTAAACTTATTGCTATACTATTGTCACAGAAGTACATTTAGTTTTGAATTATAATGAAACAAGTATAGCAATTTATATTTGAAATTCACAGTACAGAGTGATTTTAGACCTTGGTGGTCCACTGTCTTTTTTTTTACTTTAGTAAAATTGTCCCCAGTTGAGACCCATCAATTTGCATAAAAAAGAGAGAGGGACAAAAATACCATGCGTAAACCTATTAATAACTGATGCTAAACAATGGAATTGAAAACAAATGTCAGGGATGCACCTTCCAGTTTTGTTTGTGCTTAATACTTTACCATGTGTTTGGCAAATAAGGAGTGATTGTTCTAACATTAAGGGATTATAATATTTTATAGTTTTAGGAATGTGAATTATCACCCTTGTTTGTTTTAAGAAGCATGAATTGTCACCCTTGGTTGTATGCTATTAGGAATGAATGGTAGTGAGCATGATTTACAAAAGAGTGTATGACTGAATGAAATATTCATGTGAACTCAGATTTGTCGTTCCAAAACAAGGCATCAAAGTAGAAAGACACAGTGAAGATTTTTTTTGTGTGTGTAAGAGACTGGGAATGCAAGTGATTCCTTGCCTTGACAAGGTAGTGGATAGGTATTCTTTATGATTATCATGGTTATCCTTTTAACAGTTGGTGAGAAGGTGATGTGAAATCTTGGTTGGAAATGTTGTTATTGTAAAGAAGTGGTTTTTTTTTGTGTGTAACAAAGAGTAGAAGCTAAATTCGATATGAGCATTCACTGAATCATAAGGATTCCAGGAATCACTTGGGGGCCCAAAGACAGGAACAAAGAAGACTATAGGAGTTGTACTGTCGTCAGTCTGCTGTGTTTGCCAACACCAACTGTACTGGATTATAAAAGTTGTACCTCATAAGTCTGCTGCGTCTGCCCAGACAACACCAACTGTACCGGATTATAGAAATTCAACCTCGTAAGTCTGCTGTGTCTGCCCAGACAACACCAACTGTACCGGATTATAGAGGTTGTACCATCGTCAGTCTGATGTGGCTGCCCCTCTATCACCAGCTGTACAGTATATGATTCAAGGAAGTGTATGTGTGTGAGAGTGATCAGACGTGGACTTGGCATGTACGTAAGTGGGATTATTTTTTTTACTTAAGAAACCGTAGACTCTGGAGGTTTGACCTTGTAAATAATTGTAGAATGAACTTTTGTATGTCGAATTTTTATGACTGGAAGATAGTGAGTAGCTTTTGTGACTGCTGTGTTATACGTGATCGGTTGTTATTAGAGAAGCATTAGAGTAACTAATCAAAGATAATCAAAGCCTTAATAGAAAATATAAAGCTCGTGTACAGGTCTTGGTGATTTGGTATGTGCTTTGTCTGTGAAGTGTGTCCCTGACATATAGTCACTAGGTCTAAGGGAAGATAATTAACCAGGTGTTACATTTTATTACATTTTTCACTTTAAGTTATTGATCATAATTTTTCTCCTTGTCATATGGCTTTAGGACCTAAGAATGCTGTGATGCAAACATCCTTTAATGCACAAATTTTGTATTAATTTGTCTACTAAAATATTGTGTTTCATTTAAAATATTTAAAACTATTTAAAATGAGTGACTTTTTATTTTTAATGACAATTTATACTTTATTGAGAAGTCTGTGGAAAACAGTTTTCATAATGCAGTGAAAGAATCAGTATTGGGCACCAGGAAAGAAAAGTAATATAAATGTATACTAGTAAAAAAAAAAAAAAGACTGATTTTTCTCCCATATTTGATGTTAACATTCAGTAGAATAAAAAACAAAGAGCATAGTGGCATTGCGAAGAAAAAGTGACAGGCCTTCAACTAAATGTGTGTGACAATTCCAAGAAATTTGTTTTTTTGGGGGAGATGGGTATCGTTCTAAGGCATGGCTAATTAGACATGACTTTGAAGTTTCATATGTTTGGACACATTAGAGTCACCTATTAGAATCTACCTCTAATAAGTACCTTTGAATACTTACACATTTTTATGACTTTATAAAATGACATACAATTAAAAGTGTTAATTTTCAAGTCCAGAATAATGCTTGATGACAGTTTGTTGGAACTGCCTATTGCTAGCTCAGTTTTTTACCTGTGCAGTTAGAAAAAAATAGACTTTGTGTAGACTTAAACAGACGTACAAAAGTAGTTTGAGCTTTGTACTGCACATGCTGTTAACACCATTGCATGACTCTGGTTCCTGTTTTTATAGAAAAACAGACCCATAGTAGATGGTAAAAAGTATTTGATAAAAAGATACATTGAGACACACGCATTAACATATGGTGCCGTTAAACATATACATAATGAAATTCAGATCTGGACACAGAGAAAAAGAATATCGTTCAATATGTACATATAAGTGTATTTTAGCAGCTGAAAGCATTTTTTGGGAGAAAAATCTGTTCAGTAGTTTTTGGTGTAGCCTTTTAAGTTTTAAAACTTTAAATGTAGGCTGAAGTTGCAACATTACACCAGCCTGTTTGTTACAAACATATTTCTCCTGCCTGAACATATTAAAATGGTAGTTTTTTTGGCATCGTCTGTTGGACTTGTTGGGCTTTTTGGGAAATAGAGACAGCTTAATAGGCTAGTGTGGTCTGGCACATAAATTACTGAGGGTAGAGCCTGTCCATCACATTGCCCGAATGCCTGATGGAAGCCTAGATTCTGAACCAGGAGCATCTTGCTTGATTCATCAGGGAGTTTGGCAGTAGATTTCCTAGATGCTAGTCTCAGATGTTGAATTTGATGTTGTTAAATGTGATAGAAATTTGTTGCATCATACAAATTATTTGTTACATTTGTGCATTGCTGTTTTACCGAGATAAGTATCAAATTATGATGGTCAGTATAATGTTTTTCCTCATCAAAACTGTGCAATATAATGCACATGATGATACTGACCTTGTATTTAAAGATGGGTGGAGAGGGATGCCATGTGTCATTATGGATTTAAAGAGTTGTTATGGTTGTGCTTTAATGTAGTAGGCCAGAAGGGAGATATTACTGCTATGGTAAGTCTAAAGTTAGAGAATAAAAGGTGTGACAGGGAATCTTTTAAAATCTACGTGCAATGATACGCCATACTTTTAAACCACAGAATCAAGAGTGCTTGTTAAATCCTTTCCCCTGGATTGCATTTGCATCCATCTCCAGATTAAAGGCAACTCATTAATATTCAAAACATGTGCAGCCAATCTTTTTAAGATGCTTTCTCATAAAAGTATGTGAAAAGTCTGTTTTAAAAGAATATTCCGGATACCGTTAACTTCACTATGTCTGAGGTATGTTTCCATGTTTTATTTCCCCAGTTGCAGTCACTGCAGTTATTACTTTGCATGGTAATCCTGTGATATTTTAAGCACTTGCTGTTTGTCTTTCTGTAGTTTCTTGGACTTTTTCTCCTTGACCAACTTTGATGGTTCAGCTCTTCTTCTTCCAACCATGTTGGATGAAGCCGGGTATGTTGTTTGTGTATGGTTTGGGGTGTGGTGGCTGCAGCCTTGAGATAATGAATTTAAAATGACTATAATAACCAAGAACAGATAACTGAAAAAAAAACAAAAACTAATTCTTGCTCACTGTTTCAGGCCACACACTAACATCATAGGATAGTCACTACATGTATAATCAAGACTCATGTGTCATATGTTTGCATGTTGCAGTGTAGCGAAAGTACACCATCATGCTTGATCTATTGAGTAGCTTGTTTATATCATGCCGATGTTGTACGTGAATTGTAATGATGCTGGTGTAAATGGTGTGCATAAAGATTTATCTTAGTATTTTGCTCCGAGCGTGAAAGCACAGAATTTTGAGTTACAACACCCAAACTGACTTGTTACATTCCAGAAGTAGAAGACACGATACACTTTTTATTTGGTTGCTTTCTTCTTGGGCAGATAAAAATGTGTGGTTTCATAGTGTGTGTGCGTGCATGTTTTTGCATGTGCCTGTGTGTTTTTAGTCAGTCAGCTGGTCATTAAGTTTTAAATGGTAAATTTAACCTTTCATCTATTTGAACTAATCACGACAGTGTATATGTACTCCCAATATAAAAGGATTCCATTTTCTGATGACAGTACTAGAACTTGTATGAGGTTTTTTTTGTAATTTTAGAATTTATTTATAACTGCTTCGATAACTTGGGGAACTTTTGATTTTATTGATATGTTTTAAAGTAAGAATATTTTGAGAGCACCAGATGTGGTCTGAACATTTTTTTTTTTGTTCGTGTGTGTATAGATTATTCTTTGAAAATGAATTGTAAGTATAAATTTTTATTGTTGCATATTCGCCTCCAGCCTTTCACCCCTTCAACTCTTTCAAGTTATATTATTTGAGGAGTTGCAATCTGTCATGGTGCTGTCTATTTTCTGATTGTATATTGTGTTGGTATGTTAGCAGTAATGTCTTATCCTCTGCTTTGTGTTTTTTGTGATCATATTCAAGAAGGAAGCTTTTTACTCTTTTCTTTCTGAAGAAGGTATACCTCAGCAAGCATTGCTTTTCCTGCATCAGCTGCTAAAGAATCACACTTTAAAATTTAGCATTTTGACCTGTAATGTTCCACAAAATCTCACTTGAACTGTCATAAGTACATATGTAATATACTCAGTTATCTTGATTGTGCAAACTGCAATGCAGTCATTAGATTATTTACATTTGACGGGAAGGGACATATCAGCTGCTTGACAGCTACAGTTATGCTTTGTTGAAGACAGGATTGTAAACAAGGCATCTATGAAATCTTGCACTTTCACAGACTCTACTCATTTTGTTGTTGTTATTTGTCATCTCATTTTGCTGTGTTCATGGAATAATTGGAGACTTACTCCTTTTTCAGCTTGAATGTGAATGGACTGTGTATGTCCCCTGACCCACACCTCTGTTGTCTGTCCTTGTATGACACCCCCAGATGTTAACTTACAAATTGATGTATACATTAGTGTTGCTTCAAGAACGAGAATGGAGTATACCCTTATGATTTTTAAGATTCTTCTGAAAAATTTGTAAGTTGATACTGTTTTTTGCCCTCAGAGTTGTGGAATTTAAAATTGCTTAAAAATTCTAAGAAGCTTTAGTGTTGACAAGTCTGCGTGTCAGTGAAAGTTTTTCTATATGATTGTTTTGCATAAAGTTGACATTTGACTTCCAGCAAATGTATACTATATATGACCTTTCTCACACCATCCTGTTTCCCTTTTATTTTTCTATTCTTCATTTTCTTTATGATTGTTTTGCATAAAGTTGACATTTGACTTCCAGCAAATGTATACTGTATATGACCTTTCTCACACCACCCTATTTCCCTTTTTATTTTTCTAGTCTTTGTTTCTACATATTACCACTGTTTGTCCCTTATTGTCTTACACAATAAGTATATCATGCAAGTCATACAACATAAAGCTTTAGCTCATGCTTATACACATTCTGAACTGTCAACAGTATTTATTGGTTATGGGTGCTAAGCAAACTTTTTTAAATGCTAAATTCTTTTACAGTTTAGAGTTTCTTGGTCATCTGCATAAAGGACATGTTTTTTTGGCTACACACGTCTAAGTGAACTGTAGCATGTTAATCTTTGCAGTTTATTTTCTTTTTCAGTTTTTAAAATGTAGTCTTTGTGAAAGGCAGTTTTGTGGCAGGTTGTAATTATACATCAGTCCATGCTCTGTATTTTTCTTTGTATTTTATAGCCTTTAGCTACCACACATGTTGCATGGGGTATCTACATGCCCCTACCCCACCCAATCATCTTTTTCAATCTGTGGTGTTTTCAGTTTTAATCTTATTATGTCATATTAAGTGTTAGTGTAATGTGTCTTATATATAACACAATATTTGTATACATGTATGTATAAACTATAATGGCTTTGGAATAAGTTCTGCAAGTGGGGACTCATAACTTTAACATTCCTAATCCACATGATCACATCAGTTTTGTGATCATTAGTTAAGTTCTTTCTCCTCTTTCTCCTGCTTTCTCTATGTGTGTGTTTTGGTGCACTAGATGCCAGAGAAAAAAAGGAGGGAGGAAGTGTTGTACAAAACCCCATATGCTCTAATCTCAACTTTTTAAGTTGTCTCCATGCCGAGGGTGTGGTTGTAGTAGCTGGCGCATTGTTTGTAGTTGTGTACTTAAGCTTCAGTGGGGTACAGGTGGCGAAGGGAAGTGAAGGAAATTTGTTGTTGTATACTTAAACTGGGGTAGGAGGCTTGGGTGGAGGAGTGTACCGGAAGAAAAGCTTCTGTTTGTTTATTAAAATGATATTTATCGGGGAATTTTGTGGTGTGCACACTATGCACATCTTACAAATGGATATACATCTCGCAAGTTTGTCATGCACACTGGCATTCATCATCCCAGGGAACAAGACTGGTGTCCAGAAATTGGGGAAACTTATGGGCTGGGTTATGGGCTGGGCACACAGTGTGGTAACCACATGAGACAAATGAGAAAGACGCCAGTCTAAGTACATCAGCAAGCAGTCCCACAAGGTAGCAACAGAGTGTCAAACACAAGGCTGCTTTTCTGTCTGGCATGTGCCTTAACTTTCAATCTGTGTTTCCTGTAATGTTCATGATTTGAAAACGAGCAACTTGGTTAACTTCTTCACCTGGGACTTAGGAGAGCTCTCTTCACAACTAGCTTAAGATGTTTCAAAGGTTGCAAGTACATACACTGTACTTGTTACTTGATCTACATAGTTAATAACGTTTGGTTAGGTTTTTTCGTTTCTTTTAAAAGCTCAGTCTGAATGCGCGCGTGTGTGTGTGTATTTTGTGGGGTGGGGGGTGAGCGCATATGTGTATGTATTAGAGGTCGGAAAAACTAAAAAAAAAAAATATGGATGTAACATAGTAAAGTGTGTGAGACTTGTAATGTGCGGCAGCTTGACTGCACCATTAGAGCACGTGTGAAATGGGTCCAGATGGCAGGCAAAACAGGTGGCTCTTGATGTTCTCAGCCCAAGACTTTCGGTGCTAAATCCTTGCTTCGGCATTACGCTGGACAGTGCCTGTGGTAGGAGGGCAATTAGCCTGGTGCTGTTTGTTAGCAGACGCACACAGGTATGCTACATCATTGTGGGCCGCTCTCCAGTTGTAACATTTGCATGCGTAAAGCACCGAGTTATAAACGAATGAGATTCTGGCTCGGTTTGTGTGATATTACCATGCTACTACAGTGTTTATTCTTGCATATCCTCCTCAATTTTGTGGCTAACATTGGAATTGATGTATTTTATTTTTTAAAGCTCAACAAGCAGCCTGATAAAAGTCGATGGAAAGTTAGCGTCTTATTTATTATTTTTGTTTTCACTTTTTAAAAGCCCAGGACAGCATCATTGAGTTTCTGGTTTTTTTAAATTTTTTATTATTTTTTTAAAGTATGGGTATTATAACAGTGAGAGAACGAACTTCGTGAATAAGGGAGGACCTCTTGTATATGAAGATATGAAGGGGCGGCGACGAGGTGCGTGCACAGTGTGTTGCCCTTTAAACGCAACATTCCATGCGTTTCACGGCGCTTCTAATGTCGCATTTCCAAGTCCTCACAAGCGACGGCTTAGGCCAGCTGTGTAACGGGCTCCACTGTAAACGCCGTGACGAGCCCAATAATCTGCTCACTGCCGCCCTCCCAAGATCGACAGCACCATAAGTGGTCTTGTAGCTAGTTCATTATTAAAGGGCGCAGTTTGCATTCGACCCGACAACTACCGCCACCATGTTGCTAGTTCTCTGTTCACGAAGCAGCTGCTGGGGTCGTCGTTTGATTATTGATGCTAATACGATGAGCAACTGCGTATACCTTTCCCATAATGCTAGTCCCTTTTCACACCCTTCCCTTTTGCAATAACATGTTACTCTCAGCTCTTGTTTGTGTTCAGCTCTTTATGTTTTTCTGTATTTGGTTTTATTCTTCGTTTAGTACGGTTGTTTATTCTTTTATAGTTCATATGTTATTTGTTGCATTTATTATATAGATGTGAGCGTGATTGTGTGTGGGAAGGGGAGGGGGAGGCATTGTAAGATTTAAGTTCCACGGTTTCAAGTTTTTTTTTTTAGAGGATGCGTGTTGGGCGACAGCGCTGTAGTCATTAAGCTCGTTGAAGATAACTGCACGCATCTGTAGGGAAGGTAGGGGGAACAATAAACATCGTCATTAGACAGCTCGGGAGCACGCCAGCATGCAAGCAAGAACATCGCGTACGCCCCATAGGAAACTCGAGCCTGTGCGTTGCAAGTTCTGATTATGACCAAAGTGGTCGTCTAGACGACAGGTGGTGGCACCTTCTTCCCCCCCCCCTCCTACTTTTCTTCCTTGCGTTTCGAAAGTCACGTGATGTGTCCTTAGCTTCCGCTGTGCTTTAGCCACCGCCGACTTGGCTCGCGTTCAAACCGGGCCTGTTCAACAGGACGTTGATAATGAAGGCGAGGATTGCTGATGGGAGAGGATGGAGGTGGGGGTTGTCGTCGATGTTAGGCTTCCTTCCATCCTGGGCCTGCCTGCTCACGTGGCCAGCCAACCAGCCAGCCAGCTGTATGTGGCCAGTCGTTTCGGACACCGTGCAGTTATTGTTGCGCTTGCCGCGTGCATCCTGTGCTGACCGGCCCTTCGCTCGATTACGCACGACCGTTGGACATTTGCTGTCCCCAGTCTCACCTGTCATATTGACCTCCCGTAAGCTTTCCCTCACCTTGACCCTTCTCCACCCGATGACCTCTGGCCTTTCCCTCATTTTGACCTGTACGTAACTTCTAACCCCATAACCTGGTTTTATCACACAGTCGTCTTATTCTCTGAGGCGTCTAACCTTTTCTTCGCCTCGACGCACACCATGGCTTTCTCTCTTTCTTGACCCCCGTAACCTTTACACTTTGACATCTTGATCTCCCTCACTTTGATGCCTTTTAGTTTTTCTCTCAGTCTTTCCGTCCCCTCTCCCTCGTGTCCTTTAGGATTTTACCTCACATTATTGCCTGTGCTCTGCTCGGCTTTACCGAAAGAAATATCGCTGCGAGTGTGGGAGGATGTGGGGTTTGTCAACGTTTGAGGAGGAGGTCAAGAAAACATCTGGCAGCTTAATGGCGTTAGAAAGGCCGCTTTGTACCCTTGGCCACTAAGCTCGGAGTTCGTGGAGTACGAAGAGACGCTAGCTGATTCTACTGGTGCGTCGGAAGCCAGACCCTCTAAGAAGAGCAAGTCGTTCAGTGACCGTTTTGAGGAGGCTGTGCATGCGGCAGTGATTGGAGCCTTGTGCAGGTCATCTTCCTTCGGAGGCACGTGATGGGTCGTGGCCTTGAAACCCCACGCACACAAGGAGGAAGAGCCGCCTGCACGCGCCTGCAGTTTTCCCCATTGGCTTTTTTCACAAGGGACTAAAGTATGCCAAGTGAGGACTTCCGGGGATGAAGTGTAGTTGCTGTTAGCAAGTATGAGAAGTGTCAGCGATTTCTGTGAAACTCGAGGCTATCAGATAAAACTCTTTTTCAACTATTCAGTGCATTCAGAAACATGTTGGCTTTCTTGTGTGTGTGCGTGTTGGTGGTGGCGATGGGTGGATAGGGGTGAGGTGAGAAACCTTGAAAGAAAACTAGCTAAGATATCATCATCATCATTCCTTGCTACTCCTCGAGGAGCATAGGGCCGCAACAAGCTAAGATATGGATAACTAGAATTTGGAATGAATGTTGGACGGCAGTCATACTTTTTGACAAGAGTTGAGGGTGTCATTCGCCTACAGCAGCCACATAACGAATTCTGCAAAAAAAAAAAAAAAAAGGTATATAGAGCAAACAGCATTACTGTCATTAGCATGGCACTTAATTGTAAAGTGACTCTTGGACAAAAAGTGTCATTATGGCAAACGAGCATTTGGGGTAGCATGGTAGGGGCAGAGACAGTTCTCGTTCACCTACTTTTTATATGAAATATGAGCTGGAACAGCAGACCGTGTCTTGCACCAGCAACAGTGCATGCATCTTACTACCCACTTAACTCTTCCCATTCCCTCCTGCAGTATTCACGTACTGGCCTGCAGGTATGGCCCAAGACGGAAAAGAAAGCCGGCAACTTTGGTAGTACATCGTAGCAATCGTGATGAAACTGAGTACAGTTGCATGTAAGGAACATGTGGAGTTAGTGGGTGGATGGTAGGTGGTGGAACTGGGGGCAAAGGTCACAAAAAGTCGGTTAGTGCGTGGTAGCAGCATTGTTCGGCAGCTAGCCCACCCGTTTGCCTCCTTCAGCCGCAGGGTGTGAGCAGCAGGCACGTGTAGGAGACTTGTTTTGATTGTTCCGCCAGATAAAACTGCTTGTATACAAGGCTTTGTGATCCACGCTGGTACCACAAGAGCGCGGTCTCTTCCTAAGGTTTTCGCTCCTTGTTAGTGAGGATCGTCAGCAAGGCTGTCTTCTTGCAGGCGTTACAGAAATGAGGAGGAGATGCGCTAATTACAGATAAAAACAAATGACAAGTTAGTGATTAGTGTCAATTTAGGAAGGTCGTCGTTAGAGGGTGACGGTGAATGTCGGCAACCAGATGGAAAGTGTAGTCGTCTAGAATTTCTAGGGAAAACTATGCTTATCTGAGAGCAGAGCTCACAAAGTGCTATCACCATTTATATTTTCATCTAAAGCAGACATCACAGGTCGTAAAGCGCTATCGGCATTTTCCTTCTTGTTCTCATGATCCTCCTATTCCCTGTATCCTCCACATTAGGAAGAGTCGGGGAAGGGTGGCCTGGCGATGTTGCAGGTACACGCACACACTGCTGCATCAAGCTCAGCGCCGTATTTCATTGTTTCGTTTGCTGGAAACAAGCCTTCGGAGAGAGGACCAGCCTGACCCAGCGAGGTACATCGAGTTGTATGGCATACAGACGTTATGCAACAGTTTGACTGAATTACCACCACCACCATCACCCCTCATCTACTTCCCAACATCTCCCCTCCATCCTCCCCTGCGGAGTGGCAGGGAACCGTACAGACCGGGTATGGTCCTCCTCTCTCCCTGGCACAAACGTTCGTGCACTGAGGCGGTCCGTCTTCGCGTGCCATGTGATGGCTATCTTAACTGCTGATAAGCTGCCCTTTTCTCTCCCCATCGTTATTCTCCTGGCTTGTGCTCTTTTAGACACACTCAGCGCTGAAATGGTCGCCATCACGTCTTTATGGCCGCACTGATTTCCCGACATGTCGAAACAAAACGAGGGAGGCGCAGTACGACTTTCGTTGGTGTGCTTGTGTACGATGCGGCATGCGTTGCTATGGGTTTATGTACGTAGGATCTCGGTGGTATTGTTTGTGTTTTTGTTTTCTCTTGTTGTTTTGTTTATCTGCTGTTTACCCGTGGCGAAAAGGCTGCACTGGCAGCAGGTTTACATGCCCTTTCCCCGCCCCGACTAACCCCCACGCAAGAAAAACCGGAAAACTCAATAATCTGTAGCTTGAAAAGCTGTGGAGGAGAAGTTCAAGGCATTTTTGCAATAGCTGCAGGAAGCGCACAATGACAAAACATGTTCGGACTTATTCTTTGCTGCACGAAAGGAAGCCATCAAACGTGGGTATCGATGTAGTGCGCAGTCATAGTGAAAATAATAATAAAAACATGAAATGCGAAAAGGTGCATACATTGAGACAGCGCACAGGTAGTATTGCACTTTGAAAATAACAGTTGGTGCTCCTTGCTCTGGTTGGAAACGGCCTCTAGAATAAACTCGACGATTGAACAGCTTTCGAATCGACCAGCTGGTCTCCACCTACCAGCTCCTCAAGTTTTGTGACAGAAGGTTGTTAATGTGCTAGCAAACCCTGACTTGTCACGATCCTCGCCGACAGTTCACAGCCTCTTGATGATCCTTGCTCTTATCAAGGCGAGATCAAAGACTGATGAACGGAGAGCCGAGGACGTTGACAGGTGGGAAAGGAGTTTTGGCGGGGGAAGGAGGGGAAGATAACCTCCACCCCCTTCCCATCCAGAAAAAGGCTACAATGGGGGCAGTCGCGAAATCGGTCATAAAGTCGGTAAATAGGAAGAAAGAGGTATGTGTGTCTGATTAATTTTATTTATATCTTCATTGAGGCAGTTAAGACATTTTTTTTATTGTTGTGTTGTAATATCACTTACAATGAGACGAAACCGAGTAAAATAACAAATGGTTTCGTTTTTTTTTGTTTTTTTATTTTTTGGTTCATCCCACCCACCCACCTCTTTTTTCCTTGTTTTTGAAATCCTAAATACACATTGAACAGAAAGGTTATGGAAGATACAGATACGGTACAGTCAGGAATAACAAAGTTTATCCCAGGGGGAAAAGTCAGAAGTTGTCATGGCAGTTCGGACCACAGGTCTCTCAGTAGGGAGCTCTCGCTGAGTTTGTGTGGCACTAGTAGTCTCTGGAGGCAGGCAGCGTGCATGTTGGTAAACACTCTCTCGTGTCCGGTGCAGGCTAGCGTGCCGCCGACATCAACACGGCTCGTGCTTTATTTTTGTGTGTGGGAGCTCTGAAGGACGTCTGCAGACAAGACTTGGCGAACTGAGGCCACTGGCTGCATCCTGGAGTTACCCGGCTAGTATCAACACCCAGTCCCTCACCAGAGGGGAGCTTTTCATCAGTGGAAGCGTCTGGGTGCTGGGTAATCATGGGTCTGCAAGAATACGAGTGAAAGTTGATGTTTATTGTGGGGAGATGAGCATGTGATGTAACGATTTTTAACAGCAGCAGTCTTGTTGATGAAAAGTCCCAGCAGAACGGGTCACGATCGCCCCCCTGAATGTAGTTCACTCCTCTTAATGCCAGCTTGTAAGTGGATGTAGTGGATGAGCATTGCCATTTTCCATATCTTCCGATGTCCGTCCTTCTCCCAGACAGCAGAAAGAACGTGTGCGTGAGTGAAGGAGAGGTGGCTGTTTGATATCACGATCTGAGTGCAGATGCTACGTATTTGCTATAAACCTCACCCCTCCCGTTGAGTAGTTTGTCAGCGGACGTAGTCACGCGTGGGGTCAACGCACTGTCCCTCCGCAGCGGGTCACGTGAGGTGTGCAGTGGCCAGACGCCGTCAACAGTGGGAGGGAGGATGGGTGAGATCCGTTTGACACGTGATGAAGACATTCTTTGATCGCTGATGTTTATAGTTGACTCTGTTGTGAGGACAATGATGACGATGGTAGCGGACAACGCTCATCGTCTCCGCAATAGAGTTTCTTGGACGTAAATGCCATCTCCTTTAAGCTCGGTTTTGGTGGTACAACGAGCGTGCTTTGCCCGAGTTTCATTTCGGGGGAAAAAAAATGCCGTTGACATTCGCGTTGGCCAAGGGTAGGTGGGGGGTGGGGAGGATTGGTGAGCAAAGAAAAGGAATAATACATAATCAGTGTACTTACTATTGTATTACTCGTACGTATTATATGCAGTGTGCTTACTAGGTTATGTATGTATCGCATGTACTTCAAGAAACTGAAATTGTGTTGAACAGTGGCTAGGCTGCCCTTTTCTGTTTATCAGATTGTGAGCGTGAATGATCACTATATATCTCTGTGGGAATGCCTATTCACGGAGGTTTGCGGGTGAGGGCGGAGAGAATTATCGAAGACAATGTTCGCTTTCACGGCGTGAGGTCACCGAGTGCAAGAGTCGACTGCACTGTTCCGACAGTGCTACAGGTGATGCAGGTTTAAAGACAAAGGGGGGAGGGAGCGGTGTGAAGGAAGACAGACGGGGTAGGGGGAACTTTGTTGGAGTTTGATGAGAACGGTCAAGTTGTCGGTGATGAGACTGGGTGGGGGTGTGAACACTAAGAACCACGAGCTTGTTGAAGGTGGTTAGGGGGGTGAAGCCGGGGGAGAAATCCGAACTTGCTCTTGGATGTAAGACGTGTTTGGATAATTGACGTAAGGGTGAAAGGGTCAGTCGGCTCTGTCAATGTCCACCCCATCCTCTTCCACCTCTTTTCCTCCAGCAAGAAAAAAATGTTGTGAGAATAGCGAGCATGTGGCTGTTTTTGTTTGACCAGAGGACAGCATGGAGCCCCGAACAATTAAGCAGGGACATTGCCATTGTGTCTGGCCACAGGATGGGAGCGAGGCAAACACCGGAGGGTGATATTCGCAGTTGTGAGAAATCGTCTCCATGTTTGTGTAGCAGAAGGTGGTGGTGGTGGTGGTCAGCCGGCGGGAAGGTGTGTGTGTGGGTGGGAGGAGGGCAGGATACATGCAGATCCGTTGTTTTCACTTTGTTGTGCCCTTCGTGCTGCGCTGCAGGCCCCTTTTAATCTTGCCAAGTCAGAAGTAATCGCGATTTGTTTTGCTTGACGTGTTTTCGTCATGCTCTCGGCTGGATGACGTGGAAACTGCTGCGAACTGTACGACGAGTCTGACCGTTGTGGTGACGGGGTGTGAGGTGGTGCACGGTCGCTATCTGATCATTGTCGTCCCCGTGGAACCCAAGTTCGGACACAAGCGAGAGATGCGGGATGAATGCGACAAGATAATGCAGGTAGCGTTGATGAGAGCGCGCGGAGATAGCAGCATCCGGGCCTTTTCTGGAAGACTCGTCACTCATTGACAGCCTGGGCGACGGACCCAGGCGATGGCGATTAGCAGCTCACGTTTTCGTGCAGTCGACTTGTCATCAGGAGCGTAGACACGCAAGGCGTGTGCCCAGTTTTTCCTCCCCCACCCCTCTCACCCTGCACCAGTCCCCTGTCTTTTCTATCCATCCTGCAATTGCCGCCTGCACACCTTCCCCATCCCCCCACATCTAACCTAACCACGTGCGGTCGTGGCGACCAGATTTTGACATCGGCAACAAAAGTGTTGAGGGAGGAAGGTGGCTTGCTGCACCAGGGTTGACGAGGGCGGTGGCTGGCGTGCACACCACACTTGTCAACACCACCACCACCGTGCCAGGACGGCGCGAGTTGTGGTATTTGTAGTAGTAGCGTAAGGGGGGAGGTGCCGACGGCCAGGACTACATCTTTGCACGGATATGCTCTCGCCTATATATGGTCCCCATGCGGATCGCATATGTGCTGGCTTCATTCACTGCGCTTGTCCCCGACCTTCGACAATTCGACAACAGTTGTCATCTGGTCTGGTTCCTGTTTGCGAATTAGCGCCGTTTCCCTTCTCCCCCTCTCCTTCAAGTCGTCTGGCACCACCATCGTGGTTTTACTCCATTGTCTCCAAGACACTACCTGCGCGCCTGGTGGAAGACTATATATATACTACACAGGCGGTGGTCATGTATTGCATAAGGGAGGGTCGCCGTGTTTAGCACGCGCTCGAACAGTCTAGTGGACTTGGCTTCAGTGTAGACCTACCTGCCTTTGCTGTTGGCGAGGAGTTCGGGTACATAGATCCGAGTTTAGCGTTGTGATACCTTGGGAACTTTGAGGTCTTCTATGCCTTGTTGCATCATCAAGTAGACGTCTGGAAGTTCTGACAGACATTTGCCTTTTGGCTTCTTTTAGAGAGTTTCTGAGAGACTCTAAAACCGCCTACAATTCACAGCAGGAGTTATTTCAAACGAAGGGTTAATCTGTTATAGGGATTGTTAATGAATTAGGAAATGCAGATGTGAATTTTAACAGGATAATTTTCAGACAAGGCACATTTTGTGTTTCCATCCTCATTGGTATAAATTACTGCACTTGACCAAAAGAACAAGAAAATTCATAGATTGACAGATCATCATTTTTTGGTCCTGGGAAGAAGTCTGTTGTAAACCGGGTGGTAGCGTCTGAAGTTGCCTTTGGAGGGCTTTGCTGAGGACAATATCAAGCAGGCGAAAAAAGAAAATCCCAATAGTTTGCTGGAGTTGTTCATGAGACGCATTTTCCTGAAGGAGCCTGAGCTGTAGAAAGTCACGATGCCAGCCCGAAGTTTACCCCCGAGAACCCTCAATCTCAACACCACTGCCGCAGCTGCAGCAGCAGCAACCGCTGCGGCAGCCGCTGCTGCAGCTGCCTCCGCGGCCGTGCTAACGTGTTGCCAAGCGTGCCCGGCAGCGCACTGACCCCGCCGGTCAGCGGCGGCCTGAGTCTGACCCCGCTGACGCCGGTAGTGGACCTGAGCTTCCCTCCCATCTGCGCCGAAGACGGCACGCCCAAGTACGAGTACTCGAACTACTACAACACTTACGTCCCCTCCAAGCTGATGAGTCAGATGCCGGAGATGGTGTACTACGTAGGGCTCTCGCAGGTCACGGTCCGCGGGCGGGTGGATTCACCGTGATGGGAGCTGCTTCTCCACCTCGCCTCGTCGACGGTGGACATTCCCCGACCATCTTGGACTCCGTGGCCGCTACACCACCGCCAACCCCGCTACCCTGCATGTGCATGTCGGAGCCAAGGATGGACCAGTCTCAAATGGAAAGCGGACACACACCAGCCTCTGTTGCGGTGCCGAGGGCTTATTCAGTGAACGATTTCTTCTCTGTCTCGGTTTCACCTCCCAGAGTGGAGTCCCCCATGTTACCTTGTTGCCCCTCGCTAGCACCCACCAGCCCGCTGTCCTCGCCACCCTTGTTAGTGCCAGAAGTGAGAGCTTTTCGCTCCTCCTCATCATCATCCTTGCCGGTGCCGGAAGTGAGGGTGACCCGCTCATCCTCATCCTCATCCTTGCTGGTGCCAGAAGTGAGGCTGACCCGCTCCTCTTCCTCATCATCCTTGCTTGCGCCAGAAGTGAGGATGACCCACTCCTCATCATCCTTGCTGGTGCCAGAAGTGAGGGGGGCATCCTTCCCCTCCTCGAAGTCGGACGTTGTTGCTAAGGGGTCGAGGTCCGTCTCCTTCTCTTCAGACGGCACTTCTCAAGCTATTGAAGAGGCCTCGGGGGCAGATCACATAGAAAGGTAAGGCGAGTAAGGACTTATATACCCCAGATAGGTCATAGTCTAATGTGGCTTTAGGATTCGTCCCTCTAATTAAAATTTTGCCCTCAGCACCCATATTTCTAGTTGCTGCCTGAAAAAGAACTTTGTCAAGTGGGCGTCAACCCGGGATAGGCATTGAAATGTCTCTCCATCAGTTTCTGTGTTCAACATGCCAACGGGCACAGTTGGTACCGCACGGATCGGTAACTCCAAAGGTTTCTTAGTGCAGCTTTTGCATGTCCTGCCTAAGGCAAGTTCAACGTCGTGGTAATGATTGCTTGAAGAAGTAAGTTGCATGTGCTAAAGAAATAGTATATTTATATGTTAGGTCGTTATATACTGTTCGATTTCAGTAGCACAAGGCATCTTTGTTGGGGATGGGAGTGGGTGAGTGACTTGCAGTCACTTAGTACTAAAAGCTTTGCTGAAAATTGTCTGGTGGGTGGCGACGAGGGACTTAAAAAGTCGATACGTTTGTCACGCAAAACACCTTTGTTAGGAGCTGTGTGTGTGTGTGCCGTCCTTTGTCGCCAGACAGCGACTGTTGCCATGTCTGGCCTGGCAATAACGATTTATTGTCAGGTTGCTACGCGCGCGCGCGTGCACACACACTTGCACGTGTATTTATTTAAGAAGCATGTTAGATGTGTTCAGCCCCACGATGATCTTTCACTTTGTAACATCGCTCTCGGAGTTGTCGATGTCACTGTCTAGGAAACCTGGCAGGTGACGTTGTCTAAGAGGGAGAGAATACAGATGTAATCTGTAGTGATAAATTTGTGGTTAGTTCACACACACACAAAATCTCCGATCGGAATTCGAACATATATCAGAGGTTGCAGAAACCGCATCCTACCCCTGCCTACCCCCAGAAGCAGTAGAGTTTTTCGAGCGATGCATTACAAGCCCGGGCTATGGCGTGTGGAATGTGAGATGTGCAGGACTAGGACTGGTTCCAGTGTCTGAAAGAGCTCTAAAGTAGTGGCGAAATTCTTTAGACCACAGCAGCAGCAAGCTTGCGCTGCAGACTGTCGGACTTCTTTTGTTGACCACCGCTTTCTTTCAATATGGTGTAGTACCGTGGTGCTGGCTTAAGACTTGGTAAGAAGTTCAGTTGACTAGTATTTAACACAGCAAGGCAACAACAAACGTAAGTACTCTTGAGTCACTGTAAGTACTCCTGAGCAGAGCATGCGCTGTGCTACTGTGGGAGCCTGACGTCGGACCCATGTGCTCTCGGACCATATTTCCATAACCGACTTTTGCCAAGAAGACCGTCTTATAGTTTATCACTTTACGGTCAGTAATCACTATGCACTACTTCAGATAGATTAACTAGCGATGGATTAAGCTGAAGTTATTGCGCAGAGTTGGTAAAGTGAATGATTTTAAATGCGAAGCGTTGCATCTGCATTATTCAATGCTTCGGTCAACTAATGGGCCGCAACGAAACTGGATAGAGCTTCAGATTTAGTCATTACAAAGTCCTGATCTCATTTTAATTGATGCCCCACACACACACAAAAATTTTTTTTTATCACCCGGTTCATTAACAGCACACAACTATCCTGTTTAGTGGAGTGTACCCGATACTTCTGTTCAAGGCAAACATCTGATTTCTGTAACTTCACGTTTCTGCAGTGCCAGTAAAGCACAACTCACACGACTGCTTTCAGTGAGGTGACACAAATGAACTCGAATGCCTCAAAACGATCAAGAACGACAAGAATAAAATAATAATTACCAAAAAGTCCCTTATTGCTTCTATTGGCCGAATGCTACCTCCGCTGCTGGCTCACTATATCAAATATGAGCAGATTTGTGTTGTGTGTGTGTAACTTGACAGATCTGCACAAAGCAGCGGTGAGGTTTTGTTAGGATGTTAGGATTTGAGCTGCAGGTTTTCCTTCTGGCAGAATGATTGAGCAGAGAAAACACTGGGTTGAGGTCAAGGTTTTGGCAGTCAGGAACCACCTGAGGTGGTTGGTGCATATATCAACATGTAGTGTGCAGCTAGTGCGTTGGAGAGGGACTGTGAGAGACTTGCGTCCTGAGCTCTGAAAAGTGCGAGTCCGCTCCCCAACAGGTGCACTTAGCTGGTGGGATGTGGGAGGGGGTGGCTAGTAAACAGGTGAGACGCGGTGGTGGGGCGAGAATCGTGCCTGATGTGTCAACACGGCCCGCCAGTCCCCTTGTCAGCAGTTGTCTCCTCACCGCTCGGCTGCATGTTTATCGCTGTGGTTGTAATGTATTTTGGTGACGTCAAAAGCGCGTGCCCTCATGCACATTGCGTGACGCGGTATTCTCTCTATCACCTCTACTGGTGCCGGCGCTGTTCTGTTATCGGGAGGGAATGGGTGAGGGCTTTGTGGTGTACGACGAGATCAGCAGGGCTGCAAAGCATCCCTCCCCTAAACTCTTCGGACAAGAAGCCCCACACTTGTTAGGTTAGATGACACACCAACGGGTGTCTACGAAGTGTGTGTGTGGGGACTGAACAAGGGAGGGCAGCAGATCAGACAGGGAAAGGTCAAGGTTTAAATGTTATGTCTGCGAGGGACTGGATCGAGAGCAGGGCGACAGGCTTCATTCTTGTCCTGATGCGTCGATTCCAGACTCTGTTTGAGTGTTTCACAGGATTCTTAGTTATTCTGCTGTAAAACATGTGAACTCTCCCTTTCCATATCCACCTACCCACTATTGAATCCTTTAAACGTGCACTGAAAACTGCACCTCTTCCGTAAACATTACTCCTAACACCCTTTCCCATAATGCTAGTCCTTTTTCACACCCTCCCTGTTGTAATATCATGTTACTCTCAGCTCTTGTTCTTGTTATTTGTATTCTCTGTATTTGATTTCATTCTTCATTAGTACTGATTATTATTCTATAATTGGCATGTTATTTGTTTTCCCGTCCCTCGTATTCTGTCCATGTTTCCTTCTTCTTAAGCGCTGAGCATGTTCCTTATCCTTATTTCAGTAAAAACTGTCATCGTGAGGGGTGATACATATTTTAGAACGTAGAAAATTCTGGCCACAAAAACATATTTATCATCCGCACCCTTTTCCATCACGTGTGCGGTGTGCCCATGTCCGAACGGACTGTCTTTACATGTCATGGCGTCCAGGAAATACAGTTTTAAAAAAAAAATGGTCGGGCGCTCGTTGTTTACCCAAAATCATACTACTGTTAGTGCCTGCGCATATTCAAGTGCGTGTATATGTGCAAGGAAGGGAATGGAGATTACTTTTAACGCCCTTTGAAACCGAACACAATTTTAATTCAGATGTGATTTTGCTGGAAAAATTGTGAATCACGTCCTTGATTTAAAAGTGCTTATGGTATAAGGGAGACAACCTATTCTCGATAATACGTTAGTTTAGTTACTTCCCTTGAAAACCAAAGGGTAGTAACTGGGGTAATGTATTATTGAAATAAGACTAGTTACTTCCCCTTACGTTGTAGGCGTCGTGCGCACTTTTGGCCCCCCAGGTACACACAAGTTTCCAGTATTTTTAATAAAATAATAGCAGACATGAATATATATCAAAATTACAATTTAAGCTCAAAGTTAAGAGAAAGAAACTAATTCTACTATATTCTATTGTGAAATTGCACTTTCCTGTAAATCACCACCCCCCCCCCAAAAAAAAAAAAAGCCAATGTACAATTGATCACTAGGATGTTTAGTCCAGATAGCTGCTGATTTTAATGACTACATATCAGAACTGAATTAACTCATGATGACCCCCCAAAAAAAACCTCGGGTCTCAGAAATGGATTAAAAAATATGAAAAATCACTAGCAGTTTCTGTCTGTCATGTTAACCATCAACTCCAACTGTTTACAGTATCATTCACACCTTCATTGCTTTACGTTCTGTGCCTGTACATATCTTACCGTCCACTATCTTTTCATTTATAATCAATGGTGCAGTGAATGGGATCCATCTTGGTTGTGGTGCTTGGCGTTACAAATACCCATTATTATTATAATATGTGCACCTGTGTCACCATCGTTTGTGACAAGAAAGGTGTGTCCTGAAAACTTCTATAAGGGGTGTGTAGCTCTTTTCAAATATGATTCACCTTTTAGAGCTATTTTGCGTACATTCCTTGACAGTAAAAATTATTGAACACAACAGGCAGGTGGGGGACCAAGACTTAATTACTTTGTAATTTTCTTGAATTTATTTTAGTGCAGAAGGGTGTTTATATTTGTATCTGTGAGAGAGAGAACTAGTGCCTTAGTTCCTTTAATCTGTTTTGTAAACTGTGGTATGTTGCACATCTTTTGTTACAATATTTTCCTGCTACACGTCTTAAGCTCAGATTGAGTGCACTTTACAACTGCAACCTTTGTTATTTTATACATATTTACATTACTTGTGCAATTTGCATGTTAAGTCTGCTTAAAGAGGAAGAATAACTTCGAATTCTTTTACAAGGTATGATTGTTTTCTGAATGAATAATGAAGAGAAAGGTGAGTTAGAAAAATGAGCACAGTTTTCAATATTTAGAAAGGTATGTTAAATAATGGTTGATATGGCCTGTTATAGTTGACCAGTTCAAGTGTAGCTTTTCAGTGAAATATTTCAAAGCTGTTAAGACAAGTCTGAAAGTAGTAAATAATTATTATTTAAGCATTGAAACAGTTTTTTTGGTGGTTTTGAGTTTGGTTTACAGCATGTAAAATGCACCTTTAGATTGGAAGGGTTGGCCTAATGGACTCAACAGCTGATAGCAGTTTAACCACTTTCCATTCTTTTTTATTTTGTGCATGCCTGTTTAGATCCAAACAGTCACTTAAATGACCAGCTGCACATAATAAATTTAAATGATAATTAGACTATTCTTGTTCATATGAAAGAGGTATGAAAATCTAGTAAAGATCTCAGTTGTTAAAAAAAAATGTTTCTTGAAGACCTAATTATTGCGCAGAAATATAATAAGCACTATAAACTGAAACTGGAATGGAAAATACTTCTAGAATACAAGAATTTGTACTAGAAACGAATTTGTACGATAATATTTTAAGTAAAGGTAATGGCAACTTTGAGAAGTGTCAAGGGGAACAACTCTGCTCTTCTTAGTGACACACAGGAAAGGCGTAATCTCCCTTGGGACATTGACGGCCTATGTGACCCTTGGGGTCTAAGAAATTGGTCTTGTGATCCTGAGAACAGCATGTTTCAACAGTTAAATTCATATTACTCTTGCAATCAAAACAGAAATTCTATCACCAACGTCCTCAGTTGAAAGGATGCTAATATTGAAGGCTTGAATTTTTTCTTTAGATTATTAGAACCTGTTCTGGCAAATTTTTTTCTTTGAAGTGATATCCAATTTTTTTTTCAGCTGTGGGATGTGTTTCCACAAGTGAGCATAGCATTTGAAGTAAATGGGTCTCATGGGCACATGTTTTAAAATTTCAAAGTCATTTGATAATAGTGTAATATTGCATCTTTTAAGTTTTTTTTTTAAAATGAGGGTTTCAAGCAATCTTGATACTCTATTCTTCAAATTAAATATTGCGGCAGAACAAATAAAGGCATTATTTTTGTTAGCTTATTCAAATAACACTGCATTGCTGAAAACATTTAATTTTATTCACAAGGGTGTGTAGTTAGATAATTTTTGGGTGCCTTTTTGATTGTTATAATTAATATTGTTGCTCTTCCTCAGAACCATGGGCGGTCCAGTGGCTCAAAAGTTAGCACCTGTCACCAATGCAATTAGGGTTGGTTGTCCTGGGTTCAGCTCTCATCTCAGACATGCTGTTCATTCTTTGCATGTGGCACTCTTGATTCACTGTTTAGCGATTTGGATGGTTAAGGAGCTGCGATAGGTGTTAGTTTCCAGGCTCTGTCTAAGAAATTTCCAGAAGACCGGACTTGCGGTTGCATTTTACCCGACTATCGATCCAGCTGGAGCCAAGGTGCTCCCTCGTCTTAATGACAGAGCTAGGCGATCAGCATTTTCATGTCCTTGGCTAGTTAGCCTGCCATTTGTTGGCCTCTCACATCACTTGAGGACAGATGCGATGTCATTTCAGTCATAATGATGTGGAAGTGCAACTTTCAGATAGAGCGGTTCTGATCTGCCTGCACAAACACAATTTTTATAAAGAAAGTTCAGAATGCATGGTGGTAAAATGCTTGGATTTGGCATGGTGATAATATGCGAGGAGTTTGAGAATAAAACAGCACACGACAATCCACTCATGCTTATTCATTTGTCATTGGCCTCTCAACTCACTGGAGAGGTTATTCAGTATTGACACTGCTGTTTGTTTTGCTGTAGATAACACACATCTAATAAATATTTACTGGAACTTACTGTGGTAACTGTTATCGGTTCTTGATACCAGCTTATAGTCTTTAACAGGGGTGACATGCATGATCGAACTTTTTCTTATTTAAACTAACTTGTTGGCTAAGTTCGTGCTGACGCCGGTGTGCATGAGTGGACAATTACTGTTTGGTTACTTAAGAAATGAGTCGGGCCTGTTGTCTGCTTTGGGAATAGGCGGGTATTCCATCACATGACTGCTGAATAGCCAAAAAAAAAAAAAAGAAGTGCTTTTTTACGTAAGCGTTCAGTTTTCGCTTGTTTATTTCCATCTACTTCAGACTTCAACGGCAAGAAGATTTCAATATAGATGATTTGTTTGTGCTAACTTATGTGCATGTATTTTTCTGTAAATCTGCTATTATAAAGGGTAAAACTCAAATGTCGCCGATGACAGTTTGTAAAAAAAAAAAGCCTAGAGCATTGGGCTTCAAATGACACCATTACTGCATGATATGCGAGGAACTGTCTATCGTGGCTGTCGATGATGAAAATCATTTTGGATTAAGCTTAGTAGATAGCAGTCTTAAAGTTAAGGAAGAAATGTACTTAGCGAATTTAAGTTACCTTATGCACACGGATTTTCTGTGTTTAAATTCAACAAACTTAACCTTAAGTTTATATTTCAGTTTGCCCATACACCACACCTCTAGTAGACTTCTTCCATCCCGATTTCTGCTGTTAAAATGTGGATACCAGAAAATAGTTTTCGGGGATTTAGGAAGGCATAAATGTTTGTAAGATTCCGGCAATGAATGTTTTAGTTCGCGAGACGTTGTTGTGGTCATAGCCTGACTGGGAAGGTGGAGGGAGGAGATAGGTGGTGACCGTCCCTACCAGTGTAGGCTTCGTGTTGCGCTTGACTCCGGTGCTCCCGCTCTCAAGGGCAAACACCGTATGCCGTTAGTAATACAAGCAGTTGTGGACTGAAATACACTGCCTCCTTCTCGGACACATCTGCGCATACTGCGATTTGCGGCGACGGCGCAGTGCCTTGACAGCGGTTAATCTTGTGGAGGCCATCGCTAGCTTCCTAAGCCGCGTGGAAAACGTAATCCAGGAGAAGAGTGTTGGTAAGCTGGGGCTGAAGGAGATCACCCTGGAAATACATCGCCCTTGGAGAGGCTAATTTAAGAAAGAAAGAAACAACAACAACACCTGGATGGTTTTCTGAACACGTAGCTGGTCAGGACAAGCTGGCCGGCGTCTTATAAGGTTGATGTACTGTACGTCGGCGTGTCACAGTAAAAAGAGAACATTTCGTCCTTCGCGTAATTAATATAAGTTTTTAAAGATGCAAGTCAATGCCATTTATAGCATAGTCCAGAGTATGTCTTTTAAGATATCAGAAAATAAAAGGAGCGAGAGGACTACTGTGTAACCATAGTTATTTTTTTAACTCTGCTTTTGGGCTAGACCTAGTAAACACGTCCTTCACATTTCACAAAAAGATTTACATGTATTTGCGCACCGTCTCCGTTCAGGCAAATGAAGACAGGCTGTCTTCTCATAAATCACAACGGGGAGGAGACAGATTAGAGCAGCGAAGATGAAGAGTATAAAAAGCAAGGCGCAGACGACAGGTGTATATCAAGGTGCAGGTGTATATTTTAGCGGCTTCGCTCTGCATTGTCAGTCCGGGAACCTCAGCAGACGACTGTTCTGTGTTGCTGGTGATTTGCAAGCAGTCGGCCTCAGCCAGCGTTGCGTGCGACCTCTCGCCATGGATCCGGCGGTGATGAACATCCTGTGGATGGTGCACAACCAGCTGCGCGACACCATGTAAGTACCTGCGTAGTTTGAAGCGTCACGAAGTCGCCGCGCGACGGATTTGTGGGCCTGCTGTCCGGTCAAGTGGATCTCGTCTACCTCCATAATGGATGGCATGTCCACGAGTGATGCATGCGCATAAATACGGTCGGCACGCCGGAGGCAGGTAGTGGTCAGCTTCGTGTCTTGGTGCTGCCGATCAAAATACCATTCATATATTTTTATTTTGTTTGCTGTCCCGCGATATATCAATAATAAGAGAACTGTCGGATTAATTACACCCGGTACTTAGCGTTTATTCATCGGGATGGAGGAACAGTTGCTGCCATCTGTGGTCAGGCGATAGGAAGGGACTTTACTGTGGGTTTGGGATGGGGTAGGTTGGTAGGGGTGGGTCTCTGTTACTGTTGTGTATTATCGTGATCGGTGTCGCAATGTCTTTTGCCTCGGATATGTTCTTATGTTTTCATCTCCGTTCTATCATCTCGCCGCGCTGTCCGATGTCGTTGTGGTCGCCATTTGTCGTGTCCTCGTTGAAAAAGTGCGTCTGCTGATTGCACAAGTTGCTGCGCATCCTCTTTGACTTTACTTAGATGGACTTGTTTAATGAATTTATGTTGCCCCTTCTCTTTTAACTCTCCTAGTCGGATTTCCCTGTTGACACACGCATGCATGCACACACATACACTTACAAAAAAGCCTAACATGCTCAGAGGGTGTGTATTCTGGTGAGGGGTGTCAAATATTCATCTTCGTCATTGTTGTTATCATTATGTAAACGCTGCATCATACTCTCAGTCAAGTCTGCAACCGAATTGAGTAAATAGTGCGGGAAAAAAAGAAAATGTAAAAGATATTTTGTGGTAGAAAATGAATACATTAGTAAACAAAAGTCGGGTACGTCGACAAAACAGATGTATGCAAGTCCTTACGTTAGCCAGGTGTCAGAGGTCAACATTAGTCAGAAATCACGGACTTGTCCGTGTACGAGTTGATCACAAATGTGGTTCTGTTGGCGTCGACATTCGCCCAGACCAGCCGACGGTGCTTTCCCAGCCACATCCTACATAATTACAGCCGAACAGGAGCCGGTGACATAAGCACTATAAACAAGGGAAGATGCAAGGCTTGATTTTTTTTTTTTTTTTTGTCAGACGAAGCACGTGATCTCGCTTTACATAGCTTGGGACTATGGAAATGGTCGCGCTATGGTGTGAGGTCGGGGGTCATGAAGAGCAGCGGCGTGAATGAGCGGTGTTCACCCTATCAGCATATCGAACCTTTGGTTTCAACATCCATTCCTCCCTTTTCACCCCCCTGCCTCTCCCTCCCCCCCGTGTCCTGGCGAGCCGTTCGGGTTGCGCGCGGCCGGCCGCGTGGCCAGCCAGAGCAGACGAGTCCTGGGCTGAGGAAACGAGATTTTTTCAATCGATTGGAAATGCCCGCCCATACATAATTTCCTAGGGACAGCCGGGGAGAGCGACAGCCACTACCTAACGTACACCAGCAACTCAACCCTTCCTTACCAGTCTCGTCTCCTCGGCCTTGGGCTAGTGGTTTCTGTGGTCATTCCAGCGGAGAACCATTTCATTATTTTTTTTTTTTAAAGCTAGGAAAAACCGTGTGCGCGAGGAGATGGTATCGACAAGAGTCTCGTGTGAAGGAGGAGGAGACGTGGAGACGGTGATGCTAGTAGCGGAGTGACACCATCGTGTCGAGCGGCTGTGACGAGCTTGTCTCTCGACACTCGGCGGTTCCTGGCAGAAGCGAAGACGACGTGCTGGAGAGTTCTTGCACCCAGCGACCCGCCATGTGAGTGTGTAGAATGGTAGAGGATGATGGTGGTCTGTATGTTGTGGGTCAGGCGCCCCGTTTGGCCCGTCCCAGGGCGAGTCGGACAACGAGGTCATGTGACACGTGGGAACATCGTCGCCAGCTTCTGTGCAGCCATTCACAAAGCGTCAGATAACAGAGGTGGAGGAAGAAGCAGGGCAGGCAGTGTTCGATTGATTGGCTGGAAAAAGCTTTTCTGGCAAATGTGTTGCTATCAGCTGATGATGGCTGCTGCGCCAGAACAAGAGATGCTGCAGGAAGAGAATTTTCGTGGTTTTTTTTTTTTTAGGTGGGAGGAGGGGCTTGTGGGTGGAGGGGGAGGAGAGGCACTGGGAGACTAAAACGCAGCCGGTTGCAGCCGGTGCTTCCAGCTGCGATTGTGGACGGAGGGTCTTACAGAACGCTTGGAGGGCTGCGCACTAGGTGGGGGAAAAAAAACCCTCAACAAAATTCACTAGTACAGGGGAGTTGGAGGAGGCAGGTGGTATTTTGCGTTGGGGTAGAGTATGGGGAGGAGTTAGGCGGGTTGTGGTGGAAGTCACCGCTGACAGTCGTGCGCGGATGAAGAAGAAACCGCGGCGAGAGTACGAAACGTAGCCGCCACGCCTCGATCCAAGGTTGCTGCTGCTGCTGGTGCTGCTGGCATCGCCGCCATCAGATGCTGTTACAGCAAAGTAGGCTGCGGCCGTGTGCGTGGAAGTGAGGGTGCTTTCTTGTGTTGCCGGCCAGCCAGTCAGTCAACCCTGCAGGTCAGTCTGTGAGGTTCTGGTGCGTCGCAACGGACGAAGGACGTGAAACGTCGTCTGCTGCTGCTGCTGCTGCTGCTGCTAGAGAGGACAACGCTGTGACGGACGGGGCTTGCGGCAGGCCACATTCGACGCCCTGGTTGTTAGCCACTTGCTGTTGTTGCTGTGAAGGAGTGATGGTTAGAGTGTAGGGGAGAAGACTTGGGAGCGTGGAGAACTAGTTTTGTCACAGCGCAGGTTGGCGTGGACCGTGTTGTCTGTTGCTGCGGGCAGATTTGTGCTGGCCGCACTTGGGTGTCGCGATTGCGGGGTGGCTGGAGGGATTAGATGCTTCGATCGGGAACTAGTTTTCGTGGTCAGGTCGTGTCTTTCTCCTCATACACAGAAGTCGATGGGCTTTTCCGCAAGTGACGTCAATGGCTTCTGCAGACAGTGACTGTTAGTGACCCAGAGATCTTGTTCAGAGAACGGACAAATTGGAAGCCAGAGGTGGACCTTTGAGAAAAGAACATTTTGTTGATTTTTTTCCCCTTTATATAGAGAGAGGGAAGTGGCCAATGGGTTATTAGTGATCCTTGGTCCTGTCTTCAACGATCTAGAAGACAGAAACTAGACCATGATGCCAGGTTGTGTAGTGTAGGGTGGCTACCATTTTTATTTTTTAATTACTGTATCTGCCTGCCACCGCTGGTGGTAATTGTCGTTAGAATTTATCTTACATCCACATCCAGGCTAGTGTGATGAGACAGTGCTGTGCAACACACTTTTCCTGTCCAAATGGACTAATGCCATGGTCTAATGGCGCTTGTCACAAGGTATAGTGATGATCGGCTGTCCTAGGTTCAAATCTCATCTAAAATACACTGTTCTTCTCTGCTCGTGGCATCTGTGTACAGACTGGCTGATAAAGCCATCGCGTTACGAAGGAGCAGATAGGGATGATAGGGAGGGGAAAGGTCAGGAAAGAGATGCTTGGTTATCTTTCTTGAAGGACTCTTGCATTTCCCTTGAGGCTTTCCTCGAGATCCTTATTTTATCAGACGTCTGCTTGTCTAATCAAAGCACCGGAAATGGCATGCTGCCTGCAAGGGCTGGCGTAGGGGCGAAGGTGTAGCACGGCAGTTAGCTCACGGGTCGTGTGTTTGTCTTGAGGATGTGGGGCGGTTCCTTGGTGGCATGTGTGTGTGTGAGGGAGGATAACCCTCCTTTTTGACAGTAGGTGGCGCACGTGCAGCGTTCACTCGAAGCATTTGTTGAGTTTGTGAATTCTCCTCAACTCGCGACAGGCCGTAGGAAATGCACCCCATAGCCGGACAGTCAGTGTGTTCATCGTCTTTTCTCGCTTGACTGGTACTTTCTGTGTCTTTTTTTTTCGCATTCGAAACGTGCGAAAGGAGTTTTTTTTTTCCTGATTCTACCCGAATATTGAAATTGTGGGGCTGCTGTGACTTTATCGTCCTGTACAGAAGGATAACATCTACAGTTGGCCAGAGAAACCGTTAGGCCAGAATCCACTTGAGTACTTTTTAATATTTCCGTGTTCTCTCTCTCTCTCTTTTTTTGTAGGGGGTTTGTTTGTTCCTTTGTTTTTAAGTGTGAATAGGTGCCAAACCCGAGCGTGTCATTTCGACTCCGCTCTTACAGCAATCTCACCGACTCTGTTAAATGTTACAGGGTTGGCTACCTTGCCGTGATATAGCCTTAGTTGCTGGCTCGGCGTAAAACGCCCATCTCTCTCTCTCTCCCCCCCCCCCCACTCACAAACACACACGCACACTGCCGACTGTTGCACGTGCTGGAGGGAGCACCAGCTGCACATTGGTGGGAGTTAGGGTTAGTAAGCCTGGCTGCCAGATCCTGGGACCATTCCCTTTCCGGCTCCCGAGTTCTGTTTTAGGCTGCCAAGGCGGAAGTGCAGGTGTGAGGTCGTTACGCTCCAGCGATTTCATCTCCTCCCTCTCCCCACACACGCACACACCAGCAGCAGCAGCGAGATGTGGCGAGATCTCGATATCCTCGTCGCTTCCCCATTCCGGGCCCTAGATACGGTGAACCGTTTCCGTTCTTGCCCCTTACTGTAACTGTGGAGGTGACTGCCCGACATCTACCAGTTACCGGACGCTAGTTAGCAAGCTTATTACCTGTATCTCTTGCTGATTCTTCTGTCTGTCCCTCGGCGTCACTCGGGCGGCGTATGTAAACAAGTCGCTTGAACCGAGTGCTCGTGTTCTGGGGTGTTTCTTGCTTTTCTGGCAAATGAGTGGCTGGAGATAACTTAAAAGACTTTTTTTTCTCTTTAAATTAGAAAATCGAGAACTTAGGGTCAGCAGGCCAGGGCTACTGGCTTGTTATCTTTCTTCTGTCTGCAGTACAGAGTAATGGTAGAAACAGGCGCCACCCATCGCTAAGCCAAAGCAGACTTATTTTGTTCATCTGAGGGGTCGGGGAAAGGCAGCCTTATCTTTTTCGTGTTTCGAGTAATGTTCTTAAATATAAACAGCCAACACTTTGTGACCGCCTCACAATTATCCTTCTTCCTGCCTCCAGTCTATTTCGCCGAACCTGGGCTATCGTGTGGCACCAACAGGGAGGAGGAAAATTGCCAGTCGGGTGGTGGGGTGGTCAAAAAAAAAAAAGAAAGAAAGAAGTAAAATGTTTGCCTGCTACTGGGAGCGGACAGGACGGTAGCAGGCGTTGGAGCATCAAAACACTTCTCACGCAATGCAACGGAAATGTTTGTGCTTACAGGGACAAAAAGACGAGACTGGCGATGTCGGCCGGAATGTTCTGGTTTCCTCTTACCACGACGATGCGCAGTTTCTGTGTGAAAGTTGAGAGCGGAGACCGATTACGGCGATAAGCCCGGGGGCTGGGGGCTCGCCAGCTCCTGCTTTACGGATTGTGTGTAACCTTGAGAGCCAACGGTCACAAAGACACATTTTTGAAATCAGTCGACGACTAAGGAGTCCGGGTGTAGAAAACAACCCCGCAGACTGTGTGACGGTGCATTAGAAAATTTCCGAGTGTGACCCAGGAGGCTGTGTTGTCACCTCGCCCGCTGAAGCCACCTTAAGAGTCTGGCATGGATCGGGAACCCGACTTCAACGCCATGATGGCCTTCTCCGGCGCTTTGCCGCCACCCGGACTTGCTTTGCCGGACGAGGTGCTGATGACGGCGTACTCCTACCTCAAGTCGCTAAATAGGTAAGCGGGTGGAGCCGGGCTACCGTAGCACGAGCTTGGGTGTGGCCGCCAGAGCGGTCGGATGTTGGTGATGTTTACAGGCATGTCATGATGTTTACCAGCATGTTGTTAGAGCCAGTGATGTTTACAGTAGGTCGTTAGAGCCAGTGATCTTTACCTTCTGTCGTTAGAACTAGTGATGTTTACCTGATTATCGCTAGAAACGGTGATGATTACAAACGTCCGTGGTGTGCTGACCTGACCACCCTGCCATGTTCTGTTGTTTGTGTCTTGAGTCCTGCTATTTCCTCTTATGAATGATACCTGAAAAAAAAGAAAAGAAAAAAAGAGTGTACATATATATATATTAATTTTGATGGGTGGTAAAAGGGTTTTGTAAAAAAAAAAAAATGCTTTCCTATATTCTTTTCACTTTTATGTTGTCAATAGATGCTTACAGAAAAGCGCAGCAAAAATGCTCCGTGTTTTTGATGTGACAAAATCTTGTTACGTGGACAAATATGTACGAACACTTGAGCAAGCCTGGCAAAGTTTTGACAGAGTGTTGTTGGTAAACAATTGCTCCGCCTTATAAAGGCCTTGACACTAGCAGCTCATTTATGTATATTTAAAGAAGACTTCTGATGTCCATTGAAATAGGAGCACTGGGTAATGATTGGCTAAATTCTTAGGTCGCTCGTAACACTGATTTTATTGCTTTGCTGGCATCAACGATGTCATGCTCGTTGTTCGGTTTATTCTGTTCATCGTCTTTGGAGCAGCGGCACGGGTGCAGGAGGAGGGTGGCTGGAGCGAAGGCAGGGGCGCGAGGTTTATCTTCCCTTGATGTTTATACCTGCCAGCCCCTAATTGTTATCACACCGACTGATTGGGCAGAGAGAGAGGAGGGAGGGTACTCCTCCGGGTAACGCACAGCATGGCGCCAGAGTCTGTGCACTCACGTGCAGGCTTGATAAGTTCGTTCTAACGGGAACGTTTGAGCAAGTCTGTCCAAGTTTATATTTATACTACCGACCTGTAAAAACGTTTCCAAAGTTGGTCCCGATACAGATGGCCTGTAGGTGTGTTGCAACTGAAGATAGGAGGATATTGCTTTTATTTTATTTTCCTCATTATTTTCGTCTGCTTTTATCATTTGGTGAAACTTGGCAATCGGTGATTGAACATCGTGGTGGCACGGAAAATCGCGTCATCTAAAGGATGATAATGACAATTTAACATCAGGATTCAACATCATTCCACCACCACCACCACCACTACCACCACAAAGAAAGCGTATGACAACATAGAAGGCTAAACCGTTAAATAATTAGATAGATACTGTATATATATAAAGCAAAAGTTAGCCGGTAACGACCTGGCTTCAGTTTCAGAACTCATGTATATGTATAAACATTAAAATTGTTTCGTAGAAGCAAAGTTAGAAGATCTGCTGTTACATCAGATCAGTAAGGACGATGCTTTTTTTTATAAAAAAAATATTTATACTTTAGATGCCTTACAACTGTAAGTATCGCAGACGCACTTACCTGCTTTGGCGTTGAAGGCGAAGTGGCCAGTCCATTCTTGTTTTTCCCGTTTTGTGGTACGCAGCTCAGTCACCTACGAGTGAAAAGTGTAAAGTGAGTGTAAACCCGATAAAGCTGCGGCGATGATGCTAGATGTCAAGGCCGGTGAGAGTGTGGTGACCTCCCACAAGTGTTTACACACTCACATCCGGGCGTTTGTCTCCTCGCCAGCCTGCGCCGTGTGCTGCAATCAGATCGCATCGCCTCGGGCTTTGTGTGGCAAGTTCTTGTAGTGTTTTTCATGCATTAAATTGGATGATAATCTTTATTAATAGCTCGATGCATCTCTGGATGTGTAAGGAGGTGGGTCCGGAGTATCGGACAATTTTCTCGTTTGCTTCCCGTAAAAAGATGAGTTTGTGTTCATTCTTTTCATGCATAAACCATCTGCATCCTGTCTTCCGCTGTCTCTCGCGCTTAAAGATTAAAGGCGAAAGATTTGTAGAGTCGAGGCAAGCGGCCACTGCATGGCAACAGGTTTCTAATGTTTTTTGTTTTTTTTTGTCCTGAGATGAACTAGCTGCTGTTTGGCGAGAAGGCTTGTTTCCTCGAGCTCTCATGCATTAATAATGATCCCCGCACATTACCTTGCATTAGCTCCTGACAGAGGCGGGTGTGATGATTGAGGACTGAACTCTGTTGGCAGTTGGGCGTTGTGTTATGTGCTGCGGTTGGTTATCTTTAACTTTAATGACAACATAAAGTCTTCATAGCTTTAACATTCAGAGAACCCCTTCCCCTAAAGCTCCTGACTTCTTCAAACCATGGTACTGTGTCACGTTTCTAACACACGATTTTTACAACTGCTATTTTCGCTCTGCAAACATTAGCAAAGTAGTTATGAAAAACAATTCCCTCGTTTTTTCCCTGACATTTTAAAGAATGTTTTTTACATTTTCCTAGCTTTTCCAGGAACTGGAAATCAATCCCCGTATTTCCTTGGATTTTTCCATAAAGGTTCTGTAATAAAATATTCTGTTCTTTACACCAGTCAGTCCAATAGCATCAACACTTGCGTAAATCTCTGCGCATACAGATAATTACAGAACAATGAATCAGTGCACACAGCCAATCTCTCTCTCTGACACTAATGTTGGCAGCGGGGCAAGGGTGCAACTGACCTGACCTACTAAGATGAGAGTGCGGGGTGAACGACCACTTGTTTACCTCACAACCGCTGGCCACATGTCATCTTGCTGATCTTTGGCTTCCATTGAACTCGACCTACTAATACATTTCCATCCCTGCCCTCACTCAGCCTCCCACCACAACCATCCCCTCTTCCCCCCAACCCAGGTCTCCCGCTTCTTGTCTTGTTGATGGAGGATGTCGGTTAATGCTTGTGCAAGTCTCCGTCAACTAAACTTCTCGCTGGTTACCACATTTAAATAATAATAAAAAGAATTCCTCGTCCTGTGTTGTAATGTTTGTCGTGACCTGCGCACAGAATAGAGACACCGGTTGCACCTCTCTACAGTTATCTCCTGGGACAGCAGATCGTCATCTGTAACGAGCGCTACATGACGTCACCACTGTATGAGAAGGATTGACAGAAAATAGGGAAGAATGGAGTGGGGGTGAAGAAAAAGAGGGGGGGGGGAGAGAAGAGCCGAGTCGCAGTGTCAGTTTTGTTGTTTTTTGTTTTGTTTGTTTTTGTTTGTTTGTAAAACTACAGTTGTTTATAGAAGAAGAAGTACGACACTTTATTCAAGACGAAATCAAGGCACAACTACCATAATCAGCCTACAACAGCAGCTCGAGAGTTACCAGCCCTGCCTTCTGTTTCTCCCTCTCTTTCTTCATCTTTCTACTAACTATTTTATGTGGTGGCAAATCAGTCGTGTTACAAGATTGCCACACTGCGACCGTTATCTTCACGGCGTGGTCCCATCATACCTGTGTGAGCTGCTGATGCTCACCACCCGAATGAGTCTGCCTGTGCTGCCCTCTCTGTGCCACACATCAGACGAGAGAAATTTGGCAGATGCTCCTTCTCCTTCTCAGGCCACGCTGTTTGGAATTCTCTTTGTATTTCTCATCAGACGGTGTCTGCGTTCAAAGCCTTCGAATCCCGCTACAACATTTAATTCGCAACAACATCTGACAATGCGAAGCCTTTGCGGTTATGAAATTCCAGGCTTTCTTTGGACTTTGCTACACTGACATTCTTCTGGAGTCGGCTGTGATGTTCGCATGTCGTTTGCTTATCAAAGCTGACATTTGTGCCTGTCTTCCAATCTCTTGCACTTGTTTAACTGCTAAAATTATCTTTTCTTTCTGTTATGTCTGCAAGTGTGTAGTAATTTAAAAGTCTATTATTTACAGTGTAATATAAAAACTTTCCAAACAGTTTTATTTTCGGCATTTGATATGGGTTTGAGGACGGATGATGTGAACGACGATTAAGATGAAAGGAAAAAAAGAGAGAAAACATACGGCAAAGACTTTTGACAATAATGATAAGTTGAGCATTGAACAACAATTAAAAACGGAAAGGCCGCCAATTTTTCCATTGTTTTTTTTTTTTGTTGTTGTTGAAGCCGTTCAAGTGGCGGTTACACGAGTAGAGAGTACTGTAAAGTTTTCCGTTGGCCCTTTTATCTACCCCTCCCGCCCTTCCCTTTCTGACTCACCATCACCGCCTCTGTGTGTGTTAACTGAAGTGAACTAACCACGAATGGAAAGTTCTGCCCTCTTTTTTTCCCAGTCACATGGTCCTATCATGGAGTTAAGAGAGGCCTGAATGTTTACCGACATTTGCATTTCTAGCTAGAACATTGTACGAGAGTATATTCAATATATATATAATTTATACGCCAAGAGTTTTTGCGCTGCTGATCGTTTCGCTGTACTTATGTGTTTACCAAGCGGAGTGACCCACAGAATGTCAATCGTAAGACATTTGTATATAGCATGTGTGTATGTGCCCAGCTATATAGCCGAATGAGAGTGAGAAGACAGAGTGTGTGGATCGCTATTTTATATTGGTGCACACAGTCTCGTATGTTTTGTTTATAAATATAACATTTTACTTCCGTGCCATCATAACATTGCATACCGGAGAAGAAATTTGCAGTCAATACAATCACATTCAGTGTGGCATGATACATTATCGTGCAAGTCGTGAACTCCTGGCTCTCACATTCTGTTGTTAGTCGTGAATAGGCCGAACGGTCCTTTCAGTTGCGTTATGCGATCAGAGGGCAAAGGTCACGTTTACATTTGTAATAATCGCCTAGAAGTAAACACAACCAAATTCGTATCACCAGCGAGGTCAGCGATCACAACAAACCCTTCTCACAAACATGTGAGGATGAGTTGCTGGAGATGGGGAATCTTTTGCCAAGGGGTGTTGGGGATATTTTCTTCTCCTTTCCTTACCCTCATCCTCCCTCCCCCCCCCCCGAGTGACGTAAGCACCGGGTCTGTTGCGCGGTCACGGACTGATTGGCGTTGACGTTTATTTTGAGGGTGGTTCGGTGGCCTGGGCGCGGGGCATCCTAGTGTGTCGGCACCAGCTTGCGTGCCCTCCACTTGATCCCTCGCCCTGCACTAACTCTCCTCCCTGACGCCATCGCTTTTATTGTTTATTTCGGATGCAAAACATCCTCGCGGTGCCTTGGGTGACCTGGTCAGGGTAAAGTTGAGGGGAACCATAAACATTGCTGACGTCAGCTCTGACCCTGTGGTCGCGCTACTACTTGCGGTCTCTCCAAGCTGGCGCGCGCATGCACGCGCACTCTCTACACCGGCCACACGGGTCTCGGCGGGATAAATTATCAGGTCATAATCGAACCTGGTGCAGACGACACACCCTGGAAAAGAGTCAACAGTGGATTTTTGCTGCTTTTTGCGGGGGAGTGGTTGTTGTTTTTGCAGAAGGTCATAGGCAGTTCAGAGTCATCGGAAGTTGAAACATTCTGCATGCCTGCAGATGTGTGCATTCGGTGAAGAAAGTGGCGTGAGCAGCAGCGAGCCAGAGCCAGAGAACTGGTTGTAAGCGGATGTAAAAAGCCGCCTTATTTTTCTCATTCTATTCCTCTTCGCCGTGTTGCGTGAGACCGCTAAGGCAGCTGGTAGGGAGGGGAGAGAAGCAGGCAGGAGGCGAGCCGACGGTTGAGGTGAGAGGATGATAAAATGTCGTCATCAAAGTGAGGCAGCTGCATGCTCTTATTTCAGCGGCATCGCCACCCACACACCTTTCCCCTCCCATCTCAAAAGTGCCACCCCGTTCCCCCGACAGGGTTCCGGTTGGTACGTGCAAGTGGTTGGAGAAGGCACGCAAGGCCCCCAGGCGCCTGCCTCAAGAGTCGGATGAGAGCCCGCGGCATTGGCGGCTGCTGGACCTGCCCATCAAAGTCGTTGCAGCGTGCACATGCACGTGCGAGAGAACGAAGGAAGTGCACGCATGCCCACTCGGTTCGTGCACACACCGGTGTAGAAGGTCTCGTGTCATTGTAGCCCTCCGCGCGACTAGGGGAGGAGTCTTGGTGTCCCGGACAGGGGTTTTGTGTTCACAATCAGCAGTCCAGCGGTCCTTGCTGTTCAGTTAGTGTCATCGCCTGTGCAGATGACGGTCTTGCCTTCCTGCTTCTTTTGGATCAGCATCTCCACGTGTTCGCCGGTGGCTCCAGGTGTTCTTTAAGATCTGCATCCGCCGTGTCCAGGATCAGGTCCGTCTTTCGGGGTCTTCAGGGTCGGGAGTGTCGCGCAGCCTGTGTGGATCTTTGTCGTCGAGATATCTGCAGCCACGATCGCAAGTAAAAACCAAGGCAGGAGGACTACGGCTGGCTGAACTTCCTTAACTCTTTTCGACGACAACTGAGATATGTAGGCTCTGATGGACTTTCTTTCTTTCTTTCTTTCTTTCTTTCTTTCTTTCTTTCTTTCTTTCTTTCTTTCTTTAACTATCCACTCCCTCGCACACTTCCTCTTCTCGATCTATGCGTGTGTGTAGGTGTGCGCGCTTGAGTGCCTGCTGTTCGTGCGAAAGGAAAGAAGAGGAATCTACATACCTTAGCTCAGCAAGATCTTGCTAACGGATTATTTATACAAGGATGAAGCATTTAGAACCACTACCCATGCAGCGTCCAGGCCAATGTATGCTTGTATGTAGACATAAACCTGCCACTGAAGAGTAGAAGTGTTAATTCCGACGACGAGAAACATCAAACGGTTGTAGCAGTGACCCTTAGACTAGTTTGTAGCGTGGGTGTACCTTTGTGAGTGGCATGCTTGTGTGTTTGTGCATGCGCGTGCCTGTGCGTTTGCTCGGGCAGGGTGGCAGGGGCACTGTACTGTGGCGGCCTGTGTCGTCTCCATGTGAGGAGAAGTAAGATGTGACAACGATAATGACGGTCTTCTGATGAAGGAGGACCTCCTTCCCCCACCACACCCATACCCACTCCCGTCGACGACCAAGTAGTTGTGAGACGTGCGATGATGCTCTTGTTTGTGTGCGTGTCTGTCACTTGTCTTTTGTGTTCATCAAGGAGCAAGAAGTCCGTCGCCTGGCAGGATTCCTCGCCCGGGGCGCCCCCAGAAAACGCCGCCACTGCCCCCCACCCCACCCCATCAGCTGCCCACCTTAGAAATAGAGCTAGCAGGCAGAGTCTGCCTAACATTAGGGTCTATGGCTCCTTTGAGCACGTGAGTGATCGCCGGCGGCCCTCCTTGTGCACTGATGTGCAGGGTGGTGTTCAAAGGGACAGGTAACACGTTTTTGCTGGTCTTTTGCCGGTCTCTCTCTATGCCTTGTATCTGGACCTTTAATTACTAACAGTGTTCTGCTGCTAGTTTAGTACAGATGCCTTCCTTTTGACTGCGCCATTGTCATCATCATCATCATTAATCACCACCACCACCAACACTGAATTCCATTTTGCATTTTTCATCATCTGCTCATCTTCTGAACTGTGCCAATACGGTAACTGCATGGGAGGACACTAAACCCTACTGGTCAGTGTCTCCAGTGAGTGTGTCATGATTAATTGACATGTAAACAAGAAAACAAAGTATTCTCACATTTAACTGTTTCCTGCCAGAAACCTTTGTATTTTTGTGTTATTTTTAAAAACGGAAACCAAGCATAAGAACATTGTTGGGCAAAGAAATTTTAAGTTTACCTGCATAAATGTTTTGACTTTAGGGCTGCTGTCATGGTGGTCTCAAGGCTGTTCTTGACCAGACAGATATGGCTAATGTTTGACTGCATGATGGTTAAATACAAACTTTACCTGCGTTGATCAAACATTTGTCTAAATTTTCCCAGCTAAGAAAGTATTAAAATTGTCTGCAAGGTTACATTGATTTACGTGTGCTTCTATTTGTTAAATCACACATAGAATGGGTGTTGATAAAAGAAAAAGTCATGGGAGGGCAAGGACAGGAGAGATGGATGTAATCAAGGGTTATTAGCATGTCTCTGCGAGGTCCAGTTTACTTTATCTCTTTTATCTCTTTCTTTATTTGCACGTTCACCCTTTCATCGCTAAATCATGAAATCTAGCAATGAATGAGGACGGCTTAATTAGTAGCAGGTTTAGCCTAGTGCAGTGGTGCTCTTGGCATCAGGGAGGGTGCTTGTTATTGGGCCGGGCCCAGACTGTAAATATGTACATAGACTGCTTCTGATAAGTTTACACATGTTTGAAACTTTCAGTACCAACAATGTCATTTACAGGTAAACTTAATGAAGCAGTGTGGTTAGTCATAGTTACTTAGTGCTTTTTTTGTATCTGGAATCTTTGCATGGTGTACAATGGAGAACGGACTTATTGTATATTTATGATTTTTTAAAAATGTGAACATTTCATGTGATACACTGGCCTATTGCAGGCAGTATAAAATGTCAACCAGAAAGATGTTTCATTTAATGAGATGGTGTTTGATTTCATCAGAGAGATGTTTCATGTTGTGAACATCGATATATTTTTCTTCAAAAATGTTAACATTTCTCCAGTTTTCATTTGAGCTATCACAACTGTTCACATTTTTTGAAAATATATATTAAAAATATATGTAGATGTATACTAAATATATTTGGCATTACCTTAGTATTCTTCCAATTTCTACACGCTCACATCATGCATTCAGTTGCTTCCTTAAGTTATGCGACAAAGCAACAAAACAAAAACAATATGCCTTTGCTAACAAGTTCGAGCAGTGCGTTTGATTACATAGATGAGACTGCTGTATTGTAAAAGCAAAATGTAAATGCTTTTATTTTCCTAATGAAGGAATGCTTCAGTGGAGTAGTGAAATAACGAGAACAAAATAATTTTTATCCAATTTATGCTGTTACCGGATTTAGTTTAGATGTTTGATAGGATTTCTGATTGATTTTTGTTTTAATTAATGATTAAGAAAAGCATCAACCCGGGGTTATTCAGCGCGTTTTGAATGACTCATTTGTCTCTCGTGAGACAAAGCAGAAGAAATGTGCTTTGAGGTACGACCGAGAGAGATTTAGTACTCATGAGCAAGATGGTCTCCTTGAAACTGATTAAAGGATCCATAGAAGTATATTTCGTGGCTTTATTGTACTGACTGTACAAGATCAGCCCCTTGAAACCTGTGATATAGCTCGTTGTTAAGTGTACTGACTGTAGCAGAAGGAACACTTCAGACGATGGCGTCTCAAAAATGAGTGTTAGATATTACAAGAAGTATGTAACCAAAAAGAACATCAGTACTAAATGAAAGAGGTCACCTTTGCCCAAAGTTGACATCAAGACACGCAAAGTTCCAGGTGGGGCATTCAAAACATTCTGTAATGTATCGTATCAGATACAGTGATCAGAAACAATGTCACGCCAGTCACGAGACGTACACGGAGGAGAGAACTTTGTCGACGCACCATTTGTCTCTCTGGGTTCATGTGACAGTCAGACAGTTGCTGCAGCAAGCTGGTGACCTGCCTCCTCTGATGGAGATGGGAAGTGGGTTGTAGGGGTGTAGCTAGTTTCTATTTTGTGTTCTCGGTAACGCCCGGCTGACGTTTGAAACTGCGTGCGGGCTGGCCTGCTTAGCCCACATTCTATCCGGCGACACCCTCCGACTATCCTCGGCGACACCCTCGTCAGTATGCAGAGACCTTCTGCACTTGACGTACCCTGACTCACAATCAGTCAGGCCATCGGCCTGTCGAACTTTTCAGTAACAACCATTGACCTGCCTCAAGTGGAGTTTAAATTTGACCTCATCGCCTTGAGCGTTTCCTAACTAAAGACGTGGAAAATTCGTTTGAGGGAATGGTGGGAAGAGACCTCTTGTTCAGAGTTGTCTCAGAGACCATGTTAATTGAATTAACTTGGACCCCCACCCTCTTTAAAAAAAAAGTGAGCAAGGAACACTGAGGAACTTTTGAAGGAACTAGCTGACAGGACCACCCTCATGGACGTCACAGATAGCACGTCCCACATCTCAACTTCCGCTTGCTCATAGGCTGGTCACACCAGCGAAACCTTTTGTCCCACTTGATAATGTTCATAACTGTAACAACCTTTGTTTTCAAGTCGATTGAGGTTAGTGGTATGTGCGCAACGTCCACGCGACCCTCCCCTCTTATTGTCTTATCATAGTTTGGGGAGGGGTACATGGGTGAGGTGGTTCATCCAGCTGTTACAGTACAGTAGTGCAACCGTCGGGGTCTTTTGGACCGAGAGAACACAATAGCACAGATACTGGACTCCAACTCCGCGTTGTGCCTCTAACCTTTCGGGCTTGACGACAGTTATTGATACAAATAGGAATTTAGTTACATAGCTTTGTATGTCCTGAGCTTGTCAGCTTGAAAACTGTGCGTGTGGCGCGTTTCTGTGTGTGTGTGAGAGAGTGAGTGAGTTGTGGTTGTGCACGCACAGGAGCTATACTGTCTTGCTTATGAATCATACTGCACTGTCCCAATCAGCTTTGCCATGCATGTTTCCTGGCTGAATGTATGTACTAGAAGGAAGGAGTAACCTAGAGTTGCAGGCGCCACCACACGCTTCTGGCCAGCACGCCCACTGGACCACCGGCCAGAGAATACTCCATGCCATCGCACTGCTCTTTAGTCTTTAGGAAACTGCTGCTTTCTCTTTCCAGCGGCTGTTATTGTATTGAAGTCATTTAAGTTAGTGTTTAGTGTGTAAACATGTCTTTTTTATTCACTGTCTTACACTGCCTGTCTTACCTGCCTTCACTACACTTCTAGTAGTATTACCATGGTTATCCATCTTGCGATGTTGATGTTCATGTAAAGACGATGTTTACACTGTAAATGCCAGATGTAATTAATATTAGTGATAATTTGTATAATTTAAAGATTTGACAATAATATATTGGTGCCTAGCATTAAGAAAACAACAAACGATGAGTATTAAAATTGTCTAAAAAGTTACATTAATTTCACTAGTGTGTTTCTCATCAATAATCACGCACAAAAAAAACAAAAAAAATGCTATTGATAAAAACTATAAATGAACGAAAAATTTAATCATTTTATAATATGTCAAGTTTGAATAGATGTCACATTTTGCTTCGCCGCAAAAGGGCGAAAGAATAATAATTATTAGAAAGCTACCCCTGGACTAGAATTCTCCAGTCGGCTCGGTAGTTGTGCAACTAGCTACTGTTAATGAAACAACACCGACGATGACTGTTGTTACGACGACAGTCGACTGCTGTTTGTGGCCGTGGTGAGAAGACTGTGAACTCGACTCACCTGTCGCCGGCCCACAGTTAGCGGTCCTCACACACCTGTTAGCTAGACACCTCACGGAGAGTGCGCGAGAGAATTTATTGCACTGAGAGACTGTGTCAGGATATGATAGAGAAGCCAGGGGACTAGCTGGCAGGGCATATGGGGAGGGATAGTTATGTTGGAGAGTACCTAAATCATTTTACCATGTTCTGCTACTCGTTCTAATGCGTGCTTGCGTGTTCTGGTCTCTAATTACTGCTTCTTTGTGTCTTGACAGTGGGTCCAGTACTGTTGCCATCGATAACAAGATTGAACAAGCAATGGTGAGTAAACTCGCTTTCTTGAATAATCTTAGGACATTCCTGTGTACTCTGCTAAAATAACTGACAGTTCATACACCGTTCATCACCAGTCGTTGCGTGCTTTTTTAAAAATAAAAAATACATTCTACTCTTGTTTTCATCTTCATTGCAATTTGTTCATATTTTGTGTTTCCTTCGTGACATTTCCTTGTCCTTTCAATCTGCTGCAAGTTCTTTGCTTTAATTTTCAAATAAGATATTTTTAACGGGTTAGTTAATTAGTATACCCGTGCAGTTAGCCACGCACACGTACAGCATCAGACAGGTGCGAGAAATGTGTGAAAATGTTAGCGAAAACGAAACTAAAGGTCAGCTTCGAGTTTGTCAAGCAAGTGACAAGCGGAGGACACGGGAGACTTTGGAAAAATGTCAGATGTGCATAAGTGTGTGGAGAAATGACAGTTTGGAATCGCATGGCTGCACACATGTGTGAGATGTCTCGTGACCGATTTGTCACATATGTAAACAGTAACTTAGCAGACGAACAGATTCATGCAGCTTGTGGTAGTTATTTTAGTCTTATGTTGAACAACTTGTTGGATTTTTTAAAATCTGTAGTACATTATGAAATAGTTCTTTTTAAAAAAAATCATTGTAGTGCCTCATGAAGACAGTTTGAGAGTTTAGAGCTTCGCTTTTCTCCTCCTCCTTCACTCCCACACCAGTCTCTTTTTCTCTTTCATAGTAAGCTTAAAATATAGGTTAAAACATTCGTCACATAAACACATAAAGTCCTAGAAAATATATTTTTAAATGATAAACTAGCATAAAATGATCGTGAATAAAACCGGTGCTAAAGTATACATGAATTTCTTGACGTCGATTGTAAACAGGGATGATTTATTCCTCTCCATACAGGAAAAGACATATAAACGTTGATGGCGGTAGTTCACTGGCAGGGTCTAGGGTTTGGGCCCCATGTGGTAGAAGTTATGTGCAGGGCTGTGGCAGGTTTATGAAAGACCGTTTGTCAGTGGTGTTTTGTTAGACTCCAGGGTCAGGGCCTGTGTGATGAAAGACGCCCCTCGGTGACAGCAAGACGCAGGGTGGAATATGATAAACGTGCCATCGGTAACAGTCGGTTGTCGTCTGCACCTTTCTTCCACCACGCAACCTTGCCCAGACCCCTCAAAACATTCCCCCCGCTGTAGCTTATATCATTTTTCTCAGAATAATGATCGCCTGTGTTTATTGTCTTTGTCCCACTTCTTTCCTCCCCTCCTCCTATCCCCCTTTCCTCTTATACGGTGACGGTTCAGATTTCGACTCGGACATACTGTTGTTGTTGTTGTTTGTTTTTTTTCTCCTGCCTGTGGCGCCTGTTTTCAGGGCCGGTTGCTTTGATGTAGTCATAGTTGCTGGTTCGTTTAAAATACTAATTGTGCATGTGTTTATAGCGCGTGCCTTCGCGCTTCGTGTCCGGCTTCGTATTCCGGGTGAAGTAATACAGGCAGCTAGGTGAATCTTCTCCACCTCCTATCTTGCCAAGTGGCAGGTGTCCTCTTAGAAATTTCAACAAGGCAGCTTATTTTATGCTGTCAGTTAAAGTGTCCCAAAGTCGCTTCTTCAGAATAATTTATGGTGAGCTCACAGGAGAGGCACTCGAGCTATTCAAAGAACTGAGAAAAATATTTTTTTTTTGTCCCTCTGATTTAAAAAAAAAATCCTTGCTTAGCAGCTTCTACACGGTCTAAAGATTTCATGAAACAGTGAACTCGCCGCCCTGAAAAATACATAGCCAGCGCGGCTTCTGTAAAGTACTTTATGTGCTCATCACCTCTTAGCATAATTTGACATTAGTGTAAGGTCGCCTGTTTATTATGCTGGGTTGGCTCACGTTGGACACTCATGTGATAAGCGGCCGGAAAGTGTGTGTGTGTGGGTGGGGTGGGGTGCTAGAGTCTTAAAAAGGGGGAGAAGGGAGCTGCCGGCCATTCAATGACCAAAGGAACCAAGTCTTTAGGAGGACGCCACTGAGCATGTAGGACACGTTAGTATGCATATAACAGAAATTTCACATTCAGAATGAATATCAAGGGTTCACGATCACTTATCGAGGCTCAGACCAGCGTGTTAAATTATTCGCTTGTAGGAGAAAGAGTTTTGAGTAAGCGTGTTGCGTTGACAGACCTTGGTCTTGCCAAAAGTCAGCCAGAGGTAGACAATGGAAGCAGCGAACAGTTCTTGCAGTTATTCAACAGAAATGGCAGGCGCTTGAACCAGTTTTGCAGTCAGATGTGGAGTGGTCGTTTGTTAAGAATAGTCTGCTTCATCCTGCCGCCTCTTTGTTGATCTTTTACATCCGTGAACTCCACAAGAGCGCTCCGCCCTTCACACGGAGAGGTCATGGACGGGAAACGGGGGAAGCCGGTACGAGTGACTCACCGCGCCTAGCGCGAGCGCGTTGCTAAAAATAGAAGCAGCGCGAGGGTGAAAGGAAGACACCATGGCTGGTGTTGTGCCCTGTGCTTCCGCCTACGTAACGGGCAAGGCGACGTTTGAACTGAAAGGACGTGGAGAGAACTGGTGTAGAGACCAGTACAATCAAACCTGCCGCCCTCCTGCTTTCGCGCCTACTGGGTGTGCAAAGTTTGCAGGAAGATGATCCTGAGAAAACCGCGGATTAGCGCAGGGAAGCATGACGATAAGCCGTCCGGACACTCAGCCCACGTCTTTGTCACAACTCGCGGCAGCCTCGCGTCGAGAACCGCCTGGAACTGGTTTAGTCGAGCTAGTCGCGTTTGTTGTCTCTGATCGCTCCGTTCGCTCGCCTTTTGAAATTCTCCGATGTGAAAACAAAAAGTTTAGCGGAGGAAAGAATGTAGCTCGATGCCTGTTTGAAAGAAGATGGCATCTCGCGCACGAGAGGAAGTGTAGAGAGGAATAAAGTCGGTGCGGCCGACAAACCGCCGTCGCGCTCGGCGACTGCAGTGGGAGGGGCTTAACGTGCCAAGGCGGGCGAGTTGTCTGCGCTGCTGCCGTCATCCTACAGGGAGGCGGGGTCACGCCGGGGTCTCCTGAGCTTCACTGGCCCGAGAAGGCTGGCCTCGTGATCGATTTGTTGTGTCTTCGCCATCTACCCCGCTGACCGGCCACTGCACTCGGCGAACTGGTTAAAAACACGGATGGGCACACTGTTGACTCCATGACCAGCATCATAAAAATATTACTGAGTGCATTCAGAATGTGGCGTGATTCATGACAGAGACATTTATGTATCAATGCTTAGAAAAATAACGCATACGTTCTTCTTGTTGTTGTTCCTATTCGTCCCCCGTGGAGCATAGGGATGCAAACGCATACTTGCATACTAAGAAATAGCCTATTTACATTTGTCATTAAATTCAGTATGTCAGCAATACCAATATGGAATCAAAACATAATCTGGAAACAAATACAAAGTACTATTCAACTTTAAAACAGGGAAAATAGTCTTTTGAGGTGACTGAGGTAGTACATACCTTTCAACAAGATGAGATTTTCTTATTCTGACATTTGTCAGGGTAAGGTTTTTTTTTTTCTTTTTCTTTTAGACCCCAGTAAAAGACAGGCCTCTAAGTGCTTAGTGGAAATGGGGTATATTGTAGTAAAAGGTAACAAACATACACAGCATTTGGTGTGTCCGTGCAAAATTGAAGAGCTTTTGTTCATACTTGCTTCTCAGGGGTCCACACAAACAGCTTGGCTTTATTTATACCACTACAAAACATTGTGAGCTGCACTTGGCAGTAAAAGCTTCTTTCCTGTCTTTTTCAGTTAAGGTTTTCCATTGCTTATTTTAAAACTCCTGGATTTTCTGGTGAAAAACTGCTCAAATGATGTTTATGACTTATTGAAGTCATGGCATTTCTACAATTTCAACATCATTCAAAATACCAGGGCTTGCGGGGAAACCAGTGGTATACTTCACTGTCATTGCTGATTTCTTTGCAACATACCCAGTGTCTACTAAGCATTTAACAGCCTGCGGTTCATTTTCTTTCTTTTTTTTGTTTTTTGTTTGTTTTATAGATGAATTTCCTCAGAATAAAGTGACTTTAGGGGGAAGAATTCACTGTCTTGAATGTGGGTATCTGTGTTGGGGAGGGGGTTAGCTTCAATCCTTCCCCACTCTACCATTTATATTTTCATATAAAAGTATAACGGAGTCTGGGTTGTGTATTGTTTCTTGAAAGCCCACTTTCCAGATGTTGTATATCTAAACATAGAGCTGCTCCATATTGTTCAGACATAGTAGATATCATTCAGTGTAGGAGGGCATTATGCACTGGACATCGACATGCCAAGCATGTGCACGCTGCTTGAACTGTCTTGTTTATGGAATACAGGGCATAACAAAGTGTGCAAGGCCGAAGGGCTCTTAGCTTTGCTCTTATCTGATCAAACAAAGCATAACTATTTGGTGCATAGCATTCTCTCTAAGAAACCTACTTAGCGAAACACTTTGTCAGATGTGTGACTGTGCTCATGCTACCAGACATATAACTATGTCATCGAATGTGCATTTGAAAATGTTCCCGTTGAAGGTCCTTTAGATAGGTTATTGCCGCGGTTCTCAAACGGTGGGGGGCGCGAAGGTGGTCATTTTTAAAAGTTTCTTATACCGGTATTAGTGAAATTAGTTTACATTGCTGGCTAAGGGGGTCGTCACAAGTAAAAGGTTGATAACCGCTGGGTTATTGCATCCATGGAGGACGACTGGTTGTTTTCCAGCACTTGCTGTTGTGTTTCTGTAAAGTGCTGGAAACCGATGGACAAATGGGGTTTATAGGGTGCCAGTGGAAAGTTCTTGGCTCTGTGAGTGACCTGGGTAAGGGTCGTGCAAGTACGGGAGGACCGACTTTTCTGCTGTATATGGTAATGGCGAGAAGTACTTCCTCTCAGGCCGTCAACATCGGAAAACGCCCTCAGCTGATGGCGGTGTGCACCGCGCGTGTAGGGGGGTGGGGCGAGCTGCAGTCGCGCCGGAAGATCGCGTTGTGGAGTTTCTCAAAAGGATTTTGCGCTTTTCTCGGAAAGGGGCAGGCAGACCGTGCACGACCAGCCAGTGTAGCGCGATGTGACAGCACGGTGAACGTTCGCTCGCGCTCTTCCTCCCCCCGAGCGCAACGCGACTCCCCCCCTCACCACGCTGCACGCGGTGTTTACGCCGATCGCCCCTAGCAGCTGCCTGTGCTTGGGGGCATCGGAGGATGGAAGAGAGCCGCGTTGAGAAGACACCGCGCTCTCTGTCAGCCAGGGTGTAGTTACCGCAGGGTGGTGCGATCATAACGCGAGCGCTGCCGCTGCGCCCTTCCTTCCACCTCCCTCCCGCCCTTGTGACTGACGCAAGCTGAGCGCCGATTGGTCGGTGGTCTCAGGAGGTCGAGGCGGCCCCGTTTTCGTCCTATATAATTCCCCCCCAGCTGTGGCAGTGCCATAAACAAATTGCATTTTCTCGCTGCACCCGGAGTCTTATGTGCTGTGCTGCGTCTTCTTGCTGTCTGCTGTTGTTGACAAAGCCCAACAGGCTCGAGTACTGCATAGCGACAGTGTCTGTCTGTCGAGCTACCATTGAGTCCCCACGCGCCCTCTGCCAGCTTGCCATAGCTGTGCCTTGCCTCTGTCCGCCCGTCGACATGGATGTGGCACTCGTACGAGCCCAGGCCAGTTGCCGTGTGGCGGCGATGAGTAAAAGCAAAGCCCTAAGCTCCCTGAACGACTATGTGGTGAGTGGCATCGCCATCCATCTGATCGCCCAGTGCATGCATCACTATTCTGACTTTGCCAGACACTTGAGTAATCGAGCACTGCTCGCAAGATAATTCCTATATTATTATTGCTCAGATCTCTCGTAATCTGCATGGATTATATTTGAGGACTGATAATTATCAAATGTAATTTTGGTAATGTTTGCAAGAATAAGTGTTGTAACGATTTCCTACGATCACCCCTCCCTTCTCAACATCGGTTAGCAACATTTTGTGTTGTGATGATTGCGTAAGCCACATTTCATTTCCTGCTAGACCACATTTTTGTTATCCTCCATGGCTGACATTGATGTATCCATAGTGAAAGCGTTTTATAATTGTCTGAATTAGTCGATTAATGCATGTATGACCGCTTCCGACAGAACACCATTGTTATCACCACCACCGTGATATGCGCTAGGCGCGCCGTGTACAGTGAGCGTTGGTGCGGTACTGCTGTACTCGCCGGTCACCTGACGTCACACCAGGGTGAGCACAATGCAGCTGGCAACAGCTTTGGTGTGTGCGGAGTTCCGTTGACGCCCTCATCACCCCATACGCGGCATGGGCGGTTCGTGGAGGGGATACGGGGGGCTTCTTGGCGGCGGGTCACGTCAACAGATAAAAAAAGGTCACGACGTAACCCTCGCCCTGTGTGCATTTTAATAGTTTAATGGGCGGCATATCTCCTTGCCTGTCACCTTAGCCCTAAAAAGGAAGCGACAGGCACCCCTGAGCGATTCGAACGAAAAGTGAGTCATTCTGTCAAGTGGTCGCGGCAGAGGGGAAGACGGTTGAGGAGGGGGAAGCCGCTGTTGACATGCGTTATTCTTGTTGTCCCAGGCGGTTGTCCTGCTTTCAGGACTTCGACGATTTCGGGGAAACCGTTGCGATGAGGTATTGATGATTACGACGACGATGAAAACAGAATAATCGATAGCTTCGACTAGAATAAAGTAATTTTGGGTCGCTAATGAAAGGGATATGGAGATTAGGGGATTATTTTGTTGCGTGAAGCTGATCGTTGGATTATCACTTTTCTCCATATCAATCGCTGGCGTGCGCGCGCACATTCACACGCTCAATTTCCTGTCCCCAAAGTTGTAGGCTAGTGTGTCGGGAGGGGCGGTGATGGTGAAGGGGGAGAGCTCAGTGATTATTGATCGCACGGGGAGGGCCGACATAGCTTGCCACTTTAGCCATTCTCACCTCAAGATGTTGTAGTAGTTAGCTTCATCAACAAAAACCACCCCATGACCTAACGACAGCGCAACTTTCTGGCCGTTATCAAACTGTTTCTTGACACAATAGAGTGCACGCACAACTTGCAAGGTGTGCACCAACTTGAGGGGAGGGGAGGGGAGGGGAGGGGATGAAACCTTCATTTTTAGTCTGTAGACGCACAGAGGCCAAGAATTTAACTCTGAAATTATAAACATCTGATCTAGTGAAGGCGTGGTTACAAATATTAGAAACTCGGATGAGTGACATCAAACTGTTAAATATCCAGATGACGCGATATAGTAACGGATGTTCTATGCTAATTATAAGGCACTAACCGTTTAGCATACCAGACTAAATATAGCATCAGGGTTGCTTGAAGTGAACTATGTAGCGTTGAGGTATTTGTTGACAAAGATTTTCAAAAAGCGAGAGAGAAAAGGAAGAGAAGAAAGCAGGCATAGCCACAGTTCGATTAGCTAGACAGCCCGTAGCGAAGGAGGGTGGGCGGGTTGTGTGGGGCTTTGGGAGAGCTAAGTGGCCACCACCCCCCAAATAAAAATCAATACACCCCCCTCCACTCCCCCTGGCGCGTGAGAGCCGTGTGTTCAGCGAGACGGACTCGTTTGACCTGGTTTCAACTGGTTCGCGGGAACTGGTTTCAAGCAGCAAGCGCTGTGCTAACTAACGCCAGGGCTGCCAGCGGCGGAATGTCACTGTCGTCTGACACTGGCTTGGTGAATAACACGGCTCCTTCCTTCTCTCCTGCAGTCGCTTGTCCCCTAGCCAGTGCACCCAGTCCGCGGCAGTAGTTTTTTTTTTTTAAGAGACCAAACGAGCTTCCACGAAGCATGAAGACCGTCCACATGCAGGAGGTGACTAGAGCGAGAATCTTGTGTTGATGGGCGATTACTTTGCACTCGGGCGGACTTTTTTCAAACGGGTTTCGCGTGCATGCAGCGACATAAGAATGGTAGACCGGCTTTAATCTGGGTGTCGTTAGGCACGACTGGTGATCAAAGTGCAATTAAGATCCATTCATTTGCTGGTTGAGCCATCGACATAACATGTTCCTTGCAAGCATTTTTTCATTAATGGGGTGTTTTTCACTCGTTATGCCCAAGAGGAACTGATTGGATATGAAAGCGCATGTTAATTAGGCTTTCCGTCTACATATTGATCACTGACTTTTAGCCAAAATGATTGTAGATTAATTAGTCCGAGTTGCTAGGTTTTAAGGCTGTCTGTGGGATTTCAAATGCATTTGATATCGGTGATACTAGTACTAAAAAATTGTAATCGCTGCCTATATTTCATAACAACATCCTTGTCCGAATCTTTTACGCATGATTATTGCTTTTTTATATCTTAAAATCCTGATCGTAGACCTCTTGCTAGTGATATTAGTGCAGCATTGTCCATCGTTTAGAATGGTGATATATTGCTGCTATGAGATATGACCTGTCATAACACTTGCATGATAATTCTGAGAAAATAGGCTACTCAGAGTTGGTGACTACCATTATGGCATATTTATCAGCCATTTATCTTCACCCCATTGTCCACCCGCCTGTCTGCTGTACCATGTTTAGTTGAAAGATGGGCCATGTGAAGTAGATAGAGTTATCTATATACTGAGGCTCAGTAGTGAAGTCTAGACAGTGAAAAGCACTTGATAACAACTCAGATAACACAAGACTGCTCAAGGTCTGATGCAGTGTGGCTGTATCTACAATCAGTTGCTTCGCACACATTTACCTAGGTTTTTATATGTAACACAACAATAACATGGAATTACAAAATTTGTTTATGAAGCTGATACCTGTGGCTTTGGCATTTGAAAAAAATCACAGCAAAGCATCCCAAAGCACATCATTTTCATATATTTCAGGATACATCTTGGTGGCATTTTATGTTTAGTTCTTTCATGCAATATTTCATTTTAGATATCAATTTAACCCTGCAATAATACCAAACTATAATTGCATGTATTGTATTCTTAATGTTCCAGGACCTGGTGAAGTCTCACCTCATGTATGCTGTACGTGAGGAGGTGGAAGTTCTTAAGGAGCAAATCAAGGAGTTGACTGAGCGCATTGCTCAACTTGAGATTGAAAATGCCATCCTCAAGGCTGCAGCTTCCCCCGAGACCTTACTTAAACTTCCAACAGCGCAATCACAGGTCCCACCCCCAGTGTCATCTTCTTCATAACTGACAGTTGGTTGCTGTTCACTGAGCCTATGATGCAGGACCTGCATCCATCATGTAGGTCCTTACACCTCTGAACAGGTTGAACTAGCTGAGCTCACCTGTCTTAAAAACAGACAGGTGCTGCACTGCCTGGTTGGGTACCGTCAGGCTAGGGATCCAAGGAGGAGGTCATCATCTTTGTGAGAGACAGTCATCTACTGCATTAAGGTTGGTACTCAACGACTACCAGCTTTCTGCAGTGTTGTCTGCACAACATGAGCTGCCTTGCAGACCCAAGAAGTGAAAACAGCAAGGGGTGGGACACCCTTATTTCTGCTACGGGTCTTTGGTTCAAGACGAGGCAGAAGTGTATCACGGAAGAGAGTTACAACAACAATTGGCTGGAAACTGTCATGTAATCACTGCAGTGTTCAGACCACAGCACTTTCGTGGTTCTGTTCTGCACTCTTAGTAGTTTGGGGTCCTTGACATCAGAGGTTGGGCACATTCACAACACTTCCCCCCCACACCAAATAAAAGGTAAATTATAAACTATTTTAATCATTAGCTATCACAGCAGCCAGATGGGCTGTAACCTTCCTGCTGAATTATCCTGTGACCAGCTTAACCCAGCAAGTGACTGTGATCTTTTCTTCAGACTGTAAGCTCATTCAGGTGCTAAAAAGTGCTAATGGTTGTGGAAAATGTACTCTGATAACAATTCTTTAGATAAAATTCTAAGCAGGGAGGGAAGATCAAGAAATGAAAAACCTTTTAAACAGAACATTTCTTCTAACCAGAAGATGATGGCATCATACAACACACTCAAGGCTGAGATTAACAGGACTCTGCTGTGGTTTGTAAACATTGCTGACATGCTGATTATCCCACAACCTTACTGGAAGGTGATACTTGAAATGTGTCAGCATACCATGGACATGTTTGCATTTCCACTCTGCATATAATTGTATATAACTACTTTGTTAACATTATGATGTTAGCTTCAACTGTGCATTATTCATTCATATACCTTGGTATCTTGCAATCGTGAATAATAAGTATAAAATTCCAAAGACTGTTTCATTTCTATCCAATTTGACCTAATATTTCCTTGATTTTAAAAAGCTTCAAACTTTTGGATTTAATGATTTTGTAATTTCGGTAGTATAATTGTCAAATAATTTTTTTTGCGTTTCGTGATTTTCATCTTTTTAGTGGCTTAGTGTGTGATAAAAACAACTTTGAAAGAGAAGACTTGGCACATCCCATCTTAAAGCCATTGATACCAGGATACTCAATTGCTTATCAGTCGTGCATTCAGATGTAGATAAAGGGGATTGTGCACAGCTGTTTGGCTTAGAGACTCACTAGAGAAAGACAAGACTGGCTGTGAATGGGCTTTGACCATCTATGCACTGGGTGGTGAAAGTGTGCAATTTCATTTCAGTTTATAACCAGGTGTACAGACCCATTCACTTTGCCTGATTTTATGCTCAGAAAATAATCATGTGCATGGTGCACGCTGAGCAGACGTGGATCCAGTTTGTGAACATCCTGAATGGCTTGGAACTGCTGCCATTGTTTCCCCATATGCCCATGGATAAAAATATGACCCTGTGCCGCATTATATTTATATATATTGCACTGGTAGATGTAAACTAAGTTGAAACAAATTTAACATGTACCATTTTGTCAAACATTCTCATTTTTGTAATATTTTCGTGAAAACACTTGTTGAAACAGAAGCACAGGTTTAGAGTTTGATTTTAAAACTGTGTTGCGGCTTGATTTTGATGAGAACAGTGTTGGGAGGATGTTATCTCTCTATCTCCCTCAGAATGAAAGTAAAGAAAACGAAATGAAGGTAACAATATGCTGATATACTAGAGGAGATTATGGAGTAGAACCTGTGATGAATTATTTCAACATTAGCACTTAGTGATGTTTTGCTTTTTGTAATTGTAGTTATGATGTAGGCAGTGGGGCGTAGGTCCCCATACCAAATCATTTCTGTGACCAAAATATGTATGTAAAGACAGTGCAGGTTTTGTTTAAATGGCTGTGTCAACATAGGTTTATGCATGATAAAGATATCCTTCATATTCCCCAACACAAATTTAATGGGGTTTTTTTTTTCTTTTTTTTTTTTTCTTTCATCACTCTAGCTGTGTGCTACCTGCCCTATCTTTGGCAAAGTTCATTTTTTCCAATTCCCTTACCATGCTTTAATCCACTCTAGATTGATGTTCCAGACAGTATTTTTGATGTGGCCAGTTGTGTTTGTGACATTTGAAATATTTGTGTGCATAGTTGAGACACGTGCTTTTATGGGTTATCTCTTTTCCTTACATTCTCATATCCATCTAGTTAACCTACTATCACGTTGATCTAAAATGACAATTATGATCATACCATTACATTTTAGTATGATAAAACAGCTAGTCAGATGTAAAAGCAAGAAACTAAATGGTGGTGGAGTATCGCATTTCCACCATACCCAGTGTTTCCTTTTACAATATCTTTTTAAAATAAAGTAGGCTTTTTTTTTTTTTCAAAGAAAACCATTTGACTGAAGAGTATTTAAAAGAGCAGAGAAAGAATTCTAGGACTACTGTTGTGTTAGTGTAAGTAACGCAGTGAATAAAAGGCTCAAAGAAGGAGATTGGAAGATGTCTGCAAGTTAATGTATACAGTCCTTTCTGTACAGAATGTTGAGAGAGGGAATGTGTGAGCAATTGGCTGGTTACAGCAGAATGTTCAGCAGTAGACTGGTGTTAATCTGTTGCACTGTAGAATATGTACACTGGTCCCTTCTCAGTCAGTTTGAAGTCACAGATGATCGGTATTAACCCAAGACCACATGTTGCTGTACAGTTTCTGCTTCACCCACTGTTGACTAGCTGTCTTTCATACCAATGCCATGGTGATGGGAAACCCTGGCTGTGGGCTTTGCACCATTGAACATTGCTCATTAGAAGAGTGTTTTCTTTTCCAAATTGATGTGTAGTATTACTGTTTCTATTACGAATGTGTAGAGAACTTGCCCACTGCATTTTTGTTCTGGATTTTGCTGACGTACTGTAACAGCAAGCATGTAAGTTGATTAATGTTTTGAGCACGAATGTACAGTGCATAAAAGTGAGAATGTGTGTGGACAAGTTAAATGACATGATTAACAATAGCATGGCGACTTCGGTGTTGAGTGTATATACACCAAGCTCGCATTAATAATAAGAATAATAAAACTTCCCATTTTGTAACAACTTTTTTCTTCTCAGTTTGTGTAAGAGAGATGAGAGAGAGATACAGAAAAGAGACTTTTGTTTATCAGGTAATGAGGTGAGTGCTTAAGATAAAAGTTTAGAAGAAGAATTTTCTCTAGCCCAATCCCGAGGGAAGAGGAAACTTATTATTTTAAATGGCCAAGTATAGATTAATATGCTACAGACCATTACGACTGACAAAAAATCTTAACACGCTGATATTTTTTATTATTATTCGCTGGGCATTAAGAGATCAGACTGACTTTGTCTGTCGATTGGACCAGGCAATAGTTCTCTCACTGAAATTTAAATAGGAGTCGGACCACCCGACTGTTGGAGGCTAGCCAGGTAGCTTTGTATGCTGGTAAAGCATCCACCCCAGCTGGCTTCTGTCAACACTAGTCGCATCGCACTTCTTATCCCTCACCTCTAGCTTGTGGTCGTTTCAATAAGCGTCACACAAAGTAAGATAAATAAACAACCCACAGTAAGTCAGACTTTTTAGAAACTGAGCTTTCCCCGAGTCTCGCTTCTGTCGCTCGGTTCGGTTAGTGGCTGTCATCATCACTTCAGTCTTTTTAAAAACGTGTTTTTAATTTTAAAAAAAATCTATTTCTCTAGTGTACAAATTGAAACTGATTGTCAAGTCAATGAAGCTAACACCAGAAACTCAAACAGCTGCACTCTCATTGTCGATCTTCTATCGGAAGACGGAGGCGTTTGTGGGATTGTTCCTCTAAAGATCGATCAGTCTTTCTGGACGATTCATCGTTGACACAGACCACCGACAGTTGCGACACAAGTCACCGAAACGCAGACTTCGATCACTGGGACGAGCTGACACGAAAACGTTTTGTCTTGGTTCGGGTTTGAGTTTGTTTTGTTTTTGTTTTGTTTTTGTTTTGTGTTTTTTTTTTTTTTTTTTTTACTTAAAGGCTAACCCGAGTAAAATGTTATTTTCAAGTGACTGAACTTCATTCATTGAAAGACGCTTATTCAAAAGATTTGAGTAAATAACACCACTCTGTTCATGAAAGGCTTTGGTCACCGCAAATCTTACCAACGTTTGAACAAGTTTTTTTCCAGGACATCAAAAAATTAATGGCTGTACCTCTTCGGCAGGTGGTCGAACTGGCTTCGGGATTGAATGACGTCAAGAGTGTGAACGTAGGTCAGTCAACATGTTGGTTACCTCCCACCTTCATCCCCAAAACTAATGAAAAACTCTTCAGGTCATAAAAGTTTTATGTTCTAATAACAAAGTTAATTGTGTAGGGCTAGTCTTTAAGGTTAAAATAAATCTTCCAACAAAACTTTGCTGGGTGGTTTCCATGCGTATACCAACTATTACATCGGCAGACGAATCGAAAAATGAGGTTTGTGATTTTCCAGGTCGCATGCACTTGAAGGCTTGTGCGCACAGCGATGGAGGTTAGGATGCGGTCGTCGACACGGCCGAGCAAACAAACAAAACAAACCAAAAAAATGATGCTTTGGTAAACAGGAAAAATGACTGTAACGACGTGGATTCAAAAGAGGTGACTGGTGGTGGAAGTACAATAACCCCGGATAGACACAGCATTTGGATTTGCACTGTAATGAAAACAATAGCTAGAAAAATTATCTTTGATACTAACTAAATTGAGGGTGGTCAATTTCTCATTATAGTCGCAGCTCATGTTTACTTTGAAATGCAGTTTAAGGAGATATATGTATTATATCAATTCAAATTAAATCAGACTTTATTGTCTGTCAAGGAGACCCAAGACAGAAATTTTTCTTTGCTCACAAAGGCAGGCATACATACTCATACAGACATTTAACACACAGTTGAGTAAAGATACATTATCTTTAATGTAGACATATACATATATTGAGTAAAAGGCTATGGAAAATGATCCAATTACAATGCCTTTAATAGAAGTTATGAAACACTAACAGGGAAATTATTTTATTATTAATTCTTGATCAATTGTTTGACACTTGAAGGGTCTGAATTTTTTATATTTAATTTTATTTGACTGTTGGCCAGGCCTTTAAGTGCATCAGTAGTTATCCTGACCACACTTCAAGCTGAAACGCTGACTGATATATGCACTCTAACCAGTCTGTGTAACGGTGTAATCCAGTCAGAACATATCAAATATTTGTGAACACGGTGGTGTAACAGTGGCGATGGAGACAATGGTAGATTCCTGTCGATGCCAGCCAGCAACATGGCGCGTGGACCACATCGATTGCTGCTGGAGAGAACTGAGTGCGATATATGGGCGAACGAATTATTAATGCTGTACTTAATCGCAGATAGAACAAAAGCCCTGTGTGTGCACATCATTTGCTTTTGCTAGATGTGCGGAGGCTGGGATGTTGCTCAACCAGATGTTGCCCTGGCTGCTTCGCTGGGAAAGATCAATGGCACTCACAGTCATGTTCCGCATCACTGCACCTGCATGCTAAACCAACTTTGGCATCATTGATTTCCTGACAACATCAATGATAGCCACTGTTTTTGAACCTGAAAATGGACATGAAATGTAAGAAAAAAAAATCTAGAGAACCAAAATCTATTCGAAAGATCTAAGTGAGGAAATCTGCAACTGACACAAAGTCGGACATTTTGACAGCAACTCCTAAGTTAATTTGATATTTTACTAAATTATACTATTATACTAATTTTGAACTTCTTGCGATAATCTCTGTAGCTTGAAACTAAATCTTGAATGAAAATAAAAACGAATAATAATTTATTTAGAATAATGAGCTTCACGGAATCTAAAAATAGAAGTTTTATTGCTTGGATCCCTTGCGCAGCGTTGATGACTTGCCGGATGTGACGTTGTGATTACGTCAGTGATTGAATCTTCCAGAATGTTCGTCCCATTATTAAAAACACATCAAAAAATGGAAGAGATCTCGAAAGTTATTTACGATCACGATCGTTTCTTCATGAGCCGTCAAAGGTTTGATGTTGATTATATTTTCCGAAGAAAGAATTTTGGATAATTTTGTGTGAAATGTTTATTTAAGCCATTTATTTGTTTATCTCTCTATTACTTACGCTGATCAGTAACATGGCGAAGTTAGATATTTACTAGTGTGTATAAAGTTTTGTGGGTTTTTGTTTCTTTTTGTAGGTCAACATATGTCAGACATGTGGTAATAAAATGAAATTCTGTTTCCTCACTTTACAAATAGACAATATCAGCTCTTACTGTGGTTTATGAGTATCTTAGGGCACGAGCTTTAAATAGAGAAACACCTAGTCTAAATGTGACATGTATTTCGAATGTAGGTATTTTGTATATAATATACGTTCTAACGGGAGATATCAATGTACCATTCTTGCTAGTTAAAAAAAAAGTTTGAACAAAAAATCTCAAAATACTTTCATTCTTCCAAACGTTCAAAAAGAATATATATTAAATACTCCATTATTTTTTTCCAGACCTGCCAGGTGCTTAATAACGAGATATAAATGATTTATATATGTTAGACTCTGTGTGTGTGACTGTATTACTGTATAAAATGCCTAACATATGTGTGTGTGTGTGACTGTATTACTGTATAAAATACCTAAAGAATAAAGTTAAGTCTCTCTAAATCCACCATTCGTGTTCTCTCATTTGGGAATCGAGCTGTGTTATCTGTAGATGTACGCATAGATAAGATTCCAAACGAATACTTGCATCTCACCCACCCAGATGCCCCCAGGCGTATCACTGCATTCTGCCCGACATCATTTCAGCCGTTAGCTCGACCTGGAACAGACGGGTGTCACCTGTGCAAATACCAAGGGCTGGGATGGATGCTGCTAACGACCGACTGCAGTCACGTGTCAGGCTCAGCTTCCCTGCATTTGACTTTTGACTTAGTTGGACGTTGGCATTTTAGTCTGCAAAGAATGAAGAACTCACTTTCCCTTCTCTTGTCCTCTCTCTTTTCTTTCTTTCTCTCTCACACTCACTCTCTCCCGGAAGGTGTTCATCAACCTGACAGCAGGCTGTCTAGAAAGGTTAACACAATGTTAAGTAATAATCGTGTAAACAACAAGGCCACCTGGGTTAACAACATCATGATGGTTTTGTACAAATAGGGTTTTGGTTTTGTATGGGAGCAACAGAGTGTAGGAAATGTTAATGATTTTAAAAGCAGCCTCTCCCAGTCTTCCTAATCGCAGCATCTAAATCATATAGGGATGAGAAATGTCATAGTCAGATTTAGACCTGGGGTTACTAACCTAAAGTACATCCCAACCAACCGTATGCCTATCTGTTTTCGTAAATAAAAACTGGGCTTTTATGCGTTTTAGTCTTTTATAGACTAGCTGAACCCGTCACACAAGAAATGACAGAACGAAACGCTTTCATCCCTCCCTCACAAATGTGCGTTGATATATTTTCATTTTAATCCTTTGGAGAAAACACACTCGTGATGGCCCTACTTCTGACATCACCACGACTCGCATCCAACCACAACTTTTCTAGAAGATTGTAGTATGAGATGGTGCCAGTGCAAGTTTACGTTGGTGACGTGGCAAGAAAATAGGTCATGACCTACTTTCACACGCAGCTGGGATTTGCGATGTTGAGAGGTTTGCGAACGAAATAGTCCTTTTCGCACTGATTACACCACGTAGTATTTTGTTGTATCCACATCAAAAGTTTCCTGTAAATAACTAAACAATTTTGCATTCGAGCTGCACTTGTTTTGAACATCTGACGGCAGAAGGGTGAGAGGCACAAGAGGTTCGAAACCCGGGTGGTGCGGCGAATTGTTCCAGGGTGTCGATCCAGACGTTGAATGAGTCTTTTATAGGAACGAGGAAGGAAAAAGACGACGAGGGAGACGATATGGGCACTCTCCTCACAAAAAAAGCTGATATGAGTTCGGTTCCCAAGCGGGTGAAAGTTGAGGGGACTCTTTACCTACATTCAAATACCTGAAGCGATTAATTTTAAAATCTGCAACGCATGCGCACAGTGTCGTCTGTTTTGTCCTTTGATGGCATTCAAGAAGGATGCAGTTCTTAAAGTGGACTGACTGTTTATTTTGCTTGATTTTGGTTGATGGTGATATATAGTATAGTAGGTAAAATGAACAATTGTCAGTGTGAACGTTGCAGGTTCGTTTTTTGAAAGGGATCTGTGGTTTTTTTTCTTTGTTTTTGATTTTTGATTTTTTTTTTTCTGGGGAACTTGTGAGTCTTCAGGTTATGGTTAGTAAGAGTTAAGTTTAAGGTTTTGATGTAGGATTTTGCTTTGCACAGAATTACTGACCAGACAAAACAATCGAATTAAATGTTTATTAAGCTTGCGACTGTGTTTGGCTGCTCGCACATGTATAGAGTAGGTCAATCCACGAGTCTGTGCAAAAATACTGTGGCACCATAAGCATCAAAATTTTCCACCGTTTCTACGCCTTAAAATAGAAAAAAATAATTCAGCAAGCAAGTCTTCGCCAGGAGAGAGAGATAAGGTGTCAGGGGAAAAGCATCCCTCCGCTGACGTGTTTTGCTCTTCTGTTGCCTTGCGTGTCAAGGACAGACAATCAGGTCATCAACCGCCTGGGGACTAAAGTGCCTCCGACTTGCTTACGAACATCTCTCCTCACGGCAACCCTGCGGTTTGTCTCCCAACCCTTGTTGTTGTTATTGTTTTCCCTGCATTTACCTCAGGCACTGGCTACACGCCAGACCCAGTGTTGTGTGAATGAACGTTCACGGCTGTCGGTGTGTGGGTGACGTTAGTGCGTTTGGCAGCGCGTGCGCGGCTGGTGAATAAGAAAGTAAGGGTAAAAATGAGGTGTGATGTTCAAGTTGAGAGTTCGTCGTGTTGCTTTCACTTTGTAGGTACATATTAATGGGATTAATAATTCAAACATGTCGCATAATCAGGGCGTATTTTTTTTTTTCACTGATTAAGTAAGGTCAAAATAATTAGGTATATTTTCTTAAAATGATAAATAAGTAATTAAATAGTAGAGTTTAAAGCAAATAGCTAGTAAGTGTGGTAAGGGTTTAATAATGGGGAGACATTCAACTGTTGGAGATTTCAGACCTGTACAGGTGGGTGAGTAATGGTCAGCAGCTTAATAAACAGAAACGCAACTTTGTAAACAGGTATATAGACATCCATGCACATACGTACATGGCAAATATCCATATGTATAGTCATACATAAAACATGCAGTCATCCATATTTACATAGATATATACGTCCATCCATCTATGCACTGGAAGCAGTGTTGAGAGAACGGGCGTCCGCACCGAAAGACGCGCCGGTTCGATGCCCGTGTAGCGCAGCAAACTTCCGAGAGCTGACCCCAGCTGCTGGAAATGGGTACCTGACTCCATAGAGTGTTGGTAAGGCAGCCAAGAAGAGATTGCCCGAGAAAAGTGAGGATAACACCTCTCTCCCCAAACGACCGTTTTTTTTAGGTCAGGGGACAACCTTTTATGTACATACCAATCGTTTCCTATCTACACCATAGATCTTACTTTACGAACAATCAGCTGCAGGTAACTATCATGTAATCGAGGTCGTCTGTAGATGGGTTTGATTGTGGTCTTCATACAGACCTCACTGAAATAGATGAAAGAGAGTGATCTCCCCTCGCCTAACTGGCTGGAGGGGACAGAGCTCTGTCGCATTTTTGTTTTATCTGATGTCTTCCTTGTGTTGGACTTGTGACCGTGTGTTTTTGACGGGTCTGCCATTGTGCGCTTGGAATGCGCTGCCTCTTTCGTGTCATGCAGACTTCACGGTCGGCATAGGTGTGTGGGGATAATGTCATCTTGACCTTCTGTTGATCAGTGACTTTCACGTGTGTTGGACTCCTTCGTCGTCCAGTGAAACTTGTGCCGTCTGTTGGGTTTGTTGCTTTTGAGTGTATTACGGCTTGTGTGGTGTTTTGATATTTGGAATGCCGATTGTTGTTCGTGCTGTATGTGGTCGCTGCCCTGTAGTGTGGAGGACATGGTCTGCTGAATACCGACATTTGACGTCACATCACCTTCTGCACCTTCTGTCATTTGTGAAGCGCCTTGAGCTGTCCACAGGCCAGGATAAGATACAAGCCCCCTGTTTTACTAACCTGTCTGCTTCCTCATTGCCACCTATTCCACAGTGTGAGGGAATCCACTGAAGTGTACTTTGCAGGCAAGTTTTCAGCTTTGCTTTTACTTTTTGGATGCTACTTTGACAAAAAAGGGCATCAAGAAAACGACATGGGTATCTTTATGTGCTCTATTTCATGGATGATGACTTCGACTTCATCTTATTTGTTTGTCACTCTGCGTGTAGTCATTTTCACACTAAATCCCGTCGTAAAATCTCGGAATGAATCGTATCAAAGCTGAAAAGTAAAAAAATCATTTTTTCTAAGATAAATTAATTTTAGAAAGGCAAGCCCACGAAAACCAAAGTACAAATTAAGGAATAGTATTTCTTTTGTGCCTGTTTAGAGGAAATGATTTGCTTATTAATAAGCTATGAAGGCCGTGAACGGAAATTATTTCCTGCCTGGAGCACGCGCTGGATTCTGACGTAGTTCCGGCGAAACTCAAGCACACAGCAGGATACAGCAGCCAGGAGGCGACAGGCGTTAGAATTCTGTGACTAACATCTTGATGTTTGTATTTTTGGTAAGCATTCAGTGCAGCCCTTGTTGACTCGTTTACACAATGAAAGTAAGCAAAGAAACCACAATGGTGCACTTTACCGCACTCACTCATTAGTAAGGTGTTCACACACACACACGCATGCACACACACGCGCACACACACAACACACACTCTCTCTCACACTCTTACACAAGTGCGCAGTCCTAATATACTTATATTTTCGTCTTACACTGTAAACATCACTGCATCAAAACATTAGCCTTTCCTCCTCCCTCTCTTCCGTCTATTTATATCTCTCATCGGCAACACTTCTTCTCTTCATCCAAACCCTCTCTTGTCTCCGGCGACAGTTTGTTGTGAAGGCAGATTTCACCAAAAAGCCTGTCTCTGTCAGGGACCGTGACCCTCCATGGAGTTTCCCACAGGTCATCGGAAAATCAAAGCCTGTCACACAATGTGCTCTCTTTCTCTCTCTCCTCATACCTGGTGCTACCTGATAAACCCAACAATACCTGTCTTGTCCCTTGGAGAAAAAAAATAGGGCGGCGGTGTTGTTTTAGCCGCGCAGGTGGCGCATGCATCTCGTCTAGACAAGTCTGCCAACGGCGGCTTCTTGTTATGACTTTTTATTTATTTATTTTTAAAGATGACATGACGGTTGTTTGTGTCCTTATGCTTGTGCTGGTATTACCTGCAAAACGACAAGAGAAGACAACTTGTTGGTGTGTATGTGGGAGAGGGCGAAGACAGAGAGAGAAAACTGAAGGAAAGGAAGATAGAGGATGAAGGAAGAAAAGGAATAAAATATTCCCCAATGGAGGGCTTCGGAGTAACGGTGACCTGTGTGCGGAGTGACCGGACTTGAGGGAAGATCGAATGGCGGCATGCTGCCAGACTTACCACAATTTCTAGAACCTGAACCGACGTGTGTCCGCTATAAATATTTCATTCTCCCTGACCCGGTCCTGCCTGGAAGTGAGAGCTTCTTCCTGACTTTTGTCTTTCGAGAAGTTTCTATTTTCACCTTTGCCTGCGGATAAGCTATTCAAGCGCACGCGCGGACACACACACTCAAGGAATGATGAAAAAGATGGAGAGTCAGGACAACCATTGACGGGCGGTGACAAGGGCTCGTTTCTCTTGATTTTTAGTCTGAAAACTACTCACGATTTTAACAAGGATTTTAAAAGCTCTTGACCAGCGACAAGAACAGCTGCGAGCTCTGGAAGGAACCACAAAATAAGGAATGGTGAGGAGGAAGGAGAAAGAAAAAAAAAAGACAGAGTTTGGAACAAAGCTATCTATCCTAGAGAAGTCCTTGGAAAGTGCATGAACAACAGAACCTCTGTGAAGTTGCATGGGAGTAAGAAACCAACGAATAGATTAGTAAGGCGACCGCCATTTTGTTCTTGATGAGATGCTAATTGCAGATGTCTCTTGAGATTTTCAGTTACTGCCATAATAAACACAATAAAAGCACTGTGCATATCTTTGTAACAGAGTTAGCGAACAGCCTCACGGGAAAGGCTGTCGTCTGGCGTTCATATGATGGAAGACTCTCGTGATTAATGGCGCTTGTCAGAAATCAGAGATACGTAAAGAGAAGAGAGAGACATTTTGTCCCCAGCCACTGTGCACTGGTGGTAGTAATTGCGGTGGCGCTGCTGGTGGTGGTGGGCTGGCAAGTGGCCAGTCGTTGCTGTATGTGAGGGGACTAGGGCGGGGGTAAATGTTCCATTATTCTATCCTGACAAGGAACCCAGAATGGCAAGACTGTTGTAGGACTGAACCTCCCGGGATACAACGTCCAACATTGAATCCAGTTTTTCAGAATGCAGGGAACCGATTTTCAATTACAGAATTATGACCGATGCCAAAACAAAAAAGAAAGAAAGTCTTAATGACTAGCTGAAGGTGAAAAGAAGACATAGAAGTTAAGATTATGAGACTTGTAAAGCGCTCTTATCTCATGAAAACAGTTGAAGTTAAGGAAGGAGAAAGAGATGCTATGTTCCCATGGAGCTGAAAGGTCAGTAGATGTATGATCGATGTAACGTCAGTTAAAAGATACATGTTACAGGGCTAGCGATCCACCGTAACGCAGTCTGTTAATTATTTAAACGGTGTTTATACAAATACACACACATGTCCTTCTAGTTATGTGTACTCGTGTACATTGTACTTTATATTTATATATATATTTATACAAAAATGCATAAGAAGTTCGCTAGCTTTTTCTCAAAAATATCTTCGATGATAGTTCCAGTTTGTAAGTTAGTTAAAACAATAAAATTTGGAAATACCTGAGTACTCGAGTGTAAACTGATGCTGCTAAGCGTGACAAAAAAAAAAAAAACAAAAAACAAAAAAAAAAAAAAAAAAAAAAAAAAAAAAAAACCAAAAAAAACAAAAAACAAAAAAACCAACAACAACAAAATACAAGAAAAAAAGAACGAATAAAATATTAAACGAGTTCGGCATTTCCATAATGTAGGTCAGACTGAACTGTTTATCGAAATGTCCTCAGCATTAAAAGTACGATAGAAACATCGATCATCAACACGCTGGCAGCAGCTGATGATGTTCAACAGTCGCGGTAGGACAGAGGGAAGGCGTGGACACAGGTACCCACCCAGGTGACCAACCAATCACCAGCCTGCCCCTGATTCGCTTCTCTGACGATCGTCCAATCAGATCGCGTTTGACGTCATCGTGCGACCCCTCCCCCACCCACCCCCGCAGCTGTCACCTGTCAACAGCTGGCGTCAAAAATCAATACGGGTGCATGACCATAAAAGGACATTTCCCGTTTCAATGCAGCGAACAACATCGTGTCTCTCATTGTTGAGATTATATTTTAGTCAGTCCTCTCGAGGATTGAGGTTCGATCTGTTTGTGATCACCTGAACTTGTTTGCAGGTACCGCACCCACGGAATAATTTAGCCGGGTAGCCTTCCCACCCACACACACATATACACACAACACACAACCCCTCCTTCACTCCACCCCAATCCTTTTATTCAAATACAAATAGTTTGGGTGACCAGTCCTGTCAGCTCCTCGGTCTTTGTGACACCTGAAGAGCTTTTGCTGAAACTGTTTACCTGTTGGTGGTGAGGACAGGTAAACTAATTCAAATGAGAAAAGACTGTTGCTGTGCTCTAAATATTTTTGTTTTGGTGAACTGGAATGCGGAAGAGGAATAAAAACTTTTGCGAAATAAACAGCTTTATTAAAAGAATGCTTGCAATATACAATAACTTTCTGACATGGAATGTTTATGAAACAGCCGGTTTGCTTCAATGTTTATAAATGTTTATGAGGTGAACTTCTTCAATTCATGACTCGCTCAGTATTGATACCTTTACTGATACCTGTCCTGCATATACAGAGCACATCACGAGCTTAACCACCCGTCTTTGTTTGGGTGGAGGGATGTTAGAATGAACACTTTTATCATTCACACAGTTCCGTGGAAGTCTTACAGACCATCTACAATGTAGCTCACGCCACGCTGGCTATAAATCCACATCATAAACAACACTGTCTACAATGTCATCACAAGATATTGTCTTCATCACACGACTGTCAACAAAATCCCCCCCAGCATTGGTTTCACCCAGTCGCCATCATCTCATCAATATCGGCATCCCCGCTGAGTAGCTGTAATGTCTGTCCTTTGTTCTTGTTTATTTGATCAATAAATGGTGTTTTTCAAACCTGCCAGCAATGCATCATGTCCTCAAAGGGGGTTTATTTCCTCTGGAGGGACAGGGTGCTGGCGTGCTGCATCACGGAGGACATGGGCAGGAGAATAATTCCCAAACCCACTCCTCTCGCCGCGCCCACCAGACCGACAAGTTTTGTTCATTGGCGGACCACCGGATGTGAAAAAAAAAACTAGAGCCACCATGACTTATGCACATGGGATAATAATGAGTAACAGGAGATAATTCGGACATGTAGTTCAAGGAAGGCAAGTAGGCCAGGGTAGACAATAGACAGCTGACAGGCAACACCCAGTGGGACGTGGATGATGGATTGGCAACCAGAGATGAAATGAATATGTGGTGAATGGTTGAAACAAACAACTACTGAAGAGAAAAAATTTGCATTTAAAAACACAGTTTAACACATTAGAAAATGAAAATTTAAGTCAAAGGAATGGACATCCAGTCTGTCTTTTCTTGGTCAGACTGATCTTGTATGTCTCTTCACGTAGACTAGAAAGTGTGTTAGTATCTACTGTCATAACTCAGTTTCATGGGTTTCCAGCGCTGATACATTTCAGCTTCTAGAACCTGAAGGTACAGAACCAAAGTTTCCGATGATTTATTTTTTTATTTATTTTTGCTTTATTCATCTAATTTACTACCACATCTTTTCTTTCCTTTGCGTTCGACATGAAGCAAGATAATTTACACACATGTTTTCTGTAAACAATACACTTAAAAGAACTCGAACAGAACAAAATATCATGTCAAACGATTTCTCTATTTAAGACTAAGTATCTATTTCCATTAGTAATGGCAGGTATAAGATGGGAGTAAGGGATAAAAGATTTTGATACTTGTATCTGTTACTGTAAGTGTTACCTAAACTCGTAACAAACTTTCTCGGAGGCATGAGAAGTCATTAAGCTGAAGTTTATGAAGATAAACTCGAAGATTTATATGTTTTAACAAAACTGACTGGAGTTCAGCCAAAAATAAACAATAAACACTGTATCACCCGAGGAGCTCAGCCCGACCCTGTAAAGCCAGCGACATTTGTCACAGAAAAAGAAAGGACAGTGTTATGTCACCTTGCACACAACCATGCGTGCACCTCCGTGTGATGGACGAGGACGGAAATTCGCTGAAAAGAAGACAAACAATTTATCATTTCTGTCCAAGGATGGCTACGTTTCCTCCTTCAAGGAAAAATGAAGATGAAGCGGCATTTAAGAGTATTTTTAGAAAGTGTGTCTACCGTCCGGACAGGATGTGCAGCGGTGGGTGACAAGATATTTCTTGGGAGAGGGGTAGGTTGGTCATAAAGGGTGGAGGGGATAACTTAAAAATAGCCTGATCTTTTCCTTATTTGTTCCCCGCCCCCGTACATTTGACGGCGACCCACGTCTTTTAACGGTTTCTAAAGGTCAAAGGGCGATGATGTAGTGCGTGCCTGTAGGAACAGAAAGTCATTCAAAATATTTCTTCTCTTTACAGTTATCGTGTTGCTTGGTCAAGAGGTATTTTCCTCCCCCCTCTCTCTATTTTTAAAACATCCTGATAACTCAACCATATTTGGTTACCATTTTTGGGTAGAGATACCTCAGAGCAAGCTCGCCGCTCCTGTCACAACAGGTATTAATGAACGTTTGCTCAGGTAGATCGTTATCGCTGACGTCACTGGGGTAAGAGTACCGCTCCTTTCAATTAGTTTTTCATTCTACTTAATTCAGCTTTGCTGTATCTCCTATTGCATTCACCAGTCCTGTAGCATGTCTTTATGGTCGTAGTGTCACCTATAAATCACCCTGATGATGTTTTTGGTGCGTGCTCTTCAAAACAAACCCTCTTCAAAGATGGTTGTCGCACCTCACTCTTCGTGTTAACTCCCCTGTCGCCGACCTCTGCCTTTCCTCCGGCTATGTTTGTGAATAACCGAGAATCATCATCCCCCCAAAGTCCCCTTCCTCCCTTGACCCCAAACCCTGGTTAAATTAATGGCCAACCGTCGTCCTGGAGGCATCCACGATCCTGTGCTGCCTCGGGTGGCCATCGCTCATGACCAGACAGATCTGTAACACGCCCTTGAGGTACACACACTCCACACCTCACTCACCTTGAGTCGGATATTGTAAACAACTCGAGTGTTACCTGTTACATAATTTCACAGCGACACCTGTACAGAGTTTTTCTCACAAGGGCTTTTTCTAGGACAACCGTAAACACGATGAAGATCTTCAGATGATAGCACAGCTAATTAAAGCAGAACATTAATCCTAAAGATGTATTTTTAATGTTTAGGTTGTTTACAATGATTAGTGAAAGGGGAATTTAATTAGTTTGGATTCCTGCTTTTCTTCTTCGATTAAGGTTTGAATGTATTTACTATTCAGATTTCTTACTTCCTCGGCCTATCATCTAATCTGTTTGTTTTTTAATCTATGGCAAATTTTACATTAGCTAGAAATAAATACAATAATAATAATGAGAGACTTGTACAGGCCTTACCTCATCAAAGCAAGGCTCACCGGGCTTCACAAAGATTGGAAACTAGATTAAAGTAAGTCCAAACAAGAATGTCTAACACACACACACACACAAAACAAAACCAAAATAAAACAAAACAAACAAACAAACAAAAAAACCCCCAAACAAACAAACAACCACAAACGTCGATGGAAAAGGACGAGGGTCAGTGAGGAGTATTTCACTTCGTTTGACGACTGTGCAATCATCTCCCCTCCACAAGAGATGCCGAGGTGTTTTTTTTTTCTTGTCCCACCCGGACCTGGACGTGAAGCTCCACCTCTTCCGGCCACAGCTCCTGAGGCCTTGCTTTGTGGACAGAGCATCCTTTAGGATGTGGGAGGAAGTCTGTATCACGTGACCGCACTGGTACTGTGCTGTCTGCAATGCTACTCCCCTTTAGACAAGAACCCAGACCAAAGCACCATTAATGAGGCGGCAGTTGTCTGGTGCTGTCTGTCAAGATGCTCATTTGATACCCTGAGCTTTTGAGAGTAACCAAAGCTGATCTGAGTCTGTTCTTGAAGAATGGCCTTTGTGGCCAGAGAAAGCTTGCTTTTCGGAATTTTGTCTGGAATAATAATAATAATTATTATTATTTGTGGTTCGTACAACACATAATCACGCTTACGAAGGAGCAAAATAGTAGGAGACATGAAGGACGGAAGGAGAAACAACTATGCCGTAAAACAATAAAAGACAAACATAAGAAAGACAAAAACATCTTGTACAATATACAAATTTAAGATGGTTCAAGAAAAAAAAATCAACCATAGTCTACAACTTTTAACACAAACAAACAAACAAACAAACAAACAAACAAACAAACAAAGCGCTCAAACAATATGCTCCTGATTTGCATGATGCTCCAGCCGCCATGTCTGCTTTAACTTTGAAACATTAAAGAAATCTTAAAGATGTAGTCTGTTTCGATTCACCGGCTTTAATGTGGACATCTGGCACAGAAGCTAGGATCCATCTTGTCCTGTAGCAAGGTTTGTGTATAAATCATCTGTCCACTTTTTGTGGCCTGCAAAACAAACAGAAGCCACCCTGCTCGCCTATTTGCACTCACAAAGCGGCGCTACCCGACGCTGCCATGGGGGGATTGAAGAAAGAAATAGCACCCTTCTTTCACTTCTCCTGTTTCTGTTTCGTGTCGCTTTAACATTTAAGCAAATAAGTCTGTCAAAGGAGTTATCTTCCAGATTCTTTTTGTGCGATTGAATGCAGGATCTCTGTATAATGTTACATAAACAACAAAGTTTTGTTTGATTGTATTATTACACTTTGACTTACACAAAGCTTTATGACAGTGGATACACTTTATTAAAAGAAACTTGTTGATTTAAAAAGTGTTCTAAAGTTACCGGGTAACATTTTTCAAAAGTCAGACTTATGTTATTGTATCAGAAATGACAAACATGAAAAAACATCTTTCTGGTCCATGGGGTTTGAACTCGCCTTTTGTCCACTACACCATACTCGAAAGTACACAGATCTGTCTCAAGAAACTTTATTTCAGTACAAATATTTACTAACGTCCAATATGAAAAATAGCCTATATATATATATAAATAACATTTATATAATGACTGTTTGCTTTCCTCAAAAATTTATGACGAGTTGCATGTAAAGAACTAAACAATGTTAGAAATGATGTTAAGAAAAATAATTTTGCTCGTTAGTTGTGTTGTCGCTGAAGTATGAGTTCACACTGACTGAACGACAGGGTCAAAGGTCCCCAGGTAGCACTGACTCCCTAAAGGGGAGAAGGTTGTGAAAGCCAGATGCTCCATCCTTGCAGGAGGAACTGTAGGACAAGACAAAGCTGGGTTATGGCAAGAACGACATGGCATGGAACTTGTAATCACGCAGAATCCCGCTTTTTACGGCTGGCTGGCTGGCTGACTGGCTGGTTGGCTGGTTGGTTGGTTGGTTGGTTGGTTGGTTGGTTTTTTGGTTGGTTTAGGTTGGTTGGTTGGTTGGTTGGTTGGTTGGTTGGTTGGTTGGTTGGTTGGTTGGTTGGTTGGTTGGTTGGTTGGTTGGTTGGTTGGTTTTTTGGTTGGTTGGTTGATTTTGGTTGGTTGGTTGGTTGGTTTTGGTTGATTTTGGTTGGTTGGTTGGTTGGTTTTGGTTGTTGGTTGGTTGGTTGGTTGGTTGGTTGGTTGGTTTTGGTTGAAGGGAGAAAAATTCTTTTGTAAGGACAATGTTACCACCAAGCAGTGAGTTTACACTATGGAGTAGTAGTAGTGGTGTTGGGACATAAATAAACAAGAAAACCTGAAGAAACCTTCGCCAGCGACCAGCTCATTAAACCAAGAGAGAAATACCAAACATGACCTAAGCCCGCAACCTTGCCATTCTCATTGACCACAAACACTCTATCACTGGGCTCCTGCCTGTGGTCAGTCGTCTGGAGGCTCGTCTTGCCAGGACTGGCAAACACTACCATTAACTGAAACGTCTGACTGCCGGTGGCTGGCGAGAAGAAAACTCCTTTAATTGCGAGCCAGTCAAGAGACCATTTGGCTTGGCACCACACCAACTATCTCGCCATCTATAAAATTATTGCCCTTCGCCAACTAAATTAACTGCTTCTTCGTATCATGTCGAGGAGTGACGTGCGCCCCGGCGTGAGCAGACCACTCACAGCTCGGGTAACCCCATCGCTAATCACGTGACCATTTGACACGTCACTGTAACAGTTAGTGGGACTTAGTTGCAGATCCATCGAGTGGCGGATGAAACTTGTCCTCGAGGACACGCACCTCCACTGCCATCTGTTCAGCGCTTGTGATGTCATCATCCACGTTACTGACCGACATGACACAGGACACAAGACACAGGATTAAATTCTTTCTCCAGTTCCTTCTGCGTCACACAATACAGTCATAAGTTTACAGTATTCACAACTATTCTTTGTCCTGCTTGTCGAGTGTAAAATCCTGCTGTCAAAAATCGACTGTCACGGCAAAAATTCCACACGAAATACCATCGAAAACTTTATTTCGGCGAGGCCTGAGGGGGTGAGGCTGGGGTAGGGATTGGTGTCAGGGGGCTGAGGGTTAGGGGAGTGATGAGGTTCGGCTGGTCGAGAACATCGGTAGTGATGAGGATCCGCTGGTGGAGAACATCGGTCCGAAGGCTGATTTCCTGCGGAGGAAGATTCCGATGCGGTTCTTGGACAGTCCTAAGTAACTCAACTGCCGAGTTCGTTTCTCTTCGTTGATCCTCTGCCGCAAGCGGTACACGTGGAACCTCTGCGTCACGATGGCAACGGGCATTCGCCATCAGCACCATCCCCATCATGGAACCCACCATGGCTATCTGCAAACAAGGTTTACGATGTTTAAAATAATGCCACCAAAGTAAAAATTTGGTGATGTATCATATATTACGGACGTTTTGAAGACAAGTATCTCGAGAACAGATGGAGTTTGTCTACATTTTTGGAAATTTTTACACAGCCATTGAAACAAAACTGTGGAGCTTTAACTCCTCGTGGAATTGATGTCAAAGACTTCAGCCATGACCCCAAGTCAAACAGGACAAGACTTTTAAATACATCTCAACCTCCTTACATTTCAGTTTATCTCGTCAGAGAAAGAGATTTGAGCGCAAATTAACGAGGAGTTGCCATGAAAGCGAGACTTCATTTGTGACGTCAGAGTTGTGCATCGTAAACAGGTTAATTTGCTCGGATTTTATAAATTCCTTTCTCGTGATTAACTCTCTACTCTCAGCTGAAAATAATCTCGGCGCTTTACTTTTAAACTATTAATCACCAAGCGCTGTTGCTAGGTCGAGGGGACAGGGATGATAAATATAACTTTTGATAATCTCCCCTATCCTCTCTCTTCAAACAAACGGTCAAACAAACAAAGAAAAACACAGCACGTGGTGGAAGTTGGATTAAAATCACACACCTGTGAATGTAGCTATGCCAAAGGAACTCATACACAAGCACTTTGACTCTTTCCAGGGGAGGGACAGGGGGGAGAAGGAGGTGGAAGCCAAATATATTGCCTTACCCCTCGACCGCAGGACGAGGAGACCGTAAAGTCCCCGTATCCCACCGTTGTCATGGTGATGACCGCCCAATAGATGCTGGTTCCCACGGTGCCGGCGAAGTGATTGTTGGACAGTTCGCAGTAGAAGGCAAAGGCGCCCAAGATGGTGGCCAAGATGGCGAAGACGAAGAGGAGAACCAGAAGCTCGCTGCGGCTCTTCTTGAAAGCCAGCCACGTGATGCGGAGGGACTGGTGGGCGTCCAGCAGGTCGAGGATGCGCAGGAGGGGCATGAAGTGGATGGCACGGAGCAGAGAGTAGGTCGTCAGGTACTTATCCATCTGCTACAGACACATCGGGGCAAAAGAGAGAGAGAAGAAAAGACACAACTTACGTTACAGCATGTTACATTATGTCACAACTGCCTACTGATGTACACATGACAACAACATGTATAATTGGTGCTGGTACCTGGCATTTAATTAAGCAACTAAGGCAATTAAAGCAACGTAGCAACAAAGACTTTTGTGTCTTGATGCTATAATTTTTTTTTCTAAAAAAAAGTTCCAGAAGCGAAATGCAAACGAACGGTCCCTCCCACCTCCATCAGGAGTTTTGCCGCTTTTATTCAGTCAATACCAGAAGAACAAGGAGCGGGCTGGAAAAACAAACTTGTTCCTTGTCACCATTAATAATCATTGATCACAGAACACGTCGGGTATTGGGGACGTGTCCTGGTGACTCCATCTTGTCAATCTCTTTATTTAGCTCAGGAGAACTCTCGTCAGAAGGACGTGCTTCTCTTGAAGACATTTTCAGAAGACACCTGACTGTCCCAAGGTTTTTTAATTCCTCTTTTGTCTGTGGGTTTTTTTAACCGCTAAAAATAAGTTTCTCATTTTATTGGGAAGGTTTTATTACATGTCACAACTCTGCCATTTAAAAAAAAAAAAAGTCAATCGAACATGGAGAAGGTGGGAGGGCGGCGATTGATTTCATGGGATTGCGTGAGTGAACATCTCATGAGACCGTTGTTTCTTTGATGAAACTGCGTTGTTGAGAGGATCCACCAGTACAAATTGTGAAAGAGCTGAGGCTAGGGGTGATTTTCGCTGTTGTTTTGTGTGAATGTTAGATTTTAAGGTCGATATTTTTTTTTCTTTTATTTGTGAGCATTTGCATGTTGGTGCGCCTGGTGTCGGTGGGCTGCGAGAAGGGTAGTAACAGGGAGAACTGCTGTGCCTGTGTTCTTTCTATGCTGGAGCTTCAAACCTGATGGAGGGGGCTTCAGAGAGGACACTTCAACAATAGTGACTTTAATTATAGACTTTTTTTTGGAAAATTATTATATATTTAAGTGTTTTATACATATCCGTAAAATACGATAATCATTTTGGGTAATGTTGGATACTATATTTATTTCTTATATTTAAATTTGTTATTTTTATCTCGTTCGAAACCCACTGTCACAAGTGTGAAGGTGACAATATATCATCCTTTTTTTATTTCGATTTTGGATTATTTGCTTATATCTGGATAAAGGTGAAGCTTTCAAGCACAGATATAGGATCTGATGGAGTCGTGTTGTGTTTCTCTAGCTGTGACAAAAAGACAAATGGAGGAGACAGGCATTGTCATCACTTACATCGATGAAATAGTTTTCGAAGAAGTGGGCCATGGCGCTGGCCACAAGACTGAAGCCGTACAGGACGTTGAAGAAGTCGGCAAAGGATCTGAGGCTGGGGCAGACACAGACCTTCACCAGAAACTCCATCACCAGTATGCTGAGCACACACACGTCTGTTACCTAGGATACAACGTTTCATCACCATAGTGGGTTTTTTTCTACAATTTTCTATGAAGTTACTGAGGATGCAGAAGAGGCTGGATAACAATAAAAACAGCAACCATTTTCATTTTTAAAAAGATTTCGAAAAGCTGATATGCTCATAAGTTTCCTTTAAGATAGAAGCATGCTTAGGAACAATAGAACAAAAACTGGCGGTCACGTGCTCACCAACCCCCCCAGACGTGCTTTCGTGGTCAGCATGGTGTAGAGTCTTGTTCCGTTAAGCTTTTCAAGGGATTCCATTTTTTCCGGCGACAACACCCGCTTTTCGCGGTACTCAGGTAAGTTGATCAGGTACAAGTTAACGGCTAACGCCACTGTGACCACCAGAACAATTATGTTCCATAACTGGAAGTCGAAAAAAGAAAATTATTATTATGGATACTTTTAAAACATTTTCCATATCTCAAAAACAAAACAGGACATTCAAGATTTGAAAGCTTTCAAAATATTCTTGTTACCCATAACGGAGAAAGGAAATTGTAGCTGGAAGAATTTTCACCAACCGTCCTGCAAAACTATTTTCTCACCTGCAATCGAGATCAGTTGACTTCTTGTTGAAACGGTGACAAGAGATTTTTACTATCATTCAGACCTTCGGTTACACATGGAACCCGAGAAGCTGCAAGACCTCACAGACTCACCCGTGAAGTAGAAATCTGAGATTGTCCATTACCCACGAAAGGACACCGATAAATAAAACATAAGAAGAATGAGAAGTTGACACACAGACCCTGCCCCAGACCTGCCTACCACTGAAGCAATGCTGCTCCTGGGTTCGCTGAGGATCTTCCAGACCTTTGACCTCCACATGCTTCTCTTCTTTGGCTTCTGCGGTTCTTTGCGCCAGACTTTGTTGTGCAGGTCGATGGCCAGCTGCTGGTCCTGCAAGGCGACGGTGATGTTGCTCCAGCAGCAGGCCGCCACCCAGATCACCGGCACCCGCCAGAACTCCAGCTCCCTGCACGTGCACCCGAGACATGCTACAGTGACACTCCCTCGATTTCCTTTTTTTTTTCTTTGAATTTTGACTTCACATTCATACATTTTTGAGGGGTAGGATGTAGGGGGATACTTGTATCTTGCCTGACCTCAAGGTGGCGTTCCCGCAGACATTTTGCGGGAGGTGGAGTTCGTTGTTCCTGTACAGATCCAAGATGGCGGCGAAGATGCTGGCGTTCCTGTCGAAGAAGTATTCTCGTCTCCACCTGTTGAAGTAGGGCGACTGAGGCGAGAGGGACCCAAGCAGGTGTGTTGGGGTATCTGAAATATTTTTTTCAAGAACGATGATAAATGTCGACGAATGTACTGATGTAAGATAAATACATAATGGTACCCTAAGATTTTTGAATTCTTCCCGACACAGTAAAAGGTAAAAATTACAAGATGTATCTGGGACAAAGAAGAAAACCAAGAAACTCACTTTCGAAGTGTGTCGGTAGTCGTGTTGAAGAGTCTCCCCCGACATTCAGTCGCACCACACTAACAGTCGAGTTATTCTCGAGGAAGTCGTTGAAGATGACAGCCGACTCCTTTCTTCGATTCATTCCCGGGTCGCTGAAGCTCATGGTGAAGATGCAGGTTGAAGCCATCACCTTTTGTCGTCTGATCAGAGAGGTTCGTCGTGGGTAGACTTTGTGAGTTTATTTGCTGCTTGCGACAAAGATAGGTATGACATATATTCAGCCGATGAAGACACAGGAAAGTGGAGAACAAGATTTTAAACACTTGGCAACCACATTCAGAAGGTTTTCCTCAAACGTCAGGTGACGTAAAGGTGTTATCATCGAGTCGTTATCATCGAGTCGTTATCATCGCATTCAAGGAAATTTGTCAGACGTGCCACTAATATTGACGAAACATCACCTAAACCCGTGAAGAAATTATTTAAATTATTTTATTGTTTACAGAATCGTGTTGTTATTTCGCTTGAATAGGCAGGAATTAGTAAGAAGAGTGGAAAATAGTGTCCAATAAAATGGTCGAAAGATTGGAAACTTGATTTTGGAGTGTACTAAAAAAAAAAAGAAATTTAAAAGATAAAGAGAGAGAGAGAAGGAGGAACAGAGTAGAGAGAAAGTGAGAAAAAAGGTCTTCGAGTTTCTTAAAAAAAAAAATCAGAATTAATTATCTATTTACCACTGTTTACAGAAAGTTAGTTTCCATCAGAAATAAGGTTTGTCGCTGTCTAAGCAGTTACTGAAGCTTTTGTTGAGCCCTACTTTAGAATTCTTATCACGTGATCGAGTTACCTAGATAAAAACAACAACATCAACAAACTGGTTTGTTTTCAATGTTAGATTTCTTGATTTATTATCATGAATTGTCGGCATTATGTCAGACATCCAGACATCATATGATAAGTCACTACATAAGTCGAGCTGCTGATTGCTTGCAATACTGAGATGTTCTGGAGAGACTGAGATTACATGTTAGTATATAATATTATGTATTTGCTGACGACGTGTTATACGAACGTGAAGTCATACGTCTACAACGATTAACCAGTAAGTAGAACGTTGACTCATTTGTTTTTGTTTTTTTCTCGATTGCCGGTTTCGATCCTTGATGCCTGGCCTTTGTCAAACCCTCGTATACTTGTCGGTCATCCTCCTCCTCCTCATAATCATCACCTACAATAATTTGCAGCATGACAAAAACAGAAACTCATTGTTGCTGACGATCCCAGATTTTAAAAAAAAAAATCACTGTTGAGCCTTGTTGTCTGCAGCGACTGACGTCACAGAAAGGTCATTTGTTGACCCCGGGGTTGGTGATAGCATCAGCAGGTCCATTGTACATATCCGCGTCCTGTAACTGATTCTGCCTGTACTAAACAGGCCTTTGATCGTGCACTAAGCCACCCACTCCAGTCCTCGACACCACGTGGATACAAACGCACTCGACTCTCGAATGACGAAAGCGCCATTGTTGTTGAACGGTCACGTGGTGTGAGGCGGGCGGCAACATGAAATAGTCTCTGGACCTTAGGGAGGGTTATATGTTAACAATAAACCGTCTCTTCCATCACTTGTGTTAGTAGAAGTGTGGTGTTTGTGTAAACCAATAGGCCGGAAGTTTGTCGTCTGCACTTCCGGGTTTGCGCGCGACGCTGAGTCACGTCGAGTCACGCCAGTGCAGAAGCTAATCCCGCTACGTTCGCTCGCGCAGCTGCCGTCATGCATCACGCGCACCACTTCGGAGCTCCAAAATTAGGCGACACGTCCGGTGCCGAGCTCCCATCCTTCCGGATGCAGGGTGGACTGGCAGACATGGCCTGATGTCAGCTCAGTGCGCATGTCTTGGTTTGCGCTGACGCACGGTCACGTGCTCACTTCTAAGGGCATGAACTCTAGTGGAAGTTGTCGGTCCTGCCAAATATCTCGCTTCTCGAAAACAACTTTTTTTCCTTTGAAGCTGACATCCGTGCAGGTGTTGTGATGCGTGGCGAGGGCTGCCTGCATTGTCAACATTGAGAGACAGCATCAACAATAATTATTGTTTGTAACCTAGGTAACGCCGCTAGCAGACCACAATGCAGGCTTTGTTTTTATGATCAGATATATAATATTATGTTTTATTTGTGTACAGCACTTTGAGCCTGCCTTTAGTGGTGGGATCAAGCGCAGTATAAATCAACTTTATTGTTAATGTATGTTTATATGCATCTTTCTATGTTTCTTACCTGTTTCTGTCTCTCGATAATAATTATATATTTGCTGTTATTATTTTTTTTTTCCTGTGAGCATTGAGTCTACTGTGAAGTAGAAAAATGTGCTATATATTCCTCCTCCTCCTCCTCCTCCTCCTCATCATCATCATCATCGAGTAAAGTTGTAGCGGTCTCGTCTTATCACAAAATCTTCAGTCTTTCTCAGATACAAGACCTCATTTGTCGGTTTTAATTTCATTATCCCCTTTTTAGTAATAGTTCAGATGAAATCATCTATTGACTGTTACTCTAGATGCAATCATTCCACACAAACGTTTATATAGACAGCACTTAGTTGTACACTTGTACCTCTCTCTCTCTGTGTATACGTGTTTTTTCAAGGTACATGCTGATAATATTTGTGTGTTGTGTGTGAGTGAGAGAGAGAGGAAGACATAAAGATAGACGCCTGGCTGTTGAAACAAGCTTTTTCCATTAACCAGTCGTTTTTCCTTCATTGATCTTAATTGTTTGTCAAGGAAGCTCAGGTATTGGCGATGAGGGTACTTGGCATCCCTCCGACAGGTGCAAATGGTCACAAAGCATCCTTCAGCACCGTGCCACTGTGATTGGAGTCCACCCTCCCTTGTCCCCTGCTCCCCCTCATTGTCCTCCATGAGTAGTTGGGGCTGATAAACTTGGGCGATCTCTAAAAACTTATGACAATTAAACAACTTGAGGATAATTGATGATCGATGAAAAGACAGTCAGTAGGGCGATAGTTCTTGTCCGAGTGATGATAGTTCTTGTCCTAATGGTGGTTCTTCATGTCCTCGTGTTGGTCAAATTTCTTAAGAAAAACCATGCAGAAAAAAAAAAAACCCGCATGGATGATGTTATCCAGTGCGAACACATGCAGGTAAGGGTTTACGTGAGGTCAAAGACATGAAAATGAAAAAATAAAAAACAATTGTAAAAGACAAAGATGTTGACAATGTGTGGACATAAAATATATCTGCATAACCACGTGTCACAGAGCAGAGAGCGGGGTCAGAGGTCTTTGGCTAGGTTTAGAGGGTTGACAAGCCCGTTATTTGATGAGAGCATGACAAATGTCTTGTATACCCCAAACTGTCACGTGTGGCTAACAACTGTGCCCAAGTATTTCTCGTCACCGTTATCTACTTCTCAACATTGTGTTCGTCAGATGCTAAGCGGCCTTGACATCAGAACAGCGCGAGATGTGTCTGAGAACTAGGTGACGAAGCAAGTGCACTCGGCAGATGAAAAGCAGATGAGAATTATGACGACTGTATTGGATGAGTTGATAAGTGAGTCGAGGTGCGAGTGTTTCACACGGAAATGTGGTAGCACGTGCTGGGCATGTGACGTCAACATGCGTCGCCAAAGTAGACTTTTTACGAAATATGTGTATGTGTGTGTTCGTTTGTGTGTGTGTGTGTGTGTGTTTGTGTGTGTGTGTTTGTGTGTGTGTTTGTGTGTGTGTGTGTTTGTGAGTTTGTTTGTGTGTGTGTGTTTGTTTGTAAGTTTGTTTGCGTTTGTGTGTGTGTTTGTATGTTTGTGTGTTTTGTGTGTTTGTATGTTTGTTTGTGAGTTTATTTGTGTGTGTGTTTGTGTGTTTGTTTGTGAGTTTGTGTGTGTGTGCGCCCGCGTGTATGTGTGTGCTTGTGTGTCTCTGTGTGTGTTTGTGTGTGTGTGTCTCTGTGTTTGTGTGTGTGTGTGTCTGTCTCTGTGTGTGTTTGTGTGTGTGTTTGTGTGTGTGTGTGTGTGTGCATACGTGCATGACATATTTTCATGTGTGCCACGTGAGTAGATCTGTGATTACAACGGTGGTGCACACGTGATTTTGTTTTTAAAAACTCGAACATCACCAACTGTGAAATCATTTTTGTCGGCTTTTTAAAAAAAAATATTTTCCTCTATAGCAGGGATGCCCAACCTACGGCCCGCGACGCGGTGCCATCCGGCCCGCGAAACCTCTGCCCACAGTGCAGGAAATCGGCATGTTAGTAATAAAAAAAAACCGAAAAAAAAAACGAAAAAAGGGGAAGAAGAAGTATTTATCCCTACGTAGGGGCGTTTCCCAATCTTTTTTTCGATGGACGAACATTTCGATTCAGTGCTCCGACTTGGTGTCTCTACGATGAGGCCGGTCATTCAGAAGTTGATTTCGGGAAAACAACTTCAAATATCCCGCTAATTACTACATAATTAATGGTAAGTACAACTTGTTTCTAATTAAAATGTTATCTGCTCTATTTTTGTTTTCTTTTTTGTATTTTTGCGGTGAAGTGTCCCGCGACACGGCTGTCCGAAATGGATATGGCCCGCAGGCCGAAAAAGGTTGGGCATCACTGTTCTATAGCATGACGACAATATTTTTTCCCCCATTAGTCTCATCATTCATGCAGTTTCCGGCGCCAAGCATCACGACCGATGCGCGAAACTCGTTCAGCTCTCTCCATGATAAGAGAAAATAAAATTTCCTTAACTGCGCAAGCAAAGGGAGGCGGCCATGCTAACACCTCATTGGTTCCTCGCAGAAAGGAAAAATTGGTTCCACAGGTGGCACAACAAGTTGTGGAGTGCCCCATCCTCTTCACACCCGCCAGCCCACAAAATAGCACATGATGCACTCTCCTCTCCCCACCCAAAAAAAAGTTTTATACATCTCTTATCACCCAACCAGATCCCGCTTTTTTCTTACCTGGCGAGATTAACGATGAGGTGCAGTACTGCTGAAAGAAATCCCTCAAGGATGTTTAGATCCTGTTTGTTGTTATTATTTTTTTTCTTCTTCCACCGACGAACTTCAGTGCCTGAGAGCATCCTCATTTCCGGATGCGATTTCCTGGATGGTTTTTTTTCGGTTATCTCCCTCGTGAATAAGTAACGAATAATTGCGCCAGATGGAGCGTGAAGCTGGTGGCTAAATGAGGAATACCGAGTGGAATGTTAGCTAATTGGTGAAGAGTAGTGCCAGGGTATGGGGGAGGTGAGTAGCCACCCCGGGTGATCATAACGACTCATTACCATCACAACCATCAATGTTCAGCTTCATTTCTATCCAAATAAATCTTCTATGCCAGTGATAGGAAGGACAGGTAAAAACAAATTCATTTTTCCACCCTGTTGTTACAACTACTATTTCTAAGTTTTTAAAATAATAATCATATTTGTGATATTTCAATTTTTTTTCTTTGAGAAAGACTGGCATTGCCCTCGTGCAACTTTCTTGCCAGAAAGATCATATCTCCGCAAAAAAAACAAAAACAAAAACAAATCAAAGAGGCTGTTGGTGGTCGACTAGGTGATGGTGGTGGATGGGAATCCCTGATTGTTGGTTATCCTCCTCCCCTCTCTCTCTCTCTGAATCAAGTAGATATTCATGCGCTCGTGCGTGTGTGTGTGTGTGTGCGCGCCAGATAAAAGTAGTAAAGTGGAACAGTTGCCCGCCAGACCTACATCCTTATTTTCGGGAAACTTTCCACGACTGACATGCCGTGGCACTCAACTTTTCCTGCTTAAGAAACCCCGAGGTTGATGTGAAGCCAAGAACCACAGCTCATCAGTGCACGGTGTTGCCATGGCGAGGCCGTGAGTCACGTGACGGGGAACCGCGCATCAGCCCATGGGGAGCGGCACCCAGGTCCTTGTGAGAGAGAGACAATCCATTTACATGTACTCAGGGCTTTGAGTGTTTGTTTGTTTTGCTTTATTTCTATAGTTTTTTTTTTTGAGATGTTTAAGTTATCGGGGTTTTTGCTATGCTGTTTGTTTGTTTGTTTGTTTGTTTGTTTGTTTGTTTGTTTGTTTGTTTGTTTGTTTGTTTGTTGGTTGGTTTGGAGTTTTGTTTTTCTTTCACTACTTTTATCTTTTTGTTAATGACAGACTAAGATTTCTGAGAATGAGATGGAAAGGGAGAGAGGAGAGAAAGAGGGGAAGAGAGAGAGAGAGATGAAAAAAGAGAGAAAGTATATAGAGGAAGAGAAAAAAGAGACTGGAGGAAGAGGGAAAGCTAGACAAGAGATAGAAAATAAGAAATGAAGGAGAGAGTGGAGAGAGGGGGAGAGAGAGACAAAACAGACAGAAGATAAAGAGGGAGAGAGAAGAAAGAGAAAGAAGAGAGAAAGAGAAGGGAGAAGAAATGAGAGAGAGAGAGTAGAAAGAGAGAGATGAAAAGAGATGAGAAGTAGAAGAAAGAAAGATCGAGTAAGAGGAAAAAAGGAGGTAAAAAGAAAGAAAAACAGACGGAGAAGACTTGAAAGTTGGAGAAGAAGTTAGAGGGAATAACATCCAGACTGACAGACACGTGCAAAAAAAAAAAAACAAACAAAAAGTTCTCTGTTGAGAGAGAGGCAGAGAGGAGTAGGTGAACACACGTGACAGTCATAAAGCTGAGTTAGTGGGTTCGATGCTTTGTTGATAAAAAAAATTGTTTAAAAGATCCAGACGCCTGTCTGGGTTGTTTTTTTTTTTTCAAGCAGTCAAGCAAAACAGTTCACGTGACTGCCAGACTACCTGTTGCTACCACAGCTCCTGCCAAGAAGACTTCAAACTAGAAGGAGAAAAGGATAAAATTAAGGTCATACGGGTGGGAACAACTGTGCAGCCTCGGGTATTGACCTCGGGACTCAGTAAAGTAAGCAGACAGGGTGAAGGGAGGGAGAGAGAGAAGTAGCTCCGTCCTTCCAATGTAGTCAGACCTCACTATTCATAGTATGTTCGAACTTTGAAGTCAAATTCTAGTTGAGACAGACAAAATAAATAAATAAATAAATAATCGAGATCACGTGTGCTCCAGAATTTCAGTGTCGCTATCAGTTTTGTGTAAAAAAAAAAAAAATACTAAAGTAGTCGGAATGATGTGTAATAGTATATTTGATATATATATATATAAGTACTGGAAAGATACAGTGGATCTTACAGTAACAGATATTCTTGTCCAGTTTGTACAAAGTCTTTCTAATCCCCAAAACTAAAACTGAAATGATAAACCACTTGAAATGCTGAAATCCTGTTTAAGTAGGAAGGATGTCAGAAGGTAATAGGCTTGATGGAGCCAACTGTTATGTAGATGAAAGAGTATTCAGACCTGAAACCTTAGAGAACTATAAAGCAGAAAGTTGAGTAAGAATTACGTACAGAAGAGTCAAGAAAACCCTTTTGAAGTCAATATTATAGGACTAAATTTTTATTTAATTGTGGTGAAGAATCTTCTGGAGAAAACCTGCGACTGATGATGAGAAAGAGAGGAAAGAAAGACCAACGACTTAGAGATAAATAAGGAGTAAACCTGCGGAGCGCTCACAAGCCAGCTCACTCCTTAAACTTCTTTTTTCAGTTGTTTACGAGAAAAGTCTTTGATAACTGCAATAAAATAATTCTGAGAGCTAAATTTAGCGAAGGAGATAACAGGACAAGATTGTTAAAATTTTGTAAGAAGACCTCACTGAAGGCAGATTTATGACTGGAAGGCGGGTGTTACATTTGGGTACATGAAAGATATGACCACGTGATCATTTGTTTCTTCTCTTTTTTGTGTGAATGGGAGACAAGAGATGACGAGACTGAAGAAATATGACCCTTGAAAGTGTCGTCTGCTATAATCTCCGAAGTGTTGGTATGTAAGCTTATCGTAAATCAACGGCAAAAATACATCTATCATTGAGGGTTGTGATGACCTGTGGAAACTTGCAGACAGAATGTAGTCAAAACAACAACAACAACAACAACAAACAACAACAACAACAACAACAACAACAACAACAACAACAACAACAACAACAATATTTACATATATATATATATAAACAGAAAGAATCGGCTTCTGTGAAGAAACCTTTTTGTCACTCTGCTACAAACATTTGTTAAAGGCCGATGTGGAGTGCGGAGTAGTTGTAAATCATGTGATACAACTTGTTTCAGAACCTGACAATACACAACTTTGTTGTTGTCTAAACAGTTTGTCCATTAAATGAAGCAGCATGGAGGAAACCCCACGGTCAGCATGATCTGTTGAAAGCAGGTCGGGTGTATTTTTAATGTCCCGGGTACAGCAGCAGACTGGCAACGTAGTTTGCGACCTGCTGTGCGACTGCTGCCAACGGTTTACACTCAGGTTTATTTGATCCTTGGTCTCTTTCCTTCCTTCCTTCACTCCAGCGCAAACACCATGTTGTGTTGACCTCATGGCGTCATTCGACCCTCGTTCACAATATACGGTCTGTTTACCACAATGAAGGTATTGTGTAGGATATATATATATTTTTTTTTTTTGGACTGCACTGTATATAGTCATCGAACCAAACAAAAGCTGTCTGTTGTCTGACAAGTTTCCGAAAACAAAATAGCCTTTCTCCTTCTTCTTAAATGATGCAGATACAGAATGAGTGAGAGAGAAATTTTAAGGAACGTTCTACGTTTCAGAAACAAAACCAACCAACTAACCAACCAACCAACCAACCACCAACCAACCAACCAACCAACCAACCAACCAACCAACCAACCAGCCAACCAGCCAACCAACCAACCATCCAACCAACCAACCAACCAACCAACCAAACAAACAAACAAACAAACAAACAAACAAACAAACAAACAAACAAACATCCAGTCTGCCTTGAATTGTCCTACAAAAGCAGACTTCTGTTTTCGCTAACCTGTCAAATCCAAAGAAGAAGCAGATTCCAGAGGAAATTATTGAAAATGTTTATTATGTACCAACTTGTGTAATTACATTTATATTGGAGCCCGAGACTCGAAGAAGAAAACAATCGAGTATACCCGTTAATGAAAGTCGGGTTCCTCGTCTTCAATTTAATTATGAATGTGAGTGCATGTTACTAAAGGCAGCAGACATCAAAGGGAAAAGTAGACATGCAGAGATCAACAGACATCAACATGAAGAAAAATAAACAAATTCTCGCCTTTTGGAGAATTAGTTTTAATAATAAAACCTCATTTAAAACGCAAGATATATTTTTGAAACAAAACCTTAAAAATATTGTAAACATTTGTTTGTTTATTTATCCAGCATCTTAATGAAGATGAATTGGATGAGTGCCACCAGTCACATTCTGTTGTTTCCTCTCCCCCTGTCTCCACCCTGCAGCTTGTACTTCATTTCCTTTCTGTGTCGCTATCCAGCCAAGACCAACAGTCGACAGAAGCTTCTCGAATATCTCCAATCTTCTTCAGTGCCGACTCGGGTAACTCAAGTCCCGGTGGATGTATAAACTACATACGCGGTGCTTAATCCAGCCTCTGTAGCCGAAACGCGCAAGGTTACAGGGTTACGGACTATTTTCTTCCAGACATGCGACTGATGCGATGCGTTCCTTGACGAATATCGCGACGAGGGCGACGTTCGCATCGATCTTTCATCGCGTACGTGCACGCGCGCACGACATCCCCATGGCGGTCAGAGAATAATGACGTCATCCCACGTGCCCTCCGTGTCAGGTCAACCGTGGGATGCTGACGTAGCCAAATGACTTCAACCTTCACCTCTCAAGGGTCGTGCACTTGCATGGCTTGATATGGTCAGGAAGATGTTATGTAATATTAATCAGCAGGTCAGGTCACATCTTACGTAAGATCGAACCACCATCGATCACGGAGACCACCACGACTACCACCACACCACGACTACCACCACCACGACTACCACCACCACAACCTTGTCGTATATAATTAATTAGACTGCGTGGATTTATTTTCGTTTCCTCTTTGGATGTTTTTTTTCCTCAGTAAATGTTTTTGTAATCCAAAGTTTTTGTTTGCTACCCTGGCCCAAGCGCAATGATGTGAAAGATGTAAAGAAGCGCATCTCACTAAAGTGAAAGCTGGAATTAATTTTTGAAGAACCTGGCGTCTGGAGCTGGGTTCATCGGTGCACGCTCGGCCGGGCAGCTGCTGAAAGATTGAGGAGGATCTGAGGACCAGACACCAGGAGGTTGCTGAGGCAGCAAAGCTAGAAGTGAGTGAGACGTGCTCAGCCGACACGTTTCCCCGTTCCACACCCACCTACCCACCCATCCTCGGATCCCCAGGGGCCAGCCTCTCCCGTCGCCCGCAAACAAGCTATTACCCTGATTACTGACAGTAAATCCACCCTCCCTTCCCTGTCCCCCTCCCTGTCACATTTTGCAGACAACGGTCACAGCAGGCGGAACTGAATGCCTGACGTAAGCAACGAGTCTTGGGGGCCTGTGGTATCGACTTCTTGTTGATGGGAGGAAAAATAGGGGTGGACAGGGGGAGAGAGAGAGAGCTGGCGGCCATGATGAAGTCTGTGGTTGCAGGAAGGGGGGCGAAGGTGGGGTAGGGGTGTGGAATGGTCGAGAATGTGCGTATCGGGATCGAATTCTGTCTCAGGGGAGAGGATATTCAATGGGAAGTTCGGTGCTTGGTTAAGAATCAGCTCGTTTTTCAACAATCTCCATAATTGCTAAAATTTTTTTTAAAGATATCTTAATTAACCTACAGTTAGTCAAAATTTTAACACTAATATAGACTGTGATATGATCGATTCCCTCAAAATTTGTGTCTGGGCTGTGGACTGTTGCTCGCTGGCTTCTGTGTGTTGGACTCGATGGTGGACAGGAGACCCGTCCTGTCAATCATTTACACATATGATATATATTTTGTGAGTAAATAATTTCCACAACTTAAGTGTTCACATAATTTTGACTAACATTGTATATCGTACACTTCCAAAATTATTTTTTAAAACCAATCAAGTTTTTTATTTATTTTTATTTTTTTAAAAACCAGAAGTCTACTGTTATGACTAAATTTCGCTTTCTTCTTTTCTAAAGTCTCATTGTCAAGGTTTACTATTTCTCAAGAACTGATGGTTTCGAACTCCCAGCTTTCAGATGTCTTGATAGCCTCGTTGCGACCCTTGACCTTGTGCTGTTTGCTTGGAGATGTGTTTTGAAAGAAGGGAAGAGAGATAACAGAGTGTTTTTGTCCTAGAGGAACCATTCCGTGACTAATCACAAGCTCTGGTGTGAGCTGCTCATATTTTATTGCTGACGAGAGCGACATTAAAGGTTCTTTGTCAAATTCGGGTTGAGAATATGACTTGGGTGTCAGGGGATTAAACGTTAGATGTTTTCCAAAGTGAGGCAATGATAAATGATTCACTGATTCCTCCCACCTCGACACCCAGTCTTTCACTCACCAAACTTTTCTTTCTCACCTCAGACACACCTGGCGGAGTACAGGTGATCATGAAAACACGCTCAAGACATGAATCTTTGGGGTTAATGACGACACGGTGATAACGAACTTTGAAGAGGGTCACCTGTTATCGCTCGTGCACTACAAGTCCTGTTTGATTCTAATTAAACCGTGGTCTGCAAGATAACCTTGCTGTGGTCTGTAATTGGGATGTTGACCTCTGATCGACGATAGGTGGAGGTGGAACCGGCAGGGCAGATTCCCTTTGAACATTTCCCAAGACCATCTTCAGAAGTGAACTGACTCACTCATATCTGAAATGAACATCTGAGAAACAAAAACTATTTGCCATTGATAATCTGTCGACCTGGTTGTTATGAGTGACGGCTTTGAAATGCTCAATCCACTCGAGACGGTCGGAGTCCATCCTGGTCAGTCTGCGGGTTTTACGCCGAGCCAGCAACTAAAGCAAAAATAGATGATCATGTAAACAGGTGACACGTGCAGGGAAAGAAAAGCGTCCCGAAACGAGATTCGAATCCCAGTTTCATCTCTCAGTTGTCGCAGGAAAGGACGAATGTGCAAATGGTACGCAAAGGTACACAGAGAGACGTATACACGACGTATACACGACGTACACACGACGTATACACACACAGAGAAAGAGAGAGTCGTCTGTGATGCTGTTACCTGCTTCAAACATCTCTCCCCTCATCAATTAGACGAATGTCAAATGTAACGAGACATACAGCATCGTATCTTGCAACGAAGCCTCCCAGCGAAAAGTTGTATTCAAGGTCGGTAGGTGGGTCAAGGTGGACGCGGCGTGCACGGCGACACCTGCACATGCGCCTTCCCACTGTCCTCCAGTTCGACCTTTTTCTCTAGTGCATCCCTCTCCTCCTCCTCCCCCTCCTCCTTCTCCTCCTCATCATCATCATCGAGCTGCGTAACGCAGATGACCCCAGCAACAACAGGCACAGCCGTTGTAACTAGCAAAGAGAGGTAGGGGTAGGTAAGTAGGTTTATAACATCCCCAGCTGTTTCTTTCCAGTGTTTACCACACATACTCTCTCGCTCCCCTCCCTTGCACCCTAATGTCGGCCCACCTCTCTGCAGTGGAACTTTCTGTTGTGGGAGCATCATGGCCTTTCAGTTGACCCGTTCGCTGGTGACATTTATTTTATTTTCTTCGTTCATGGGGCCAGCCGCTGACTTCATATAAAAATATGTAACAGACCCCGATGGTGTAACTAGATCACCCCCTTCCCATTTAGATCGGGAGAACTTTCATTTTAAAGCATCTGGAGAATTTTTTTTTAACTCTACCCTGTCCAGGTTTCCTGACATACGCAGTTTTAAAATGCGTTTGGTCCCACAGCTATCAAGTGTTTACATATTTACTTACGTTGGTTCATAAACTCCGATTCGTGTCCCCTAACAAGGACAAATAGTCTACCCAGCAACTTGTCGTATCCATCCCGGCTACTGGTCGTCTCTAGCCACCCTCCATTACGTGTTGCCTACATTACCATCGTGTTATCCTACATTACCATCGTGTTATCCTACATTACCATCGTGTGGCCCCACATTACCATCGTGTTATCCTGCATTACCATCGTGTTTTCCTATATTGCCATCGTGTTATCCTACATTACAATCGTGTGGCCCCACATTACCAACGTGTTCTCTGACACTACCATATTGTTGTCCTACATTACCATCATTTTGTCGTACATTACCATCCTGTTTTCGCACATTACCATCGTGTTGTCAACATTAACGTGTGACCCCACATTACCATCATTATCCACCACGACAGCCAATCAGTTCTAGAAATGTCCTGCTTGCACGACGAATGACATTTTTGTTGAACAATGTCTCTGGTAAGTGACAGGTCGGCATTATCTTTTGTCCTTTAAATATACGATGACGAGTGAGCACCAAACACGATGTTATCTGAACCATGAGGTCAAGGACGGAGAGCACTGATGGATACACTCTCTGTTACAGATTGTCACCCCACCCCACCTCACTCCACCCCGTAACAACCCAGGGTCAAGCCGTGACACGCGAGTCGAGTTACTGCTGACTTCAGTAAAACTGCATCAAACTGATTTTGTTGTCTCTCTCTCTTTTTTTTTCTAATACTTTGCAAGTTCTCCTGTTGACAGTCTCTCGAAGGAAGACACACAGCGTTGACAAAAATAAATGTCTGCCGAGTTGGAAATCGATCTCGTGCGTGCGCGAGTGTGAGCATTAGTATGTTTGTATATTAGTGTGTTATTGCGTGTGTGTGTGTTAGTATGTTTGTACATTAGTGTGTTAGTGCGTGTGTGGGTATGTTTGTATATTAGTGTGTTATTTCGTGTGTGTATTAGTATGTTTATATATTAGTGTGTTAGAGCGTGTGTGTATTAGTATGTTTGTATATTAGTGTGTTAGTGCGTGTGTTCAGAACCGAAAACACGCATTCCTGTGTGTCCGGCATGATGGCTAGTAAAGTCAGGGTGCACATGCAGCTGTAAGACAACAACAGACCCCGGCTGTCAACAAGCAGACACTTTGATCATACACACTGACAGACCTTGAGACACTTATAACCGTCACCACTATGCACTATAACCCTCACTATGTTCTCCAAGAGCGAGAACACTCCAGATCGACACAATTAAGATTTTCTCCTATTCAAACCTCTTCACTTCCCTTACAGCGCTCTCTCTCTCTCTCCCGACAAACAACACAATAACACCCCGCCTGCCCTCATTTTCAGCCGAACTATCTGCACGTGATCGACTGATAATACAACCGACAGTGGAACCCTACAATCAGAGCACATGGCATCTGCACACTCACACACACAAAACAAAAACTCAGAGATGCGCACGCATCCCCAAAGATGTAGGCCACGGTTGGTCTACTTGCTGTTTACTCTCTTTAAAATTTCCTTGTGGAATTTATTATAAAATTATAAAAATATTCTAAGGGAGAGGTTGATGATGGGGGGAAAGGTCTGCGCTTCATCATCACCCGCAGGTCGCCGGTCTCGTCGATCGGAGGCTCACCGTCGCCAGGTGAGCGCCCAGACATCTGCGGAATCCGGTAAACAGCTTTCATGACGATTTTTGTTTCAAGCAGCCGCCCTGCGCCAGACGACAGGAAAATTCAGTTTCATTTCACGGACGATCTCTTCCTCTAAACTAAATCAGATCGGATCCCTTTCAAGTCCCCCGACCTTAAACTCAGGATAGCCTACAAACCGAGGTTTATATCCAGCGAGCATCTTCAGTACCCGCGGATTGCAAACTTTCTCCAGAGCGCGTGCGCATTGGGTCAAGCAACGGTTTTGAACTTTGGACTCTTGTGGCGATACCTCGATGTTATCAGTCGCCATACTCGACAGGTAATACGTGAAGGGAGGGAGAACTTGCTTAGAAGTCATGCTTTGCACTTATGCTTGCAGTTTCTATTTTTACCTGACACAGTTTTCGTCGTAACCTTTACCTGAGTGATGCACCGGTTCAAACTAGCTCCAGTGTGGATGTAGGGCGCGGATACCTGAAGAGGCCAGGTAGGTGTTTACACTCATCGCAGTCGACAGCTGCACGCAATAATGGCAATTATTCAAGAATGCCTTGTCTAAATATTAGTGCCACAATGAGCACTTTGAAAACCTGGTTTAATGACTACTTACCGCTGGATGGAGGGGCTCTACCACACCTGGAGGTCGTCAACCTTTTACGTCATCATTGTATATTGATTTTTGCACAGAACGTCTTCAGAACACTGGCTGCTGTATGTATGTGAATATAACAAGTCTGATCGCACACTTACATATACAGAAAACCACTTAGTACTCGTTTCTTAAATGTGTAGGTTATGTCTGAACCATCATTGCCACACAGGTCGGCCCGCGGGCCGCCCCTTGTCCAGGTCTGACCCAGTGCATACGGTGCGGCCCGAAAAATACATGTGACCGCAAGCTGTATACACAAGATGTATGCAAGTAGGCATGCAGCAGGTGAGGGCAAGAACCATAGCCCATGACAGGTATGAATGTCCACAGTAATGTGGGAGAACAGTCTCGTGTTGTTACTGCTTGGTTATTACAAATCCTTTCTGTAACAAGACAACGGGATCTCAGTTTTCTACATCCGGGTAACAACCACCTGCAGTCCTGTTGGCGAGAGCTGAGCTACATGCATTGTGGTTGGGTCTTTGGGACCTTTGTCTGTTCCTGTACATAGCTGATAGACACAGGCCGCACTGTCAAACTTCCCAATGACCACTTCTGATGATGACGAGGACGATGACTTACTGATGTTGAGAGTGACCCTCACCGTGTTTTCTGCCAATGGTGGGGAGGTGATGTCAGCTGACTTGCTGGTGGACAATCAGACTGTTGATACTTGGAACAAACACAATGCTTTGTTACTGATTTGTATCACATAACCTTTTAGCCTCAGAAGACTGTTAGTAGCGATGAAATCATCAGAGGAAAACTGAATGAAAACTTTTAAAGCAAAAAGGACTGACTGTGTGATCTTCAAGCTCTTCAGAAGAAACCGTTAGGCAGAAAAGACCGGCAGTCGACGAAAAATCCGAAAATCACAGAAGAAAATAAAAGTCAGTCCTGCACGGCAACGACCCAAAGAAAAAACATAAAGCACCAGAATACACAATGGGCAACAAAAACACAGCAAACTAATAAAAATACAAATAATTGCGGACAGCCGCCTCGCTCAAACCTGCCAGGAGATGGGAAGACCACTGCAGTCGGTAAGACACCTGACACCTGTAGTTAGACTACAACCTGCAATTAAGTTGGTTGTTGTTAAGTAGACTTTAATTTCATGCTTCAAAAACAACAACAACAACAACAACAAAACTCCATTCGTGTACAGGCGACAAATCATAACCGGAGGTCCCCGGATGAATTTATTCAGAGCATTCCATGAAAAGTTCCAGAAGACTACTGAAAATTGTTTTATTTGAAGAAACAAGGAGGAAACAGAAACGAAATGGATGCGTTGGTCGTTGTGAGGCTCTTGAGTTAAAGCAGAACAGAGACATGCGAAAATAAACAAGTAAACCCCTCACGTGCAAACAAAACACACTGCAGAAAAACAAGATGAAAGGTATCAACACAAACCACTCACTCCCCTGCAAAAAACAAAAATGGAAGGAAGAATGTTTGGGTGCCTATCAAAATAAGAAGAGATTTCGAAAAACGTATTTATTGTTGTGGTTGTAACTACGGAGGGGCTCTTGTTTCTTGTTTTCTCCATTGTTTACCTGAGCCACAACTGAAGATATACAGCCTCCTCTTCACCTGTATAGAAAGGGCTTGTCAAAGTGTTGTTTGTTTGTAATTCGTGGTATGTATGCGGGGTTAAGTGTGCGTGTGACCTATTACAACCACCCTAACTCAAAGAGCTCAGCTGTAAATGAGATCGTTTAATAAGAGATCCTTCAATATCAAAATCCTTCTTTCCCTCAAGCCAGTCAGGGACCGCATTCATGAAGCGACGGCAATTTTTCGCCTCCGATAAACCGAGAACAAACGACTTAATAGTTATAAAATGGCGGCCGGACCCCACAGATAACACTCTACCCCCGGACCATAGTTATAAATGGGTGGCAAAGATGCCCTGGGGAAAACCTAAGGCATTATCTTTGGTGCCTGCAGAGACAAAGTTAATCCTTGATCTCCTCATTTTGCCCACGGAATTACTTAAACTCACTACATGAATATCACCCCCTAAAATATTTAATAAAGACTACAGGTGGTATAGAAAAGATTTAAGCAAACATGCTCACCCCTTCCAGAAAAAAATCCATATTCCAGAGTACTAAATCCGTTCTTTACAAAAATAAAATAATGAAGTGCAATTTCCCAGCCCTGTGAGCAAGCAGGATGTTCACATGAATAATAAATCAGCTAAATCCAAATTTCACATTGTGGGTATTGAAGCGAAAACACAAATGTCACAGCGACGAGGGGAAAAAAACTGCATAGTGTAAGCTCTAATTTTTTTGCCACTTGGAAAAATTTGCATTAAAGATGAGTCTGGCATTGATTCTGAAATAACAGCTGGCAGAGGGTGTAAAGATTAGCACTGTAGTAAGATATACATATATAAATGTCTGTAAGCTGTCACAATAAATATTGCTGTATTATAAGAATGGTTGGAGAAACATGAAGAATGTTTTGCTTTTAAATTTCATATGATTGTTAAATTAGGCTTATGTTGTGCTAATCAATGAATATGCTGCTCATTAGCTACCGTGCATCTTTGGTGGAAATGAGCGAAAATGATTTACTTGGAAAAAAAAATGTGTTGATAGTAGCAGCCAACAAATGTTCTCTCCGCCAACGTACAATTATAGGTGGATGAGTCAAACACAGGCAGAGCATGCAGGACTCTTCCACGCATTAAGATTAAGACACGATGGTTTGCTTGCTGTTCCCTCTCCCACCGGAAAGAGCAGACATTTGTGAAGATGACTAGGAACTTCTCTTTGATTTTTTCCTAGGCTACATTCAAACGCTCTCTGAAAACATATCTGTTCACAAAGTACTGTCCCCGAGTAGCTATTCTCAGCTCCCTGGCAATACTGTCCTTCTAACCGTCACAGTTTATATCCATTGCTTTACATTCTACCTTTGTATCTTATCTTTATGTTGTTTTGTCCCTATATGAACCTCACTGTCCAGTGGCTGTTATCTTTCATTTCTTATAATTGGTCTGTGCAGAGTGTGAGGATTCTTGGTTGTGATGTTGCGCTATAAACTCACATATATATCGCTCTCTCCATGTTTATGAAGTTTAAATCACAAAGCTCAAAGACGACGACCACAGTAAAAGAAAGCTACTCAGCTAAACCATGCTAGACATAAAATACGGCCAGAAAACAACAGGGGTGCAAGGACACATTAATGAAGGTCTGAAAAGTAGCTCTTATCTTCAGCTGTCTGCTCTGCCATGCACCGCACACACGCAGTTCTGCCAAATTTCAAGGCAGGTAACGTGCACCTGCACATCACGCTCTTTGGCACTGCCACACATCTCTGTTATGCATGCTAATCATTTCTGAGAAATGGGTGGGGTCAGGGAGAAAAGTCTTGTTGGCAGAAATCTTGGTTTCCTGGTACGGATGCACTGATGAGCTCTCAAGCTAAATACTTTTATCATTCTCCATCCTGCTTCTTCTTCCACATCTATACACTCACACCTATTTACTTCTTTATACTATACACAGATCTTTAACGACAGGTCATAAGGAAACTGCCAAGCAAGTCACTATTCACTACACATAAAGGAGGACGAAGTGTGATAAAGCTGAACAAATTACAGCTCACCTTTCTCTGACAGAGATCCACTTTTGTCTACAAGAGGTATGTTAGTAAGAGAGACGCAGTGAAAATATTTTATCCATCAGTGATACCACCATCTTGGAGAAAGCCAGACATACAGGGCAGTGACATACTTTCATGACTTACTGCAAAGATGTTCTGTTATAATCCTCAAGGTTATTTGTGTGTGCTGAGCATCTTGTTTGAATTCTTTCCTCGTCCACTGAATAAATGCAGATTTTTGACTATCCATGTTTGTCAAAACTAGTTTTTTTTTTCTTTTGTAAATTAAGATTCCTAGGTAGAATCACATCTTCCTTTCTCTCTATAAGGAACCCACAAACAAGATTGGAACAGATTTGACAGACATACACCAACAACCGCACTGTGCATTATATCCAGCCTTTGCCTATCAATAAAAACTGAAAATGGTATAGTTTTATTTACAATCTTATATTTCCAAGCATCTAACTGCTCTTTTAACATTGCAAATGTTTCATGATCTTTATGCAAATGTAGAAATATAGGTCTGTAACCCCTTAGCATATTTCTGAAGACTACACAAACTGTGCCAGCATTTTTTCCCTTGCACGACACCTTTATTCCCCTTGACCAGGAGGAACTGCAGCTTTCCAATTGACAAATTTGTAACTTTAGAACCTTTTGGCTACTCAGCATACAAAATTGCCAATTACGCGCACTTCCTAAAAAACAAAAACTGATCTTTTCAGATATAATCCACCACACACCAATGAAACAAGTTTTGTTATGGCAGCTTCACATCTTGGGTCTATAACGCACTGCTCACTGGGTGCCAGATCAATCACAGGTACACATGATTCGCAAACCAGAAAAAACCATTCACTTCACATGCCCAACATTGTTACAAATGGGCCACTGTCACATTTCAGCTGCCACTGGATATAATTAAGTCTTAATTCAATCGCTAGACTCTTCTCTCATTTTCTTCTTCTTTTTCTTTTTTTTCTTCTCAGGTGAGCTCTGAAACACACAAAGCAATACCAACTTGTAATAAAAGTCATTCACTGTAGCCCTATAGCTGTCAGCAGTAATAACATTGACACTGTCTGTACGTTAGAATTGACTCAAGGCACCAAGTAGCCTGTGGTCAAAATATAAGTACATCTTTCACTTGGTGCTGGCAAGCTAGTATAGCTGGCCAGTACAAAGTGAAGAGTTTAATTAATTTCCCACAAGAGCAACACTACATCTGCTACATCCAAGCAGGGTAGCTGACGTAATTGTGGGACATGCAGTCTTTAACAAGCTCTAGGACAGAAACACAATGCTTTTTATCCAATTTGTCCATGACAGAACATGATAATATGTGCTACAGATGTCAAGAAAACTTTATTAAAAGATTTGTTTTTGTTTTTTTTTCACTTTTGTACTGAGCACACTTCCCAAGCTAACGCTACAAGAAGCTGATCATTCATTATTTGCACTGGGTTCAAATTTCAGCTTCGGCATGTCGTTCTTTTTCCTTGTGGCATTTGCTAACAGGGGTGAATGATCTTCCCTAATTGCTGGCTCAGAATAAAAGACCGATCTCCCCAATTTGCTACTAGTAATTCAGTAACTTCAACAATTATGTATGGTATGGTTTGTAAAAATGCCATAATGTTATTTCACTTACTTCCAAATCTTCACTTTCTTTTTCCTTCTTTTTCTTTTTTTTCTTTTTCTTCTCACTGTCACCTTGTGCTGACGGTGTGGCAGGAACACTGTCCTGATGATCACTGTCACTGCTGCTTGGCTCTCTTTTTCTCTTTAAAAAAAAGAAATATCATGTTTGGATCACATTTGAGATCAATTCAAACGACACACATAATATATACACCAGCCAACAAACAGCAATGTTTTTAGATTCAGTGATTTTATCTACATTGATCTTTTTATCAACCCTGAAATGCATTGTCATTTTTTTTCAGTACTTTTTATCGAATGCTAATAATCCATTAGCAATGTTTTACTGCTGATGTGGCCAAAGCACTAACTCAAGGGAAGCAATCCATAAATGTGGGTGTAAATGCTGCAACCTGAAGGCTATTTTTTTCATTTCAAAAAGAGGCATGAACCAAAAGCATGAGCTTTAAGAAAAACAGCACCATGCTGAACACTTAAATCAAACCTGACATTTTACCCTCTGTGCTTTTCAAAATCTTTTAAAAAAAATCACTCTCTAGATGAAAATTATTAGTCATTACTAGGGCGAGATATTTATATTAAAAAGAAATATAAAGTGCTACCTTCACAGTAGACCCATGAACATCACTGTCGGGCTCCGCTTTGATAGTTACAAGAAGGTTGGCAGTAGCGTTTGCTGCAGATGCACTGTGAAATACAACAAAAAATTTGTAAGAATAAAATGCTAAATAGAAAATGTTTACCCCAGATACAAACTTCATATTTTGAGCTTATTATAAATGAACCTGCATACAATTTTAAGTGTTAGAGATGTGTAAATAAATTAGGAAGTACCTGACATCATACACAGCATCACGCCAATTTGGAGGTGTCTTTTCATTTGGCTTGCCATCTTTTGTCAGCTGCCCCTTCTCGATCATTAGCCTTTTTATCTGCTTTACCTGACAAGCCTGAAAATTAGATCACTTTACTTAGCTTGAGTAAAATGTTTCTTGGCCATAATATTAACGAAAACGGTTACTTGTCTGTATCTAAAACTATTACCAGGGACACTGACCAGCCCCATGCCAACTCTCAGATACAGTAAAAGCAGCCCTGGGATCTAAAATAAGTGAGCCAAAACGGTCACCTCTTCTAGAACGCCAAGCTCTACTTCAATATTCCACAACAGTAACACTGTATCTGCTACAGCAAAAAGCAGAGTAGCTGACTTCGTTGTGGATGAGGCAAAACAAGCTCAAATCAAACCTTGAAAAAAAAATATCTACTAGCTTTATACAGAGTTCACGTAGCTTTTTTAACCACAAGTGTTCAATTGATTAACAGGAAATGATGAAAAGTGATAAAAAGCTAATCCCTCTAGCCAGTTAGGTGAAGGGACATCACTCTCCACTCCGATTTGACAGATTCAATTTAGACAACTACCTGTTCTTATTTATAACAGAATGTTTTGTTTCTCTATGTTTAAATTCATGCATGTGTTTCCAAAGTAGTAATTGGAATAGAGTGAATGACCCGTCTTTCTTGCTTCAAATAAAAGACTTGTCCAGTCTCATCCATACTTCTACTCATATATTTTGAAAATGTTTCTGTACTTCAGTACAATTATATCAATTTTTAATCACTGCTTAGAACTCCTAAAGTAATAAACACTTTTAATATTAAGTTTTAAAATAAACTGAGTGGCACTTTATAGTGGTGTTCAAGATTATAATTTCAGGTTGTATTAAGAGTTGCTAAAACGCTGGTGACTTAACAATACTATTTTGGAGACAGAAATGTGTAGCATGCATATTTTCTACCCTCTTGACTCTTTCAAAGTCTCATCAAAATGATGAAACAAGGACTAACTACAGTCAATATTATAAATTCTTAACTATCAGGCACATTTGCCTTTAGCTTTTCTGGGTTAGGGCTGCAAATCTGTTGCAGCTAAAACAACTAAAAAATCCGTTAAAATATTCAACAGAACTGTAAAGCATGAAATGCCTGAATATAACTGCTGCATAACTTTCAGTTGAAGTATTCATTCACAAAGCAGCTTTGGATTAAAAACAAACAAAACAGATCCTAAAAGAGAATAAAATAGAAGTGCAAGACACACAAGTACCTGACAGAACGTTGGTAAGAATTTATATCTTTAAGTGAAACAAAGATTTATTGTCTGTACCAAAAACTATGATCAAAGACACTGGAACAGTCCCTGGCCAACTCTCAGGTACAGAAACAGAGGACATGGCTTTCAAAAAAAAGATGAACCAGAACGGTCACTCCTCCTTGAACGCCAAGCTCTAACTTAATGTTCCACAACAGTAACACTGTATCTGCCAGTCAAAAGCAGAGTAGCTGACTTAGTTGTGGGAGAGGAACATAAAGTGAGCATACAGTACCGATAAACGAAACCTAAGCTATTGAAATGATTGCTTACTCACTCACCTGATTAGTTCACAGCTCCTAACATTTCTGAAAAACCAGGAATTACGTAGCTGCCTTAACTCTATTTTAAAGTCATCATTTCAAATAAAACTTTGCACCGTCAAGCATTACCTTAGGACCCAATCCCCAACGTCGTGGGTATGTGTCCCTCTCCATTATAACTCGCTTGATCTTGGCAACTGCTCCATGATCGCATGTGGCAATTACTGCTGTAGTCATCAAGGCAATGCCTAAACAAATAATAAAACATCAGTTTCTCTAAATGCCACAAAGTTCTTAAAGATGATGTCACACACATCACAAACAATCTTTTGATTATCACTGCACATGCAATGCTCATTCCTTACCTAGAGCAATAGCTTCCCCCTTTGTTGTGACAATGACCACTTCATCGTTGATCTCAATACCATCTTCATATCTTAGCACTCCTGGAAGCATGATTTTAGCTCCATAGCAGACGGCATTTACCTGTTAGCAATTTAAAAAAAAAAAAAATTAGCGTATCCCCAGACCAAGGGATTCACGTCAATATGTAGCTGGAAAACACACTGCGCATGGCACAAGCCATGATTTTCACCTTTGACACTAAACTTTATGCTGTAAGCGACTGAAGAGCAAACTAATTCAGTTCTGGAAGAAGGTGCCTGTCCACACACAAAGTGCATGTGATAAAGAATTGAAGTCTAAACCTTTAATGCATTTTCTTGTTGACAAAAGTTCTACCAGCACAACTTCCATGACAAAGAACACAAGGATGTTGGCATAACACCAGTCCCATTATAACTTTTATGGGAATTCACTCATGCACACCTATATACTTACTGCAGTGTCTTTCATAATAATGCGTTTGTGTGAAGTGAGGAGGGCTTCGAGTGGCTTGATCACACGACGAATGTAAGAGTCATCTTTATGGTTGTCGTACACCCACTGAGCATCAAGCACGTCATGCATGGTTACCATATTATCCTGAAACAAGCAAAATAGTGATTGTAAATGTGCAAAGAAATACAAACATGAAAATCACTTAATTCATAGTACTATCTCAAAATAATCCTGCTTATAAGGACAACAACATTTTAGGCAACCACCAGCAATTTAGGTTACACTGTAGGAAGCTTATTTAAAGTGACCTCTAGACATTAGATTCTAATTTTTTACTAAGCAGGCCTGAGCCCATTTCAACGGGAACAATGAAAATCTACAACGTAAGATTTCAGATTACGCAGGCACTTCAGTATGCATCGGATTGATTCTTTATTACTCTAAGAGCATAGCTTCAGCAAGGGTGTGAGTATTAAAAAAAAATAACTACCCATCTAGTTGTCTATAGAAGCAAACAAACCTTCTCAGACTGAATGCCAGAGCGCACACGTCTCAACTCTTGCATTTGTCCTCCAACACCAAGAAACAGCCCAAGGTGGACACACATAGTACGGATGTAGGTGCCAGCTTCACAGCTCACCCAGAATATACCTGAGTAAGACGCGATACACACCCTTAGCATACAGCATTGATGTCTGGTGCAATATACCTTAAACTATCATGTTTATGTCTAGTATCTTCCTCATGCAATGTACACTACACCTTTCCCCCTTTAAAAAAATCCCTAATTAAGAAATCTGACACTTAAGCCTCACTCAAACAATATGTTAAAATTATATTCAACAAAAGAATATTTGAATATGCATAATAAGCTATGTTAGTACTTAAACAATGATAAAAATATTAAATGAGAAAACAATGAAGACTCATTGCCTTACCCATGGCTCTTTCTTTGTCATACTCTAAAAGCTTTACTTCATACACAGTGCGAACTCGTAACTGACGTTTTACAGCAGAGATCAAAGGTGGCCTTTGAAACAAAGCTCCTGTGAGTTGTTCTAGATTCTGCAGACAAGGAAAACTTTCTAGAAACTTCAAATTAGTGACCAAGTTCTGTGACACTGATTTTTTTAAGAAATGATTTGTGTTGATAAAACAGCGCAAAAAATGTTTAGCACAGTAATCAAGCAAAAACAGACAAACTCTTTTTTAAAAGAGTTGTTTTAATCATTTAGCAAGACATTTTGAATCAAAGAATTTCTAAACTGAACAAAATCTTTTGTAAGAATTAATCATTTTCTTTTTATAGCATAAATATTAAAATGTTCAAAATACCTGAACTACTTTTCTTTCATCATCGACTGCTTTGTGTAGACGGAAGATGCACACATATTCTTTGCCAGCACCTTGCTGAGATTTCACAAGACGCGTGGCTCGCTCAACACAAACTATTAGACAGCCTGTCACTTTAGGGTCTAGTGTACCACTGTGGCCAGTCTTTTCAACACGCAATATACGTTTGATCCAAGCAACTACCTCATGTGAAGATGGATTTGATGGCTTGTCCAGATTAATGAATCCACTCCTGAAAGGAAGATAAAACTTCTTCAGTAGTACTATGCTTAATTAACACATATGGATATTTAATGGTAACCCAGAGAATCTATACCTTGCACACACAAAAACTCTGAATACATTCCTTCAAAAAAATGTATAGACCTTGCAGCAAATCTAAAAAGAGTAGAGGTTATGGGAACTTGAATCATTGCGATTTTTTTACCTGATATATTCACTGGTATCCCGTTGTAATGGAGAACTTCCAGATGGAATAGGTGTGTAATGGTTTGTTTTCACATTCAGTTTGTCAAAATTCTGCAATTAAGGTTGATTTTATTGCATAAAATAAATCAAATTGCTCGCTAACTAGATTGATGAAAAGTAGTATAACTGAAACTTTAGAATGGCAGTACAATGTGTTCCAATATTTACATCTTATTTACCATCAATGACACAGTTTTAAGGAGATTTTGGTCAGACCTAAAAAAAGATATATTTTAATCCCACATGGATTTATGAAGAAAGAAGTTGAAGGTCTTAATTAAAAATCAAATCAAAATTAATGTGGAGATAAATTCTATATAAAAAACGTAAACATTTCCCCAACTTTTTTCTGCAACTATATAATTAACTAAAAATAACATTTTTGCCTTCACACAGACCAGCTAATCCTTTTTTTTTTTTTATAGGAAAGTGAAAGAACCAGATGTTGCACCTTTAGCAGAAGTGGCCATTGCGATGTGTCTAAAGCAACTGCTTTGTCAGATGGTTGTAGCATGAAGGTTTCCTTCAGCTGAATTTCCTGAAACCAAAATAAAAAAATAAATAATAAGGACAATTTTTTCAAGAGTGTAGGGGCGAATATCCAAGGCTCATAAATTCTAGTCCTTTTTCACACCCTTCGTTTTGCAATATCATATTACTCTCAGCTTTTGTTCTTGTTATTTGGTTCCTCTTTGTGTTTTCTGTTATTGATTTTATTCTTCGTTTACTACGGTTATTTCTTTTATAGTTCATATGTTATTTGTTTTCCTGTCCCTCGTATGCTGTCCATGTTTCGTTCTAGTTCTTATTAAGCACTAAGAGCATACTTTACAAATTTTAAATTTATTATTACTATAAATATACACAAAGACATTCGTAAACATACCCCAACATCTTCCGACATACTCTTGCTTTTTCGTCTTTTCTTTTCTGGAAATATAAAAACGGTGCACAATGAATATGTAAAACTTAAAAATATATAAGCAGCAATACACAACCGGCTTGTTTGCTGGTAGCAATAAAGGGATGGATGTATGATACATGTTGTAAATGTCATCGAATTCAGCTTTAAGGGTGGCTCGTGGAAATTTTTATGTGTATATTATGTCATATAGTTACTTTTATCGACAAGTAGCTACGCTACAGCATAGATCGCTAAACCACATGCTGTGTAATAGAGGAAATCAAGGCACAGAGCGCGCAATACCACGTGCTTTTGAAATATTTAAATATTTTTCCTGTGCATGTGCACAAAGCTATGCATATACACATATAAATTAAATTAATGAGTTTTGTAATGTTCTGACAGTACTATGCATCAATAAACAACGTCATTTCAAAGTAAATTCACATACTGTATACGTACCTTCGTGGGACGCCATTTTCGCTGTACCACGTGCAAGTGTCAGTCAACTCAGTTTTACTTCCGGCCTATTTTTCCGGATGCAGAATTTTCTCCGGTCGGAGGCATTTCAGCCAATCAGAGTGCACGAAACATATGCCTTGAAAAGGTCAGTGACGCTTGCTGCCTTGATCCGCTCAAATCTGTAAGATTATTGAAATTGGATAAAACCTGCAGCGTTAAGTATTTAGGTACGAGAAACTAAGTACACTTTATATGTATACGTTACTATAAGTGCGAGATTCATGAGGCCTCTTCCGTTACAGTTAGTCGACGCCGTGTATCACGTGATATTCCTCCGTGTTGTTAAACAGGGGAGCATGAAAATATTACAATATGTTGAATTTGTATAGCTCTTTTTTCACATCATTATAGGCAGGCTCAAAGCGCATACTAAAAAGAAAAACAAACATAATAAGTATGGAAAAAAAAAGTTTTAGAGTCACTGTAGATGTGTTTTGATGCCCTCCGAGACCAGTGAGACGGTAACCTCAGCTCCACTGTTATTATTGAGATGTTTCTAGCGTAGAACAATCCTAGACACAGCTCCCACCTTGAAATGTTCAGGCAAACTTTAATTTAAAAAAAACCCAAACATATATAGAGTTTTTCATACATGTTTATTCAATATTCATATATAAAACCTAATAGTATTAATACAGACATCCATCAAACCATTATCATCTTGCATATGCACATACACAGACGTGTCAAGTTAGTAGTCAATACAATCATATATAAGCCCAAACATGCGCAGATACAAGCATAGGCATTACTAATATGCATGAACAATCTTAGATGTGAAGGACTTGAATCAACAGCATAACCTTTTCTTATTACCAATGCATTGTAGAGTCAATTTGTAGTGTAATTAGCATTTTGATATCAGAGATCAAGAGTGAAATCAAAAAGGGAGGGGCACTTTAAGTATTTTAAGCAGAAATTGCGTCTCGGTTTCAGTCATATCAGGACAATAGGTGCAGTTCAAACTCTTATAATATCTTTAGCTTGTACTTTTTACATGTCTACTGTTGGAACATGTTGCTGTTGGAACAATATCAAGATGTTTCATCACATGAGAGAAATGAGCAGAGCCTTCATTAAAAATGGATACAGCTGATGCAACTGCCGATTTCACACGTGCAGCACCCACAAATTTTGTCTTTGGACATCTAGCCCAGATGGTTGCATTCAAGGCTTCATTTGCATTTTGAGTTTTTCCATGCTGTATTCTCCTTAAAAGTTTAGGGTCAGACATTCTTTCATAAATGGGATAAATGGCACGTGCAACTTCATAAGAAAGAGGAACGCCTATGTTTTCCTTATTCATTCCTGGGGTTTCTCCAGCAGCTAGTGCTTTCTTATAGAAGCACCAAGAATCTGGGCCATCAGGACATCTCAGATGATGTGGTTCCTTATCTGTAGACATACAGTGTAGATAGCTATCCTCATCTCCTCAGGATCTCCCAGGTGTTTGTTGATTGCATTTCTGTAATATTCTTGCAGTTTTGTGCAGACATTCGTTGTTAAGGCTCCATACTTCCTTCCTCCTAATTTTTCCTCTGTTGCCTTCTTCCTAAGAGCTGCTTCCATCCTTTTGTGGCAATGATTGACACACTCTAACTTTTCTATCTTTGTGCTGCCATACACCTTTGCTGCTGTTAATGCTAAGTAGGCAGTAGAATCACCATCTGACAGCATACTGGTAT